>NW_005842204.1:1352192-1356796 GCF_000455745.1 Alligator sinensis | reverse complement strand
GGAAAGAGTCTGCAGGGTGTAGAATAATGATATAGTTAAAAATGAGAATAATGATTTACCTTTACATAATTCCAGAAAAAAGCAGAACACTTTACAATAAGGCCACTGTTCTTTCCATGCTTCAGGGGGGAAACTAAAGCATCAGTTCATGCCAAGGAATGGAAGATGAAGGTTTGATTGCCGCTCCTGAGCTATAATCCACACTGCCTTTTGCCATTTAAAATGGACATGCTCAAGACTATTCTTATTTTTCTCTATTGGTAATCTAGTGCTCTTCCCAGTACCATTCTGTAAAGTTTAATTGTACATACTTGATTGCGAGTCAGGCTCCAGAAATTCAAACTAGTGTTTAGCAGCATGAGGCACAAGTCTACAGTTTTTAGAAGTACTCCCTATGTGAATAGTTACAAATTACAGCAAAAAACACTTCTTTTCTTCTTCTTGGATGACTTCTCCTTAGGTGTCTTGTACATCCCAGAAAACAGTAGTTGAGGTTGTATAAATTCTGTAGTGTTCTGTAACTTTGATCTAAACTTACATATTCTCCATATATAATATAGCAACAAATAGGGCCCAGCACTCTAATTCCATGCTTTTCTTTCCTAGTATCCTCATATATAGAACAAATAGGATTTCAAAGTTTACTGGTTTTATTAGTTGACCTGGACTCATTCAAATAGGACTTTAACTTCAGAGTACCTTACTTTTTATGTGCTAAGCTTGAAACCTCAATAATAAGCTCCCTCAAGCTAAGCAGCAATAGAAGTGATCTCCTACAAATCTTGGAGGTAGTAGTGCTGGAAAGTGGTGGATTAATTCAGCCCTTGGGAAATGACATCTCCTCTTTCAGCAAAATCCTAGAGTTAAGAACTTTCTGCACCCATCTAATCACCTCTTGACACCTCCAATGTCCGGTGCTTTCCCCTACCTTGGAGGTGTTCAAGAAGAAATTAGACAAGCATTTGGCTGGGGTCAGTTGATGATCAATGATCATCAGATCGGTCATCTAATAGGGCCCTTCCGACCCTAGAAATCTATGAAATGCACAACAAGAGCCCAGAGCTTTACAGAACCAGGCTCTTTATCCACAAGAGAAGTATGTCAGCAGCAGTGACATTGCAAACCTCCATCATGCTGCTACACAAATGTGCCTCATTTTGACTGGGGGGAACAACTGAACACATGAAAGTGTCATGACAGCATCTCTGAGGATAATATTACAAGTTATAGACAATTTTAGGATGGTTTCTAGTCTCATTAAATCCCTGGTACCTCCATAGAGAGTGAGATCAAAGGTGTAAGCTGTGATGGTAATTTTGTATGCTGGGAATTCATTTGATTTCAGAGTTGGGTACGTGACTTGAAACAGCTGTCGGTGTCTGTTGCCCAAGGCTCAATGGAAACTGGCTTCAGAGAGCTCCTTGAACAAGGTGCAAGGACCTTGTTCTTGTTGCTACATAATAGCCCAGCATTTGAGAGTTAGAGTGTGTATTGCGGCATCAGACTAAAATCAGGTCCTAAATCCTGTTTCCAGTTCTTCTCATGATGAGCTTTGAAGCCTTGGTCAAGTCAGTCATCTCTGTCCCAAATTCGGTAACGGTCAAAACAAAATAAGGATGTAGGCAGGACTGTTGAGACACTGGTTTAATGAAATGTTTTTAAAGTACTTGGAGATCTCCAGCTGGGAGAAGGCAGCCTGCCCTGCTGTAAAATAATTGTCTTCTTTCTAAGCCGCGATGAATCAAATACCCTCTCTCATTCTGCATTTCTTCTATTATGCTACGGCTGCACAGACCCTGCTTTCCATCCCCCTCTTCACGTTCAGTTGCATGTTAGCTACTCGGGAAGTACTTCACTTTACATGGAAGGATCAAATGCCCAGCTAGAACTGATAGAAACTTTTCAACTGATTTTTTTTTTTCTCTTGAAAATGCAGATTCAAGCTGACTGGAACATATTGCTTTGATTTTATTAAATAGCTTTATTTGAAAAAAATTACAAAGCATAAAAATGAAACTAAATGTTTTGTTTGGTCCATTTTTTTGGTTCAGACTGACCCAAAATAATGGCAAATAAGCAATTATTCAAACAGTTCTACTCCTTACATTCCTGTGTAAGTCCAAAATACGTTAGGTTGGAAACAGATACATTTGGAGATCACAGTCCTAAGTAATGTAGTAGCCAAAACTCTTGTATAACACCAATAAATGAATGACAGCCTCCAGTCTAAGTTATACAGTAGCAGCTCAGCATATATGACTTGCTTTTTAGAGTGGTTTCTAAAAAGCTTAAGGGTCTTAGACTTTTCATTTCCGTTGTACAGTCGTTTCTCTAAGGGAGCTATTTGCTAACACTTTTCCTAATTATATTCTAATTATCAAATAGTGGGAGCAGATGCTGCTTGAGAGGAATACTTTGGTTGAAGGCATCTATGGGATTGATACAACAACCCAACCAGCAGAGAAGCCATCACAGTAGCAGCAGGCTATTGACACTCAGTGCTAAAAACTAAGGTGGTCATTTTTCCTGATGAGAGATAACTGTGGGCCCCAGCGTGAAACCCTTTACTTTGTTCTTTTTTTATTGTGCATTTTGTGTTCCTTCACAGATTCAAACTGTTTAATGACTGAAAGAGCTTGGTGTTCAGTAAAATCAATTAATCCGAGTGGTCCACTGCCCAGCTGAATGTTTTAAGACTGTTTTGAAAAGTGGGAACAGGGTTTTTCACACACTGAGAAAAGAGTTGTCCATCATCACAGAGGTGAGATGAAATAATATTCAGGATATGACAGGTGTGGGTCTAAAGTGCCACTGAAATCAGAAGAGCTAAGCCCATTTTCACTAGCAGAAAATCTGCTGATCCACGTTTTTATTTTAAAAGTAGGTCTGTGAATTGGCTCAACATGCAAAATAGAATAAATCAAGCTGGAGAATCTTCCCCGGTGTATCTTTGTTAAAAACCAAATAATGATATTCAGTTCTCTGCCTCCATAATAGAGTGAATCATGGACAGAGATAATCAGCGAACATGGTTTAACAAATACAAAAATTATTATTGTTCTTGTATTTGTACAAAATGAGAGGAAGGGCTCTATCCTCTGCTGGCAGGCCCATCTGTTAATTTTACCTGGGAAAACTAACACCACTTAATTTCTGGAGAATGCTTTTAACATGATCTATTGATGTGCATCCTGCCGGCTGTTGATTTTGACTACCCAGCTCAAGTTAGTTTATACAGGGATGTGTTTTTTACAAACAGCTGACAATGTACCTTTTTGAAAACTGGGTCTTTCCTTGTATTTTGTATTAGATTCCATGACAAGGGATTGGGAATTAATCTACATATTATTTATTGGGAAACTGAAAATCACGACTATACAACTTTTGCAATGATATTCTCTATCTTTGGAAGCTCAGAATACATTGGACTTTAAAACTGCTTCATTTTGATCTTACTTTTGCCAGCCTACTAAATCCTGAGCTTTAGAATAACATTGGAGTCCTGATAGAGAGAGAGGGCCCACAGGCAAAGAGGATAAAAATAGAGGGTATGGAGCCATATGAATGAATGAAACGAGTATATAGAGTACTATAAAATGTATAAAGTATGCTATTCACCTTATAGTACATATGGTTAAATATATATATATTAGTCGTTTTAGTGCTGTGCTGTCTCTTCTGAAGAATTTAAGTCACCACTTCTCTATACTTATGGCCTTTACCATTCTAAACATATTTTAAAACACCACAAATCAACCATCTCAGCAGGTGAAATTGTTCGAAGTGGCAAAATGCTTTTGCACATTGTGCATATGACAGGTGGAACATGCTGCACGGCATTACATTTGTGCAGTAACCATGGCCTGTGTAAGAAGGGGAACTGTGATTGATCCTTGAGTGACTTGTAATTTATCAAAGACCAGATATGAGTCCTCCTGTATCTGATTAACCTTCTCTGTAAGATGGCCATCATTTTTGTAATGACAGTAGATTATTCCATACTTGAAAAGATGGATATCAGCTAGTTTTAATCAATAACCCCCAAAAGGTGACACCTTGAATTCACTGGGTTATCTATAAAGTCTGTCACAAATAGTACAATCATTTGTCAAATATACTGATTTCATTTAAGGCAACTTTGAAGTGCTTTTTATTTTAGCATGAAAGACAAAGCAATGCAAAAGTATAGTGAAATGTGTGCTTTGTTTTTAGAGTGCAATCAGGCAGTGGCACCTACTGCCATAAAGAGCAAGTAAAAATGTGTATGAGTGACACATTTGATTGTCATTCCCAGACTCTGCTCCATATGATTCGCTGTCTCACATTTGTATAGAGAGAGCTTGATTTAGAAAGATTGTGCTGCACTGGATGAAGTGGAGGTTAACATGAAGTATTGTGTCCTGTTATTATTTAACCCCACCCTCCATTTGTACTCTCTCTGGATCTGATATATTTTCATTTGTTTTGTCTCTGTAGTGCTATAAATGGTGCATCCCTCCCCAGTAGCCTTTGATGCAATTCCATTCTTAATGTGTTTTCAGATTTTAAATTAACCTTCATTTATTATTCAGTCACACAAAGAGTGCATAGTTCAGTATGCAGGA
>NW_005842204.1:1338688-1352117 GCF_000455745.1 Alligator sinensis | reverse complement strand
TGCTGATTGACTGCCTAGTCCCTTTTGGGAGGCATTAATTCCAGGGAGGGAGACTCTTACATCAAGTTTAGACAGTTTTCAATCTGTGGGAAGCTCTTTCTCAATGTCAGTTGAAGAAATATGTTAATAATTTGTACCTAAACCGCAGTTCAACTCTGAATGAAGCCAAGAAGGAAACTGCCATTCTTAAAAGTAGATCTCAGATGAAGAGATGGGCAACTGCCATACAAGTAGCAAGGGAAGAGTGCTCCATTCAAGTTGGGTTTTAAACCCATTTGCCTATATTTAAGTTGAATGGATTCTTTGCAACAGCTCATGAGATTAGTTGTACTCTATTGCTAAGATATACACGCACTTTGGAGATGTCGTTCTAGTACAGCAAGGCAAGGCATGTTAAATTGCAAGGTCGGAAATTGTTTGGGAAAGTAGTCGGAAGCATGTGCTTAAATGCTTGCCTGACTGGGGAGTGGACAGCTGATATCAGGGTCTCTGCTCTTACAGAAAAGACCAAACATGTCCCCAGCAAAACCCCAAATCTCAGTCCCTCTCAAATATGTAACCAGGTACCAGTCTACTGCCACTACACTAGTAGGTTAAATGTTCAACAGCATGTAGGTGCTTAGAAGTTTAACGTCCATTTACAAGAGTGATTTAGGATGTTATATCCCCTTGAATTCAAGTAGAATTTTTCTGCTAGACCTTATATTAATATGTTAAGTACATATTAATATGTTAGTACAGCAGATAATTGATAACAGTAGAATGCAGTACAGAGTTTTTTTTATAAGTCACATAAGACCCTGCTACTTATAAATCAGTTATTTCACTTGCATGTATTCGTGTATGATGATTGATTATGGAAGATACAGAGACATGCATACTGGTATATGAAAGAGTATGTCTGAGCTTTATTTATTATTATACAGGTCCTTATAAGCTTATGTCTGCCCATAAGACTGACAGCCTTTGAAGGCAACATAGCTGCATCCAATGATATTGTAAAACAGAAGGTGTTTTACCACTTAACTTTGCTCTGGCCTTTTCTCTTTTCTTACTAAAATGAATTTTAGCCATGCCCCATAAACTGCTCAAACAATCCATTAGGATGCTGTAGAAATTAGCATAGTAAACCACCACGTGTTAGTTTAGTTATTCACCGGTTATTAATCTTCTCAGTTCAGGGTCAAATTTTCCTGTCTTCAGCATTTTTCACAGTGCCTGAAGATGTCCAGAGTGTTAAGAGCCTCCAGAAGTTTGATAGTTAGTCATCGAAGTTTCAGGTGCTTTGGCTTTACGTCAGGATGAAGTCCTTGTGGAAACACTACATTGGAAAGAAAAATAAAGGGGGGAAGGAGTGGGAGCTTGTCTGAAAGGTTACATATTCTCGGGTTGATTTCCATTCTTCAATTAGACATCAAAACCATTCAAGTGCCATTGTAGGGTTTTTTTAATCTCCCTTCATTGTCTTGTTCCACAAAGTCTTTCATCATTGTAAGGCTAGGAAAGGTTGTTAGACCCAAGCTCTGCACAACACGGGCTATAAAACTTTCTCCCTGTCATTCCTACATTGTGCCCAATAACTTGTGGTTGAGCAAGTTGATGCTTTGCCACATTCCCTGGTCACCAGTTCCAGGGTTTATTACCCATGCAGTTGAGACTTTGCCTTTTAAATGTATGTGTTTGAAGGTTGCAGGCACATTTTTATGGTTCTCATGGGGGACTTCAAGCATCCTAACATCTGCTGGGAGGGCAATACAGCAGTGCGCAGGCAATCCAGGAAGTTTTTGGAGAGTGTTGGGGACAACTTCCTGGTACAAGTGCTGGAGAGACTAAGTAGGGGCCATGCTCTTTTTGACCTGCTGCTCACAAACAGGGAAGAATTGCTAGGGAAAGTACTAGTATAGATGGCAGCTTGGGCAGCCGTGACCATGAGATGATTGAGTTCAGGATCCTGAGGAAAGGAAGGATGGAGAGCAGCAGAGTAAGGACCCTGGACCTCAGAAAAGCAAACTTCAACTTGTTTAGAGAACCCATGGGCAGAATCCCCTGGGAAGCCAGCCTGAGGGGGAGAGGAATCCAGGAGAGCTGGCTGTGCTTCAAAGAAACCTTACTGAGAGTACAGGAACAAACCATCCTGATGTGCAGGAAGGCTAGCAAGAATGGCAGAAGATGAGCTGGGCTTAGCAGGGAACTCTTTAGTAAACTACATCACAAAAAGGAAGCTTATAAGAAATGGAAACTTGGACAAACAACTAGGGAGGAGTATAAGAGCATTGCTTGGGCATGCTGGGATAATGTCAGAAAGGCCAAAGTACAATTGGAGTTGCAGCTAGCAAGGGTCGGGAAGGGTAACAAGAAGGGTTTCTACAAGTATGTCAGTAGCAAGAGGAGGATCAGGGAAAGTGTGGGGCCTTTACTGAATGGGGGAGGCAACCTAGTGACAGCAATTGCAGAAAAGACTGAAGTGCTCAATGCCATTTTCACCTGTCTTCACAGGCAAGGTCAGCTCCCAGACTACTACACTGGGCAGCACAGTTTGGGGTGGAGGTGAGAAGCCAACAGTGGTGAAAGAACAGGTTAGGGACTGTTTAAAAAATCTGGATGTGTACAAGCCCATGGGGCTGGATGGGATGCACCTGAGGGTGCTGAGGGAGTTGGCTGATGGGATTGCAGAGCCACTGGCCATCATCTTTAAAAATTCATGGTGATTGGGAGAGATCCCAAATGATTGGAAAAAGGCAAATATAATGCCCATATTTAAGAAGGGGAAAAAGGAGGATCCAGGGAACTACAGACCAGTCAGCCTCACCTCAGTTCCTGGAAAAATCATGGAGCAGATCCTCAAGGAATCCATTTCTAAGCAGTTGTAGGAGAAGGTGATTAGGAACAGTCAGCATGGATTCACCAGGGGCAAGTCATGCCTGGGCAACCTGATTGCCTTCTATGATGAGATTACTGGCTCTGTGGATGCAGGGAGACTAGTGGAGGTAATGATATACCTTGATTTTAGCAATGCTTTTGATACAATCTCCCACAACATTCTTGCAGGCAAGCTAAGGAAGTATGGGTTGAACGAGTGGACTGTAAAGTGAGTAGAAAACTGGCTGGAGCATTGGGCTCAGAGAGTATCAATGACTTGGTGTCTAGTTGGCAACTGGTATCAAGTGAAGTACCCCAGGGGTCTGTCCTGAGGCTGGTTTTGTTCAATGTCTTCATCAACACCTGGAAGGTGGCACAGAGTGCACCCTCAGCAAGTTTGCAGATGACACTAAACTGAGGGGAGTAGCAGATATGCTGAAGGGTAGGGCTAGGACCTAGACAAATTGGAGGATTGGGCCAAAAGAAATCTCATGCAGTTCAACCAAGGACAAGTGCAAAGCCCTGCACTTAGGACAGAACAATTCCGTGCACCGGTACAGGCTGGGGGTGACTGGCTGGGCAGCAGCTCTGCAGAAAAGGACCTAGGGGTTACAATGGAGAATAAGCTGAATATGAGCCAGCAGTGTGCCCTTCTTGCCAAGAAGGTCAAGCAAAGTGATTATTCCCCTCTGTTCAGCACTAGTAAGGCCACATCTGCAGTAGTGTGTCTAGTTTTGGGGCCCCCCACTATAGAAAGGATGTGGACAAATTGGAAAGAGTCCAGTGGAGGGCAGTGAAAATGGCTAGGAGCTGGGGCACATGATTTCTGAGGAGAGGCTGAGGGACATGTGGCACACAGCATAGTGGCATGTAGCTCATTGCATGCAGCCCCTGGTGGTGTAGCCCTTCAGGCATGTTGCCCCCAGGGTTTAAAGGCCAGAGTATCCTTGGTGCCTCGTTTTTGGAAATGAAGGGACCGGTGGAGAGGCATATTCCCTCTGTGTCATGAACAAACTCTCTCTCCCCATAGCACAGATCTACCCGGAGCTGTAAGTGGGTGAATTTGCCTGAGTCATTCAAATGCACATTTTCATGAGCTTCTTTCCCTGGTCCCATTTACCTGATTAGGCAGCCTTTACAGGTTTGATAAAGTTTGTGAGAACGTGACTGTTGTTGAGCGTATTTGTATTGGATCCCCTGCTAGCTGTGCTGGCAAAAATCTTACTTCTTCATGCACATTTATAAAGCCAGTTGATGTATTTACTTACTCAGTGTTTATTTTCACAGTCCAGACTGCTATCACATTGCTGTCAGGGACTTTTCTGGACACTGCACTTGCTCTGACACCCTTTCATCTTAATCTTTCTCCTTGCTTGTCAGCAGGCCTTTTTGTCATCAGCTTCCTGCTTTTTCACAAGCCACAACTGCACGTTCTCCTTGCTCCATTGCCTGTCGAAACACAATAGGAGTTAACTTACATTGTCTCATTGATACCTAATAGTGCCAAGCACCTACATACCCCATATCCATGAGAATTAGTCAGCCCTATCATTGGAGGGGGAAAAGCTAAAGTAATAGTATCATAATGCAATATTTTAGTTGTAAACAAGACTGTCCAGAAATGCCACTCATAAAATATATCACCACTGATTGAAAATATATATGCCCGCTCCTGCTGTATTTCACAGTACTGTGCAGGTAGAGATATGGCCCAGGTCATTATATTTTGATTAATCCTCCTTTCATTTCTTTTAAAATTCTGGATAATTTTTGCCTAGAATAGACCTAAAAAATATGCTTTGAAATTCTACCCCCACTTGTCAGGTTTCCTGTTATAGGCACATCCCCTGTTAGTAATTCAGTGTGGTTTGATATCTCTAGTATCCTATTGTACCCCTGAAAAAAAATGACGAGGTCATCTTTTAACTCTGAGCTTGCTTGATGTTGAAGGCAAAGATCAGCAAGCAAAACTTCAAAAAATGCATTGGCATGACCCCAAAATGTGAAGGTAGAAACCTTTTGATTATTCAAGCAAGAAACTTCAACCAGGAAAACTTTACAATTCTGGCATTTTCGCAAAGGAAAGAAAAGATACAATATTCCTGGAAAGCAACAGTCCTTTTGTCAATACTGTTCCAGTGTGCAGCCAGTACTTGCTTTAGTAATAGATTCCCAACCTCATATACATCCTAGGCTAGCATGAAAAGTCTGGGAGTGATTCTTGCTATATCTGTCAAAACGCTGTTCCTTACCAATAGAAACTATTTGAAAAAATAGTAATATTTGTACAAGGTTTCTCAGAAAGACATCAACCAAGCTAACCATAAACACATTTCTCAAAAGATCAGCCTCAAGGTAATGAATCCAACTTAAGCCTAAATTCTTGTATATTAAAACTGTACAAATGCTTCAGCAATAAGTACAAAACATATTTTATGGTCCAGAGTTTGAGGAGATTGCTCTTACATTTGCTAAAGCAAAGCAATTAGATAGATGGGTAAAGCTAATCTTTACCCTTGCAAATCATTCCAGGGACACAAGTGCAGGCATAATTTTTGCACCTATGTAAATGAACGAGGGGCAGAGGCCATGCTAAAAATATGGCTCTATATCCACTTGTGTCATGTGGACAGCTCTGCGCATCTCAGGGTCAACTGAAGCCTATAAAATCAGACATGAAAACAAATCAATATAATGTATTGGCCTACTCTTCTTATTAATCGAGGTATATTATTCCGACTGGAAGAATGCAGTCAAAGGTGAAACCCTTGTGCACTCAAGTGGAGTTTTTAAGGGCTGTTATTCCTCCTATTTGCAATCTTTTTCACTAACATTATGTTAAACACCCGAGGCCACAGAATGTCTGGCCCCAAATTACAACTACTGCTTAAGTCCTCAGACCTACATAAGGGATGAGAAAACTTTAATGACACTTCTACATAACCTTGGTATGTTTTATCTGATCTCGGTACATTAACAACAAAGGCAGCACTCTCTCTATGTTCAGCAATGTTGGACCCGACCCTTTGTGCTTGGCTTTGCTTTCCTTTATCTTAGTTGCTTGTTTGAAGCATCTGGTAATTGAACATAAACCCCTGCACTTGAGCATTCATGCTTGAACCTGAAATTACCTTGTCATCTACACTGGCTTTCATTAAGCTGCTAACAGATGCCCTGGCATGCTCCAATCACAGTACATGGTACAGGGAGTCAGATCCTCGTGTGCTGAAATGGCTTTGGTCTATATGGCAGCATCCTTTCCAACTCAGAATAAATGTCTCTTGTACTCTCTAGCAGGCACTTTGGCTGGTATGTGCCTGAGTAGCTTATTGCTGTTTAACTCAGACATTGCCTCTGAGTGTAATACATGGCTTCCAAATGGCTCATATGGCAGTTGAAGAACATATACATGTTCCTGTGCAAAGACTCCCTCTATTTCTTCCACTTAAAGAGCCAGACCAGGTTGATCCCCCTATAACCAACACTTGTTACGGTTCTTTTCTGGCTTATTCATGCCCTTTTGCAAGTACTTTCTCCCTTTAAAGTCATGGATATCTTCTTCAGCAATTCTTTGCAGGTGAGGATGATTGTCTTCCACAATCATCTTATCTGTGTGTCCAAAGATGGCTGATGAGGCCTATCCAGGATCGACAGACTCTGGTGCAGCTCAGACATGTGTTTCCATTTGGGATGGGTGGTGCTGGATTCTTGATATGGTCCATGACATGTTGTTTCTGCTGCACCCATTTTTCCATCTCCTGTTGTTGTCATGAGGTTTCAAAGTACTGAGATCCTTGCAGCAAACTCATCCTCCATTTGGGGTGGTCCTGGGCAATATGAGTTGACATCAATGTTGCATTTTTTTAAGTTGCCCTTGAGAGCATCCCTGAAGTGCTTTCTCTGCCCTCCTCTTGAGCACATGCCTTTGCTGGGCTGTGAGAATAAAATTTGCTTTCGGAGTCTGGAATTGGACATCCGGATGACATGACCAGCTGAACAAAGTTGGTGTCAGATGATCACCACCTCAATACTCATGCTGTTTGCTTGCAAGAAGACACCAATGTTGGTGCATCTGTCTTCCCACTGAATTCAGAGGCTCTTCTGCAGGTAGCACTGATGGTACTTTTCCAACAACTTTAGATGTCTCCTGTATGTGGTCCATGTCTCAGCTCCATACCCCAAGGTGGAGATCATGCCTGCTTGATAAACCATGAACTTGGTTTCAGCTCTGTCACAATCTTCAAACACCCATTTCTTCAGGTGTCCAAAGGCTGCACTTGCACAGTTGAGACAATGTTGGATTTCTTCATCCATGTCAGCCTTCTGTGAGAGATGGCTCCTGAGGTACGGGAAATACTCATGATCTCCACAGTCTCACCATGGATCTGGATTACTGGAGCTGGGGACCGTTCATTAGGAGCATGTTAGTGGAGGACCTTAGTCTTCTGGACCTTAGTCTTCTGGGACCTTAGCCTCAGTCCCATTTTCTTGTACGTCTTGGTAAAGACATCAACAACTGCGTGAAGGTCTGCTTCCAAGTAAGCATACACTACAGCAACATCAGCATACTGGAGCTCAATGATTGCAGTTGGGGTGATCTTGGTTTTGACTTGGAGTAGTTGGCTGAGGTTAAACAGCTTACTATCCATTTAGTAGTTTACCTCTATTCCAGCTGGAAGCTTGTTGGTGGTCAAATGTAGAACCCTCCTGAATCATTTCCTTCCACTTGCTGAAGAGCTCCTCCCAGAATCTCAGTGTGTGTTTTAGGGCATCAAGAGACACAACCAACATAATCTCCACAGCTTGCCAGATGCAGGAGAAATGCAAGGAACAGCATACACCTCTGCACATGGCCTTCTTTGACCTCATGAAAGTTTTCAACTCTGTCGGCCAAGAAGTGTTGTAAAGGATCCTTCTGAGGTATGGATGCCCACCAAAATTTGTCAGCATTCTTTGCCTGCTCCATGATGGTATGTGAGTGGTGGCGCTCAGTAATGGATCTGTTTGAGGTTAAAACAGGAGTTAAGCAAGGCTGTGTCATCGCTCCAACACTCTTGTCAATATTCCTTGCTGCGATGCTACATCTGACCACCAAGGATATCTAATAAGTACTTTGTTTCCTAGGGAAGAGTGAGGGAAGGAGAGAGGATTTGGGAAATATACCACAGACCTTTTATGGAGAGTCCCTTTTAACAGTGGTTAGTTTCCATGAAGTGAACATCTGGGAACACCATTGCAGTTTGCCATTAAAGTTCCAAGGAGTATGATGAAGAATGTCTTGCATTGGAAAGCTTGTCTTGCATTTGAAAGTTGGTCCAGTACAAGGTACCACTCTAAAAAATCCTTGCCATTAACAAGTCTTTCATAAGGTGAAAGTGATGGGGTTTCAGAGAGAGAAAGAAATACAGGCAGTCCTCGACTTACAACGTTTCGAGTTACAATGTTTCACACTTACGTTTATAAATTGACACCCTGTTTCAACTTTATGACGCCAGTTTTGACTTTACAACGCTTGATCCAATGTGACGCCACGCCAGTGAACAAATTTGCTGCATCACTTATCTCCCTGGAGAACATCTGTCCAAACTTCCTTGGATACTTTCTTCAAGAAAGCAGACAAGACTCCAGAAAAACCTGCAGCCAGGACTCCTGAGAAGACTCCAGCCAAGAACCCTTCAAAAAGTCCAACCAAGAGCCCTTCAAAACTTCCATCAAAGTCACCTCAAAGAAGTCCTTCCAAATCAATATGATTGCTATTTACAATACAAATACATTAATGTATTAATAATCTATAATTGATCAAGTACAAAATTCTGGGGTATTTTTAGTGAAAATAGGGTATTGGGCCTTGGCTCAGGAACCAATCCTCCATTTTATAATGTTGTTTCTTATGAAAAAATTGGTTCCGAATTATAACGTTTCTATGTAAGACGCCGTTTTCAGGAACCAACTGTGTCGTAAGTCTGAGGACTGCCTGTAGGTCATTTGGTTCTTGGTGCCCCTAGGTACGGTACAACAAGATCAATAATATTAATATGCCTAAGATGGACTGAGAGGCTCAGCTCTCCCTGATTTGAGATTGACAGTGGGAGATATGTGTCCTGAGCACATTGCAAATGGGAATACAGTCTTTTGGGTTAGAAACTATACAGTCCTCTGCCATCCAGGTATTGTAAAGCTTAGTTTGCTATTTGCTAAGGACTTTAATACTCTTCACCTGGAGGCATTCTCATGATTAATATTCTCAAACTCTTTTCCTTGGATGTAACTTTCACAGCAGGTCAGACTGAGAGTGAATACGCTTGGAATGGGACCTGAATAGCCGTGTAGTGGGAACACCCCAGCAAACCAGCTGCGCAATTCGTGACCTATTTAGTAACAAGGCATCAACTGTTACCCACAATAGTGTCACTTCTTATCCTGCTTTCGAGTTCTTCCTTCACTAATAGCTGATAACCTTGTGTTGCAAACTGATTTTTAAAAACGCATCTGCTTCCAAATGTCGACCTCTGATTTATGTTGCTTATGTTGTGCCACCGCAGATTGTGTCCCACTGTGTCCTGTATTTGAGATCAATGTGACACAAAACAGCCCTGTGTGATCTACAACAAGTGAATGCAACAGTGCAGTGCAGGCTTATTCTAAACAGCCAATGTATCCTAATGAACACCCAATCAATATAAAAATCAGGGTGGGATGGCTTCTTTTCAAATTGGATAATTTGTTACCTTCCGACATTTGTTAGCCTAATGTTAGCGATAAATACAACTAGGTGATTTACAGCTAGGAAATGTATCACGACTTCCGAAGTGAGACATGAAATCCAGTGAGAACTGCCAGAGAAGATTTCCTTTTGGTAGGCTATGGTAAGTGACAGAAGCAATGACGGTGATCACAGCTGTATCTATGACAAATGCTACCCTGCTTTATTGTTCCTCCTCAATTTGAACGTCCGTAGGAAAGTTTATGCTAAAATCTATGGAAGCATATGAAAAATAAAGTAAACTAATCAGATATAAACCATACAGCCACACAGCTGTAAAACTGAGCGGGGGAATGCAAACACGGGTAGAAAAAAGCTTGAATACATTTTTATGCGTTCTTTTGGATGCATTATGTTGGTGTAAATCAGCATAGCTTCACTGAAACCAAGCAGCTGAGGACCTAATCCCATGAGCATAGTCTCTTCTCAAATGATCTAGGCTTCCACTACATGCTAAAAATGCAGCCAGTTCATGAACTATCAGTTTTTGTTGCAGGCAAAAAAAAACCCTGTGTGTAAAATCAGAAAGCAACATTTCCTTCACACAATCAGCATTAAACCGCAGTCCTAAAAATTGCTGACATGAAGAAAGAAGGAACTGTTTTCCTGTTCTTCTGAGCTTTCAGTGACACCTACAGACAAGAGAGCAAAACAGTCATAGACAGCATATGTACAGTTAAACCAGATCATAATTCACTTCTGTAACTGTAATAATTATCCAGTAAAGACCTTCTCTTATTCTGTTGCCAATATCCAAGTCTCTCACTATGCACAAGGTATGAGTTTGGATACGGAGATATATTAATCTACTAGACTTACACATTTATATGCCTATAAAACGTGCTGTTTCAGCCCATCACCATTTTTTCTTAATCTTTCACTTGTTTGTTTCCAAAACCAAAAAAATAGATGCTTTTTCTGCTTGATCGTAGTTTTCCTTTTCCCTCCAGGGAGAAACTGAATTGTGCGGCTTATTGCATCCATGAAATAATGCCAGCTGAACTTTCCCTCAATTCCCATTGCACAGTTTTGATTGTCCCTTGAGTGATTTTTAAGAACTAAGGATATAATTTCCTAAGCATTGCCCTGATTTGTAAAGTGCTTTGTGGCCTGCTGATGAAAGTGCTATAAAAGAGTTAAGTATTCTCCATATTATTAACATTTACCTGTGAGTGGACATTTCAGTTTTACGTTCAAGCCGAACTAAAATGCACAGAAGGATTTCAAAAAGTAAATGTCAATTTGAATAGCTAACAGCAACTGTTTTACCCTATACACATTTATCTTTAAATATATGCTGCCTTGCTACTCTTCCTCTATTTAAAAATTTCTTGAAGAAACCCAAGGAAAACAATATGTATGTATGAGGACATCATAGTAGAAGAACAAAAAAAAATCGTCTTTGTTTATGGTATCTAGATAAATGCTTTGCCTGCCTAACATAGTGGCTGGATACAGTAAAGAATAAATAAATCCATACTTCCAAGGCAAATTTGACTAGCTCATAAAAATCCTTGAACAGTTGTAACTCACTTTGAAATTTGGAGGCTAACCAGCCCAATTCCAGTGTCATTAAAGTACTTTCCGTAATTTAAAAAGTGCTTCATGCTATGGATTTTAACAATGCAAATCTAATAACTTTGATTACTATTTGGTTGCCTATTGCCAAGGTGCCTACACTTGGCTGCCCTCAATTGGCTCCTGAATAACACTTTCCATTTGCTGCTGTAGCTCTGGTTATTAAATGGATCTTTTTTTCCCCGCCCTTATTTTTTCAGTCTGTGAAAAGAGATGGGTAAGCATTCTCCTTGGGGTGATTTGTAAAGTGCAGCACAGAGGACTCGCATTCATGCTAAATATGACTAGGGTCAAAGTCTTGTCTGTGCTCCATTCAGGTGTCATTTGTCATCAAGCTCATTCAGCCATTCACAGAAAAACAGTATGTTAAAGTATTATATTGCTGTGCTTTCTGACATGATTGGATTAAAACCCTAGGGCCTGATTTTTGAAGGTTTTGAGAGCCTGCAGCTCCTAAGATTTCCACTGAAATTGTTGCTAAATGGCTCTGCAAATCAGGTCTTTGCCGCACAAGAATGTATATATTTCCTGTTTTGATCACAAAGGGAGTCAGTTTGTGCCTTACTTTTATAATCATCATTTCTTGCACTTTCACAGGATGTGTCAAGTAAACTAGGACTAGCCTCTAATAACTAGATGCTAACGCCAGTTTAGGGCCAAATCCTACAAGATACTTCCTGGGACTCGAGTAGATACTGTGTGTAGGATCAACACGCTGTAAGAGGTGCTCATTTCTTCTCAGGATCATTCCCTTCAATAAGCATTTCATGGGCGAAGGTTTGAAGGATGCTTCCTATTATGATGAAGAGGTGGAGGGGTTTTTCTGGAGGTATCTGGCTGACCAAGTTTCTGATGAAAGGATTATTTTAATGCTTCTGAGATTATAATGTAGCATAAGAGCAGCTAGAGCCTTAAATAGGTACATCTTTTAATTTTAAATTTAAATAGATAAAATATTGATATGGGGTGGGGACAGGACTTATAAATTAGGCTTTCCTGTGAAGAGCTGAACACCTTTATCTTCCATTACTTTATTTCATAGGATCTATGCCAACAGGCCTTCTGAGGAGAGGCTGAGAGCCATGGGACTCTTCAGCCTGGAGAAGCAAAGGCTCAGGGTGGACTTGGTGGGTGCCTATAAGTACATCGGGGTGTGCATCGGGAAACTGGGAGAACATCTGTTCACCAGGGCACCCCAAGGGAAGACGTGGTCTGATGGTCACAAACTGATGGAAGACCATTTTAGACTGGACACAAGTAAAACTTTTATACCATCCGAGTCTCCAGAGTCTGGAATAGACTCCCCCCAGAAGTGGTGCAAGCACCTACTCTGCATACCTTTAAGAAACGCTTGGATGCTGATCTTGCTGGGGAGATCTGACCCCAACTGACTTCCTGCCTTTTGGGCAGGGGGCTGTACCTGAAGATCTCGTGAGGTCCCTTCCAGTCCTAATGTCTATGAATCTAGTACTGTTAGCATTAATGTGTCATGGGACATACCTGGATTTAGCGGGCAGAAGATGTGTCTACATTGCAGTCACTGCTTGGACTGCTGCCCATGTAAAGTGTGTAGGTACCAGTAGTAGTAAGGTACCATTCGCAGTCTAGCTGCAGCAGGTCAGAGCTTGGCACAAGTGGCGAAATCCATCTAAGAATCTGGGTGAATACTTCAGCAGTTAGTCCATGCATAGCCCCTTACTCCTTTGCTAACACTCGTAGCAGTAATGAAGCTACCTAGTTTAAAGCTACCCTGGGTATGTCTACAAGAGCTGCATTTGCTTCAGTGCCTGCAGTGCTTACTTACACAGCAGTGTCGATCTAAAGAGCTATTCTTAGGGTTTGTCAACACTGGGGGACTTTTCATTAATGCAGTTATATTTTTATACCAACTCAGATGAACACACCAGACTCACACAAGAAGTGGCTTGAACCCCTGGAGCTTAATCCAGTAAGAAAAAAAGATGGCCCTGAGACAGGCCTCAAAATCCTGGTCTTCTCAACAGTATTATCAAGACCAGGTTGCCATGGGCTCTGGGTAATAATTCAAACAACATTTAATGACTTGAATGCATACTGCTTTTCACCTGAGGAACCCAAAATACTTTGCTCACATTAATTAATTAGGCCTCACAATGCCTAGCAAGGTAGACAAGTATTACTTCATTTTACTGAAGGAGAAACTGAAACACAGATTAATTAATTCAATTTGCCCAAGGCAACACAGTCAAG
>NW_005842204.1:1331290-1338678 GCF_000455745.1 Alligator sinensis | reverse complement strand
CAGGAAGTCTGCTGCCTTCAACAGACTTGGGTGAAGGCTTTAGAAGAAATAGGAATAGACCTCAGATCCCCTGAATCCAAGCCTATTTTTTAAAGCATCCAAATGTCCCAATGAGTTTTATAGGACAGTCCCAAATTTCAGAGCCATTTCCTGCAATCTCTGAAGAATCTCTGCATTGGGATTCTCCCACGTTTGAAAAATTGATGTGAAATAAGCTGATCCCTTTGAGTGTTCCCAAGGCATTAGGCAGTATCCTGCTCCAGCAGCTGAGAGGTTGAAGCCGTGGGCCTGGGGCTGCCTCCTGAACTAGAGACTGCACTCTGTGCAGCACTGTCCTGGGGCTAACTAGTTTTGCCTCTCAGCAGCTAATTAACCTATCTACGTTACTGGAGAAAAAGCAGCAATGCTAACAGGAACTGAAAGTAATGTTGGCTCCTTCTAGCTTCAGAGGTCTGAGGGGTGTCTGGAACCACGTCCTAGATGTCGCTCCTTGAAAAGTGATCTTTCTCATTTTTCTGCTCAAAACACCTGGCTTCCTTATACTCTCGTCACCTTTTACTGGCAACAGCATTCCACCGTCACCAGTATTTGGCCTAGCAGTTAATGGTCTCTTACTAAATGGCAGTGGGGAGGAGGGAAGGGGAACTGCTCCAAGAATAAGAAGATGGGGCAAGCATGGAAAGGACAGATGGAGCAGTGAAGGTATGGCGGGGTAGAAAATGGGGTCCATTGTGATCATCCTTTCAAAGTCCTCTCCCATATCAGCATCAGTCCCATAGCAGTCAGACAGTAAAGCAGCAGTATCAATAGGCAGGAGGGACAGCAGCCTTGGTTTCAAGCAGCAGGCAGAATGAATAACAACCTTGGTATTTTACTACTATAGCTCTGTGGAAAGGACTTTTGGAATACGCAAAATGTGCAAATGTGTATTTCTGGCATTAAGGCTCATTGTTAAGCAACCTTTTTTTTTCCTTTTCTTGTCCTTTGAGACCCTTTAAAAAAAAAAAATACTGCATTTTTGTCAACCGAAATGAAAGACAAATGGTAACTTTGGAAGCAAAGGGAATTGAGGGGCACAGATGGGGAGCTGGAGTCTGCATAATGTGTCATGGCTCATCTTTCTCTGCCACCATTTTGTTGGTACTCTGGGAATAGAGTGAAAAATTGACAATTAAACTAGTGGTAAAGGATCCATGTGAACTCCAGCTGTGAATAAGGGATTAGTCCCAAAGCACAAAATGGAGTCGTGATATTCTGCTTCCCATATTTAAGGCACACAACTCCCTAGTTGACAAAGACTGAAGATAGTTCATTCCTGTTTTTGCTTTTCTTCATCAAGTCAGTGTTCAGAAAATAGCACCGGTTTCATCCTTCCCTGTATTCCATCACCAAAAGCTTACCTGGAAGAAGCCCTTATAGGTAGAAGTGAAATGGCTAGTCAATTTGTGTTCATCTGGTGGTTGACCTCTCTTTGTACAGCCATAAATAAACTTGGCAATCTGGTATAATGGTGCAAATTAGTGGCAGTTTTTCTGAGGGCTTTCTTAGTCTCTTCATTTCTTCAAGGAATGGGTTTGAGAACATCAAACACTTTGCCTTACAAGGCACTAAATCACCCTACTGAATAGTAAGCCATTGGATAGAAGCAATAGTTGCTTCTTCTCTACCACTCTCCATTGTTAGCTCTCAAAGTATTTTGCAGGGAAAAAAAAGGATCTTTATTCCTCTCTTATAAAACAGAGGAATGAAGCCTTCAGGAGTAAAATGAGATCACCAGCAGTTTGTGGCTCTGGTTTCTTGAATTCCAGTTTGGTGAGGTATTATCTTGGCTACCCCTTTCAATCCCTTTCCTAGCCTTAGCCAGGTTAGCTCTGTATTTCATTTCTAGGTTCATAAACATCTAATCTCCCACACCTTGTTTTTAAATGAGATAAAACAGGCAGTTCTGTTCTCTCGTTATCTTTTCTTTTTGTGCACCTGTTTCTACGTGGCCAGGTTCTGGCTGAAAGTGAGCATCGTGAAAGATTTACCAGTGTATTTTTCAGTCCTAGGAAGCATCAAAAACAACATTTCCACCCAGTTTTACAGATGCAGTTGTTCAACAATTATCCCATTAAGCATCTTCCTAATTCTTAAGTGCCTGTCTTAACTGAACCTTCAAACCTCTTTAAGTTCATCAGTTGTAATAAGCTGCTTAGCATTGTTTTAAGCCCTTGAAATCTGTGTATTTCTCAAGGAAGGGGGATTCATTCTTCTTTTGTCCTTTCTGATTTGTTGTTTATAGATCCAACACGGGTTATGGTGCCACCTTTCAGCATGGATGTCACTGTTGGAGAAAGTATTGTCCTGCCTTGCCAGGTATCTCATGATCACTCGCTAGATATTATGTTTACTTGGTCATTTAATGGACACCTCATAGACTTTGAAAAAGACGGGGATCACTTTGAAAGAGTTGGAGGGGTAAGTATTAATATTAAAACAGTCCCCAAAAGCCATTCACCTTTTCCACTGAAAGCTTCAGTAATGACCATAGATAACATAGAAAAGAAACCAAACCTAATGGGAAATAGAACGTGTTAATATATCCAGGCTGATTGATATTTGTCTTGTGCTTTACAGGCTACAAAGAAAAACGTTAGGCAAATATTCTAGTTTGGTAGTATTTCATGGAGCCCAATATTAATGCGATTCCTTGAGCAATATCTTCTCATGAATTCTAGGAGCAATATGTTTTTTATGTCAGTGAATCCCACCAGTGCTAATGGGAGCTATGGCACATTCATTATTCCAGTTCATAGAATATAGACTTTTTTTATCTTCCCAGGGGAGAATACTCTCCTTAATATTTTTCCTCCCAGCTGAAGGAGCAAAGCATATACTAAACCACTGTAAAACTTTGCATTCACCAAGGCAATTATAATTTTGTAGCAGCCCTTTTCCAGAGATCTCAAAGAGTAATCTGTTTGATTACTCTTTGAAATAATCATGTTTCCCTAGTACCCTCACTGTGTGATCCCTCTTGTGACCAAGTTACTTCTGCAAGCTAAATATTTTCCCCCTACATCGAATAATCCTGCATAGCATCATCAACAATATTGGGCATGGGATCAAGGGTTCTTTATTTTATTGCCTGAGTTTTCCCAAAGGATGGTATAGAAGACTGAATACCACTTAATTTTATATATATATACATGTGTGTGTATTTGCTTACATGAAAATCAAAACCGTGACTTTCAAACTTTTATAGCAATCAAAGGGTACCTTAATTATAGGTTACAAACACCATATCTGGAAGCTGATACCAAGTAAAGAAGTCAAATCTGGAAAAGGTTCTAGACATCTTGTGTGACAATTAAAATGAAAAATAGCTCATTATACTCAAGGCAAGGGAGATTCATTCCCCATTCAAGGCAAGGCAAGGGAGATTCATTCTTCAGTCGTTAGGAAGCATCTATCTAAAAATATTCTCTATTTTCTGAACAGTTGTTTTAAAGGTTCTGGGGATAAAAAAAGTCTTTTTCCTCTGACTCACCAATTCATACACAGCCTCCAAAGTTGTTACCATCTGATAACTACCGACCAACGTGTGAGAAATGAGTCCACATTCTTCCAGACAAGTGTTTGGATCAACTCAGCAAACTAGTCCTGTAATTGGCACTAATTGACATCCTTGTTAGCAACCCAACCCATAGAGTCTGAGTGTTAAATGGACACAGAGAATGAACTGCCCTCTCCCATCTGTTGAACAAGCTGAGATAAATTGGCATGACACAATGAGGAAGCCTGTCCTTCTGCTACCTGTGCTGAACTTTGTTGCCAATGGAAGATTTCAGTCCCCAGAGTTGTAAATCCAGTGCTTAATATGTGAGCAGAACCAGGGGCCAGATTGAGAATTTTTCAGTGCATCCCTAAAGGAGACCAGACATCCAAAGGGCATCAACCTTCAGGTCCTATTAATACAGGGCTAGGCTCCCATTTATGCACCTAAAATGGCCATTTCCTCTAGGTGCTTAAACTAGACAGGAGCTTTTGGGACACATCTGTGCAGCTTTCCTGGTGCTCCTGCGCATGCTGGTGAGAAGCCCAGTCCCACTTCCCCACTCACCGTGTGCGCATGTGCAATCTGCAGGTGAAGAGGTGAGCCCTCCCTCATGGCTTCTCCCCACTGCTGGTGTCAAGTACATTGGGGAGGGAGCTCTCAGAGGATGCTCCCAGGGTGGCTTCACTGCTTTATTTCCTAGTTTGGAAAAGGTGGATCGGGCTGTGGCTCAGCAACAAGTTCATGTCCTCGGAGAAAGCCATTGAGTGTTAGGCTGTTCTGAAGATCAGTAATGAACAGGTCAACATCCTTATTCCTTTCTAAATGTGTAGGGTATTGGGCCCAATCAGTAAAAATCAATTAAATCGATGGGGCTAAGAACAGACATTCGGGGAGGTTAAATCAGATTCAAAACGGCTGCATGATTTAAACTCAGCTCATTCGAGTGCCGACCTTACACTTAAAGACGCGGTCTCAGTGACCAGCAGTCAGTGTAAACCTGGAACTGAGCAGAAGTTCCATGCACACAAACTGGGCTAAAAATTGCAGAACCCGATTTAAGATCAATCTGGAACTTTGTAGCATCAGACTCATTCGATTTCGGTCAAACCAGTGCATGGACCTTCTGTCCACTTCCCTCGCACAGCCCCAAGGTTGGGAAAACCCAGCCGCTTGCCCCAGCCCTGGGGCTGCTCTTTTCACTGCATCTCCCGCTTCACTGGTCTGTTTTGTGCCCCCCCGCCCCCTTCCCTGCCCACCACCAGCCATCTCTCTCCACCCCCGTGCCACTTGGAGTGCAGCCGCTTTTGTCAGTGTTTGCCCCTGCCAGAGGCAAGCAAGTAAGTCCCTGTGCAGGGCAGGAGGGATGAGGGATGAGGACCCACCCCACCCATGGGTAACACCTGCCCTCTGCACCCTACCCATGGGATGCACCTGCCCTCCCTACCCTACCCTACCCTACCCGCAAGTTGTGTCTGATCCCTCTATCCGTCGCGGCTTGCATCTGCCCCCATCCCCCAGTGGACCCCAGATCCTCTCGAGCCTGCTGGCCTCCCAACCCTCTGGCTAGACCCTCCATCCCGACTTACCTGATACTGGGCAGCCATTTTGAATCAAGTTAACCTCCCCGTAATGCCCCCGAATGTCTGTATTTAGCCTGGGAGTTCTTTCATTTAGCTGAGTACGATTAAGAACAGTTGTATTTTCCTTTCTCTGAAGGATCTACTGCCTGGCAGGCAAGACAACCGGATGAGCACCATAGGGCACCCAAACTCCTTTCACGGTACCTTGTCTGTAGGCATAAGCATATGAACAGAAGACATGAGTTTATCCTGCACCCACCAATACATGTTAAATTTCCTTGTGCATTTTCCTACTCCAAAAATAGAAGCTAAATTCTTTTATACTGAGTACTAAGCTACTACAGTTTAGCTTTTATTTTCTGTGGGGTACGAGCATGTGCACAAGGACACACACACACACACACACATGTACACAGCCCCCTACTCCTGTCCCATTTCCTCTGGGAAACGGGTCATGTGTCCATATCCTGTGAAAGTATATTTGAGGTTTGACTTTGTAGATTTATGCTAGAATTTTCAAAGGATCCACATCTCTTTGAAGTTGAATGGAAATAGATGTCTAATTACAAAGGAGGTTAGCTGGCCATACCAGCTACAATAAATAGATAGGGTCAAGGTCCTGTGTATGCAGGTTGGAAATAAGCTCTCCAGGAGATTAGGAGTAAAGAAGAATATCATTCTACTTCAGTTCAAAGTTTTAGAGTCTCCTTTGAAATGTAAATATGGGCGTAAGGTAGGGCTAGAAGAAGACAGGGTAGATATGCACCTGATAGACTAACTAAACAAGACATGTAGTAAGCATAAGCGTCTGTGAACTCAAGTTCACTTCATTAGATGCTAGAAGTCTCTTTAGAATCACAGGAAAATAGGACCATAGGAGGTCACCTACTCCACCCATGCTCAAGGCAGAATCATCCCTGTCTAAAACATTGCAGTCAAGTGTTTTTCTAACCTGCTCTTAAAATATTCCAAGAGTAGAAATTCCACAACCTTTCTGGGTAGCTATTTTACTATTTTACTATGTTCATAATAAGAAAAGTATTCCTAACATCTGCCCTAAATTTCCCTGGCTGCCATTTAAGATCATATTATTTCTTATCCTGTTCCCTGCAACTAAAGTACTGAATTATATCAGTACTTGTGCTCTCTGCTGAGACTGTCAACCAAGAGACCACTTTATAATGTGGACTTCAGATTAAGAAACCACAACCAATAAGACCACAGCCATTTCACTGTCTATAGCCCCTGAGGGTGCATCCCCACAAGCAGAAACATGCATTCCCCAGGGACAAATAATAGTGGCACATATTTGTGCTGCTGCCAGTTGTCCCTGGGGAATGCCCCTACATGTGCGCTCTGGCATGTGGCAAGTTGCCCCGGATGGAGTAGGAGAGGCTGGGGCCAACACCTCGACTGGCCCCAGCAGTTGTACCTGGGGACCTGGAGGCCTCCCAGGGCTCTAGCAGTAGCAGTCCAAGTGCACAGAGCCTGGCTGGCAGCCAGAGCATGGCTGGCCAGGTTCCAGTTTTGGGCTGCACATGCTGCCAGCGCATGTGCCACCCCACTTTTTTTCTGGTGCAGGTATTTTTGACACTGGGAGCTCCTGGTGTAAAAAAACCCCACCGTGCTACAAATTAGCAGAGCAGCAAAAGCTTGCATGTGCAGTATGTTCAGATTGCAGCACCACGGGTGGGTCTACAGCACCACAAACTGCATGTGCATATTTGTGGGGACATGCCCTGAGAGTCCCTAGCCATTGGGACCGTTCAGAACACAAACACTTAATCGCTTAGGCTGTATGTAAAACACAGCAACAGCCACCACTTGCATTCAAAACCATGCAGGGAAGGAGCATGAAGATATTGTGTGATGCCCCATAGGGCTGTGTGAAGCTTCGGTCCCTGATTCGATTCGGTGGCCGAATCTCTGAATCCAAATCGAATCAGAGGACCCTTTAATCTCTCCAAATCAAATTGGAACCCTCCAAATCAATTTGGAAAGATTCGGAGATTCGGACATAGAGACAACTTGAAATGTTTTTTCTACATATCTCTAGGTAGCAGTGGCTCATGAGTGCTGCAATGCTGGGGCACATGGAGTGCCCCACAGAAGCATGGGGGCCTCCCCAGCGTGCTCAGCAACAGACCCGGAAGTGGACCAGAAGCACTTCTGGTGCATTCCAGGTCCACCGGGGAGCGTGCTGGGGGGCCCTCGGCTTGGTGACTGGTGCCTCCTGGGTCTGGTGGGGCACCTGGGGTCCCCCTGCA
>NW_005842204.1:1329403-1331280 GCF_000455745.1 Alligator sinensis | reverse complement strand
CCCCCGGCAGCCAATGGCTGAACCGGGGGACACGGTGGGGGGCCAGTGCACTCCCCAGCAGACCCTGAAGTGGACCACAAGTACTTCTGGTCCATTTCCCGGTTTGTCCCTGAGCATGTGGAGCCCCCCTCCCCCTGCACTCCTGTGGGACACGCCGTGTACCCCAGCATCACAGCAATCACAGGCTGTGCCTACTACCTCAAGGTATGTTGATAAAAACATTTAAAGCTGTGTGTATGTCCGAGTCACTGATTCTCCGAATCTTTAGATTCAGATTCAGCTGAATAGAATCAGGGACAGTGATCCGAATCAACGAATCGAATCACTGTCCCTGATTCAGGCTGAATCTGATTCGAATAGGGCCCACTTTGCACACCCCTACCATTTTATACAATAGTTAGAATAGTTAGTATTGCTGGGATGTGGCAGTTTCTGGTTCTTCTCCTCCTTCTGCTTCTCCAGGAGAGGGTTCAGACCTGGGAATCCAAAGTGCCCTTCAGTGCAGCCCAGAGATAGGTGTCAAACCCAGGGGCAGAGGCAGGTAATAAAAAACATGTCTACGGTCAATGTTTCCTACTGACTAGTTCGGGTAGGTCCTCACTCAGGTACCTGGCTGCTGTGAATCTGATTCTGAGGGGCCTGTCTCTTCCCTATATGTTTCACAGGAAACTTAGGCGTCTAATTTAGGGTTATGGATCCCACACTGAGGTCTGCACCTAAAAAGTTCAATGCTATATCTTAACACCCAGGTCCCTTGATTTGTCTAACCCTAACTTTTTTCTTTCCATTGAAAAGAAAACTTTTTAAAAAAGAAAAATTCCATTTAAAGCCATCTAAGCCAGGCATTCTTGTCTCAGATTCTTGTCTGTACTCTGATACATGGCTAGTGAATACTTGCTAATTTACTGCATTTTCATCTAACTCTTAAAGTGCATGTTATTTCAGATTTTGTCACTGGTTTTAATTTTTACACTTAGAAATATCAGCTTTTGGGAGTGGTATATGATCAGCTCTCTAAAATATGTGAGGAGGGCATATGTTACAAAGAAGCTTACAATAGAAAATAAATACATGAGTCTTTCCCACTAACCAAATTTTTCGGATTTATATATCAGAGGGACACAAATTGGTAACCTAGCTGTAAAGTACTTTCCAATTGAATCTTCACAGGCAAGACAGGGATTTAGATGTGTTTAAATTTGACTAGGAATATTTTCAAACCACTCCATCAAGATCCGTTGCAAATAACAAAAAACACTGGCATTAAAATTTGCTTTTTCATCATGTAAATTAAAATTCCAGTGACCCTGGCACAGGATAGTATTTTCCCATGTAGACCAAGTCTGTGTGTCTTATCATATTAGATGCATTTATGCCCAACTGTGGTAGAGAAGATGGAACATGATATGTGATAATATAGAGAAATATTGCCAAAAAAAGCAGTATTAATCTTGCAGATTATGCCCACATTGTGGACAGAAAATTCACTTTCATTTAGAATCTCAGTGCTATTCTTCACGGTTCCTGATTTCATCTTGTTTAACCTGCTGTATTATGTGCAGTTCCTGTAAAGGTTTAATTTCCAACCAAGCTACGGCAGAAAAATGTCTCTTCTCATTTATTCCTCCTTGTGGGTTTTTTTTGTTTTGTTTTTGGTCCACCTACCTTCAAGATATCTAGTTGGGCTGTGCAAAGCTTCGATCCCTGATTCAATTTGGCAGAAATTCGGACCCATTTGGTGGCCGAATCTCCAAACCCAAATCGAATCAGGAGACCCTTTAATCTCTCTAAATCGAATTGGAACCCTCCAAATCGATTCGGAGAGATTCGGACTTCTGGTCCAGTTCTGGGTCTGCCGGGGAGTGTGTCAGGGGACC
>NW_005842204.1:1275126-1329372 GCF_000455745.1 Alligator sinensis | reverse complement strand
CCCGCCGCACCTCCCCCAGCTCGGTGACTGGTACCTCCTGGGTCTGGGGGGGCACCCAGGGTCCCTCTGCAGCCAATTGCTGAACCAAGGGGGCACAGGCAAGGGGGCCCAGTGCACTCCCTGGCAGACCTGGAAGTGGACCAGAAATGCTTCCAATCCACTTCTGAGTTCACCGCTGAGCATGCGGGGGGGGAGGGGGGGGCACGCTCCTGTGGGACCCTCCATCTGCCCCAGCATCACAGCATTCACAAGTCGTGGCTGGGACCTCAAGGTATGTAAAAAAAAACCAAAAAAAAACCAAACATTTAAAGCTGTGTCTATGTCCGAATCAGCATCGAATCTTCAGATTTGAATTCAGCCAAATCGAATCAGGGACAGCGATCTGAATCAATGAATCAAATCACTGTCCCCAATTCTGGCCAAATCCAAATTGAATACAGCCCATTTCGCACACCTCTAGTATCTAGCAGAAAAGATGGAAGAAGCCAGATAAATTTTGACATTGGCTTTCTTGGATATTTCAGAAAGTCCAACCCTCTGCTAACTTTTAATTGGATAAATAATCTCAGTTTACATTTGTCAAAAGTGAAATAAAATGCTGAAGTGAAAAGGAAATGCAATTTATGAGCCTCATTGTTAGTGTTTTGGGGGATATTTTTCGAAGAAAAATCAGTAGAAGGTGCTCTGAGGTGCCAGGCGCCAGCCTGGTGACTGTGCTTTATAGCCCTACAAAACTAAATTACAAACTTTGTTAATATGCTTGAATGATGATACAGTGATCACGATCTAAACCTAAGATTTCTAACATATTGAAAGCCTTGTGTCTGGTGAAGGGTATAGAAGTATTTTGAGCCACATATACATAAAGAAGCATAATTAGTTCTATTCGACTGTTAATCAGACATGCATTTGGTGTTTCGAAAACAAATTACTGCTGTTCCACACTAGGTGATGCAAGATTTCGTTAGAGAGTGCTGTTCTCGTGATCTTTAATACAAAAGCAGTGGGCAATCAAAATACTGGCTGTATTACAAGCCTGTGAAACTATTGCAGATGCTTCATAATTTGGGCTGGTTTTCACTTATGAAATAGATGTCGACAGACTTAGACATCTGAATGCCAATGAAGGCTATAAATTGGATGGTTGAAGAGTTAAATGAGGGATCAGAGCAAACCTGCTTTACATAAGTTTTGCCACATCATTTTAATGGTAAACTATTTAACTGACCCAAACCAGATTCCCATGTCCCTCGTAGTAGCCGTCATTTTAGAAATGCTACTGCTCTTATCTTCAAGGCAGGCTCACATATTTTTAATAGGCCATGGCTTGAATTACTAATGTTTTCATCAGCCGGTGTAAAATAAATCCATTAGTCACAGTGTCCTTCATGCGATAATGATGTTTAGAGCTCATTAAAAAGTAATTGTAACCACTTTTCCCTACTTTATCAGCAGGATTCAGCTGGTGATTTGATGATCAGAAGCATCCAGCTGAAGCATGCTGGGAAATATGTCTGCACGGTGCAAACAAGTGTGGACAAGCTATCGGCTGCTGCAGACCTGATTGTAAGAGGTATTTGAATTTTGTTGCTGCTGCTGTTGTAAAATTATTTGTTGTGCTACCTGCTGCTATTCGTAAGACAATGTGTGGGCTCAGAGCGAATCCCAGTGTCTTAGTAATTACTGTAAGAAATGAGCTCTGAGAGGTACTACACAGTACCTTCCCAAAGCGTACATAGAAATATACTTTACACATGCATGTATATACAAAGTATGTGCATGTGTGTGCACATACACACACGTGCATGTACGTATACGTGTGTGTGTATACATGCACACTCACACACACACTCTATATACTATATATATACATATATAGATATAGAACATATATATGTGTGTGTGTGTGTATATCTACATGCACACTCACACACACACACACACACATATATATATATATCTATATCTAGATATAGATGTAGATATAGATATAGCTATAGATATAGATATCTTCCTTTGGGGGATAATGTGTGTGCACATATAGATAAGGTTCTTCGGGTAAATGTGAGATCTTTTATTAGGCCAACTAAATAGTTGGAAAAATTGTCCTTTGCAAGCTTTTGGGCACAAGCACCCTTCCTGAGGCATAGGGAGAGTCTGTCTATCCCAGATCTGGTGTGATTTAGTAAAATCACAACTGTGGTAAAGTTCAAAATTAAAATCCTACTGCATTGTATGTAGATGATCTGTTAATATGACCTTTCATTTAAATGCTTTATTTTTTTCCCATTCTGGATAGTGAGCATGAGTATTGCCTGGAGTCAGTGTTCTGGGGACTTGTGAAAAAAATTAAGAGTTTCAGCTAAACCAGAGGGTCACTAAGGAAGACCGTCTTAATCACACAAGATACTGAGCACCTACAGTTCCCACTGACCTGAGCAGCTACTGATGGTGCTTGTTACTTCCCAGGAATAGATCCCATGTCCCAAAGGCTATATCTGCAACCTACATCAGTTACTTGCTTGGTTAAATAGTGTCAGAAAAGAAGTCATAATCGTAGACCAACAGGATTCTTCTTCTCTGCAAACTTGTTCAGTCAGGTTGGCTTTATGCAGTTTGAAGAGAAGCTTGCATTATGATCATCAAAGGGAAGTGCTTAGCATTCATTGTTACCTGTGTGCAATGAACATCTTGCTTGAGGAATTGTAATGTTCACCCCTTTAAGAGTGGGAAAGTTGAAATTCTTAGCAAATGCAATGTAGAGGCAATGGCAGAGTCTAGAAGAGCAGAGTTTCTCAGTCTGTTCTTTGTGAGTTAAATGATACTGTTGCTGCTATGAACGTTACCTCCATTTAATGAGGATGATGCCCAAATCAGCCATTAAGGACCCATAAATTAGAGTACTAAATTAGCAGTAATTGAAGCTCTTAAGGGATATTGTACCCTTCCTTTTATGGGTAATACTGTTAAAGAGACCCAGAAATTAGTAAGCACCATTCTTAAAAGAACATAGTTTAAGGAACCAAGCAACACAGTAATTTAGCTCTTACGTTCCTAAATTCTGAATTTCTCTATATTAAAATGCTGAGCTTTTGGAAGCATTTAGCTCCACCTGTCGGAAGGGTGATCATAATATTCATGGTTTCTCCTCCTGAAACTACAGGCACATGCTGATGGCAGGTGTTGATGGAATGGCATGTGCCAGCTCATTGAATCATTATCTGCAAGGGCATGTGTGAAGTTAAAACTCATTAATTGCTATAACTGATATTCCCCGTCTAATAGATAAAGCTGCTATGCACAGCCCCAGGGAACTGAAGTATTTCCATTCCATCACTGTTTCATATTTTTTGTCAGTGCGTCATTTCAGATAAATAGCTTTCCTCAAACATTTCAAAACCGTCTACTGATGAGAGCTGGTTGAGTAACTTCCTTAGGACCAGATCTGAAAACAAGAACATGATTCTCACAACAAAATGACCACAGCAATAGTAGAGTGTCACATTTTTATTCCCCACAAAAGCACCAGTTTAAGACATTTCCCTCCAGGTCTGTTGTCCTGTGACTTCTCTGTTTGCTTTTGTTGGTCCTGCTCCCTGTGCTCTGAAGAAGTGCCATTTCTTCTTTGCTAACTACAGTGGTCTTACAAAAATTAATCATTTGAAAAGCCTGGGGGAAAGAAAATACGGAGCTGTGACACACGGGAACTTTTTGTGTAAGAGCGGCAGAAGAAGAAACAGAGTCATTCATTTATTGATAAGGGTTTATTTATGCCACACAGGAAGATAAAAATGTTGTAAATGGGATAATTTTGCCTGAAATTTAAGCCACAGCCTGAAACCCTTTATCTAACCTAAGAGCAGTATGAAGCCAAATATTCGTTCTTTTTTTTCCCATTTTTGCAGTTCTGTTTATTTTAGGATAGCACCTCTGTGCATATCACTGAATTAACCTAACAATATTACTTTTTATGCTTCTAATAAGTGTGCATTTTTGCATTTGGAAGAATAATGATCAAAACTGTGAGGCAGTCAATCCACTAAGTAGTTGCCAAGCAGCTTGTGAAGGATAAATTGAAATTTCCCATCTGAAATGTAACCCTATTGTCCAGCTAGCGATGGAGAATTGAACAAGCTAACTGTTTAATAAGGTTGTATTATGTGATCATTTTCCCCCTGGCATTTTCCTCTGATAAATTAGATGTGACTAGACCTGACGGAGCTCCCATTTAAACTCAGGATGTTGGAAGGTTTTAGGATTCTAATGATACATGAAAATCTACAGCTCCCCGGAGGGCTGAGGGTGGCAAAGTGAATTCTGAAGGGCAGGGAAGAGGTAGTCTTTCCTCTTCTTTCCACATGCCTCTACCAGTGATAGCTATGGCCACATAAGTATGATAAGGGGCAGAGAGAAATATATCCTCTAAATGACATAGATCTTTATAAACCAAAGCCAGTTCTTTAAATCCAGCATCCTATATATAGCCATCTAGTGGAAAATACCAGTGCTGTGTGCCTCATGCAGCATACTGCACTTAAGATAACCAAGCTGCCTCATCTTTTGGCCTCTGAATGGATTACACCTTGTCATTCTTCTGGTTTTGTAATGCATCTGAAATAAATTATCTTATTCCCCTTACTAAGTACATAAGTCCATCTAATAAAGTGAGTATAGAGGGGAATGTGATGAGACCTCTAAGTTGCACGCTTATATAAGAAACAATGGGCACGTCTACTCGAGACTTTTACTATGGAGCCAACTAATAAACTCCACAGTGAAATGTCATGTCTGCACGTGTGATGCTATTATAATTAACTCCACCATAGGATAATACTGCTAGACACAAGTTCTATCCTACGGCAGAGTTATTTACGCTTCTGCAACGCATGCGTAGGTGCTGATAGGGCTGACTGCGGCATGAGGGTGCTACAGTGCAGGGGCTACTTGCCTCCCAGCTAGCCCCACGCTGAAACACCAGTATGCCCCAGCCAGCCCCTCTGCAGCATGTTGAGCTGGGTCGGAGCAGCCCTGAGCTGGCAAGCTGACCCTCCAGACCCTCTGCCAGCTGGGGCTGCTCTGCCCCAGCTCAACTTGTGGCAGTCCCAGGCACACATGCAAATGTTGCTCTTGGGAGCAATAAACTACAGCACAAACTGCACCGGAGTTTATTGCTCTGCCGTAACTGCACGTGTAGATGTTCCCAGTGGGAACATAGTTGGGCTTGGAAACACTGGGATCCTGCCACTGTCTTTAATAGACTGTGATTGAAGCCTGTAATCTATGCAGTATCATCCATTTTTCACAAACATACCTATCTCACCCAGTCAATAAAATGTCAGTAAATTGCAGTTCTGGCTGATTTTTTTTCTCCCTATCCCTAGATTCCAAGTGAAGCAGAGGACATTTCTTTCCTAATATATGCAATATGACGTGATGATGTTTGTTTTCAACTGTATGTATATATTTTTTCCTGTAGGTCCACCAGGCCCACCTGAAGCTGTGACAATAGATGAAATCACTGACACCACAGCTCAATTGTCCTGGAGGCCAGGAGCAGATAATCACAGCCCCATAACTATGTACGTCATTCAAGCAAGAACCCCATTTTCTGTGGGGTGGCAGGCAGTGAACACAGGTAAATGCAGCACTCGGTAGCAATGGAAGTAGGTTATGCTATGAAAGTATTCTTTTGCCATAAAGCATGATCAGTCAGTAGAAGTGTAAAGTACGGCTAAAGTTAACTATGCAGCCAGAAGCCAAGGGGTCACTTTAGTGGCCCCAGTAAACATATACAGTTCTTCTAAACTTGTTTCAAGATTTGCCGAGCAAAAGAATTCAAGTGCTGTCAGTGGTATAACTCAGTTTTTCTCATGAATTTTTATGTTCTGTATTTTTACAAGAAGAATTTGTTCTCTCCTTTCAGTTATTACTTGCTGCTACATTGGGGATATACAGCAATGTTCTGCAAAGGCATGCTTCAAATGATGGGCAGTATTATCTAATATGCCTTCTCTTTAGGTGAAATTGTTTTCCCAGCAGAGGAAATGTAAATACCACTGTATAATTTTTCATGCTTACAGATGTTAATTTGACTCTGCTAACTATTGAGTGAGGCACAGTTTATAAAACAGAAAGTATCTTGAATTTGAAATGATACAATATGTGGATAAAGCCTTTGCTATATACATAAGTTACTTCTTTAAGCACTTTGGTATAGTCAAATTGATATAGTCCACGCTGCCCCTAGTGTTGATGCACTAACACCAGTATAGATGTGTTTTTAATGGTATAGCTATTCCAACATGGGAAGGTAAATATGCCATACTAGTATAAGGTATCTTCATACCAATATAATAGCATCCTACTTTTGCACCAATACACCTATATCTATATGAGTACAAATAAATCACGCAGGTAGCCAAACTAGGTATATAATAGTGTCTCGTTCTTCATTCTTCTTCATTTGAGTCCAGAAAGTACTTTACAAGATGGGACAGGATCACAATAGCCACGGAGAGACAGGATCACTATTGCTGGGGAGGAGGAGGTGGGGGACCTGACATTCAAAGCTCATCTAGCATGCTAGTGGCCAAGCCATGAGCAGAACCCATATCCCCAGAGTCCCAGGCCGGTGCTCCATTCTTTGTATAGCGCTACAGAAAATGTGCAATTCGTTATGTTTGAAAGAGGCATGATCAGGATGCAAGCAGGGAGGATGTAAAGTTTTGTTTTGTTGCATTTTGTTTTAACTGTAGCTTTCCTTGCTGTAGGCACGTTACTTGTGTGCAGCCTTCCTCACTTTCCCAAGAGCTAACAAAATCTACAAATAAGAAAGGAAGTGGATGGCTCAGTTATGCTGTTCTCACTCACTGCATTCAAGCTAGTCCCCCTTGTTCTAAAGGCTTTAAGATGCAGCTTGTTGCTCAAGTGATCACTGCTATTAAATGACTGAATCTAATTGTTTCCAATGGCTAAAACCCCTCTCCTGACCTGCGGACGTCTTTTAGTTCCAGAGATCATTGATGGGCGAACCTTCACCGCAACGGTGGTGGGCTTAAACCCTTGGGTTGAGTATGAATTCCGAGTGGTGGCAGCCAATCTTATTGGGATTGGGGAACCAAGCAGACCGTCAGAGAAAAGAAGAACAGAAGAGGCTCGTAAGTAGCTGCGGGGAAACCCCTGAAAGTCTTGTCAAAACAATACTTTTTCAGAAGCTTTAAACTCTCTAGGATGAGGGTGAGACATCCTTCATTTTCCTTCTGTCCCTGGCATGGCATTCACAAGCTGCACACATAAATAGAAACGATAGCGCTAATAAAACAAATGAGAAATGAGAGGGGGTTTGTTTATCAGACTTTACGAGTGAAGGATGATTAGACAGACTTCCCCATTCCCATGTCCTGCATAGCCTTTATAGCAGGGCATTTAAAGGCAGGGCTCAGTTCAACTTCCACTAAGGTACAATGGATCAGAGATGTGGATCAGGATAGTAGTTCCTGCGCTGTCCCTGTGTAGGGGGTTGGACTAGGTGGCCTTTGAGATCTCTTCCAAACCCTGTAATTCTGTGATTCAACCGCAACTCTCAGGAGTGTCGGGTATGCTTTGTTTATATAAGCCTGAAGATGAGAGAAGCTATTCTGATTTATTGTTATAATCAGCTATCGTTATAGGGCAGCCTTTGCACTCCCTTGATCCAGGTCTGTTTTATGGCCTTCAGCAAAATGTAGATGGCTGGGGATCTGGGCTGTAGCAGTGCCGGAAATCTCAAGCAGTGAGGGCTGTGGTTGCACCCTTGGTCTGTCCCTACCTTCCAGCACCAGTGCAGTACATCTCTTGCACCAAGACTTAAAAGGGGGGCTTTGAAGACAGCTCTGTGGATCCCTAAAATCCCTGCATTTTTGACAGCCTCTTACAGCTTCTTTTGTCCTTTGATCCAAGCATAAAGTGGTCAGAGGAGGTGGGCAGGATCCTCATCCAGATACTTATTGCTTTAGCTACATGTTAAATTTTATAGTTCTTGCTTTGTCTTGATTCACACAAAAACGACTGTGAGATTTGGCCCTAAATTAGATTTGCTCTGGTTTTGAAAGTGAATCAAATGGGTTCTTTGAACTGCAAAATAATCATTTGTGTTTCCAGTGATAACCTACTCTCGCTTTTTTTTTTTCTCCTGCAGTTCCTGAAGTCACCCCAGCTAATGTCAGTGGAGGTGGAGGGAGCAAGTCAGAGCTGGTCATTACATGGGAGGTAAATGAAGCTTAAATATGCATCTGTGTTATGGTACACAGCCACTTACCTGGTTCTGATCTACACTGGTTTTATCCCAGTGTATTTTCACAGACTCTGGTGGAGTTACTCTTGACTTTTATCTCTCTATAAAAAAGCAACATTCAGTCATCCAGTTTAGCCAGATAAATACAGTCCATTCTTTCAAGACCCCTCCCAGGCAACAGACCCAATGGAGACCCATTTGTGCAAGGGGTGGAGCTGCCAGCAAATGGGCTATGTAGGGCACGCGAGCTCAGTTCTGCACTGACAGAGTAGGTAGTAAGAGTAGAGGTGGCAAGCCATGCTTGGGCTGGAAGAGGGAGTGGGTTTGGGGAATGGATCCTGCGTTAAGGACCTGTAAGGCCTGCACAGCAGGACTCCTGCTCCTCTGTACATCTCCTATTCAGGTAAGCCTGGTGTAAAAATTATCTTGCTGCGAGGCACCAACTTACTCTGGAGCTGTGGACCACTGTTACAAGGACTTCAGCCCTTGCGCTTTAGGCTTCATCTCTACAAAGCCTTTGGCTACCCAAATTTCCAGTGGCAGACAATAGCTGACACTGCCAACCCGCTAGAGTACGTACCTAGGCACTGTGGGCCTTCTAGCGCAGCTCCACTCAGCAACTTGCCGTAGGGCCCAAGGTGTACGCTGAGAAAGCACCACCATCGGAAAGGATCGTGTCAGCCATAAAGGTGCAGGAGGGTCTGCGTGTGCTTTCTGCTTGGTACTGGGTGGTGGCAGAAGCCTTACTCTGCTCAGCAGAGGCAAAGTAACTGCTGGCAGCTGAGGGGGTCCTGCCACCGCAGAAGAACTTGGGCTATGAACAACACACCAAGATTTTCTGACAAAACTGGAGAAATGTTGGCAAAACTCTATAGTGTAGACTAAGCATTAGCTTTGTTAAATAACAGCAAGCGATCTGGAGGTCTATAATGGTGCAGCACATTAAGTGCTAACACAAGCTTTATTTCACTCAATCACAAAGGCAGCAGAAGATGATAACACAGATGAAAAATGCTTAATATTCTTGAAGGCAATTGGGGCTGAGTGTTAGCTGCTTTGTTGGCACTTACTTTCATATGGCAGGGAAAGGTATTTGAGGTTCAAGTCTTTTCCTTGTCATTAGCTCCATTAGATTTCATGCAGCCCACATTTAGTACTACTTCTGAGCACCCTGACAGACGTGAGTATTTTTTAAGGTCATTAGAAACCTTGCTACACAGCTCAGCATGTGGAATTTCATCCTCCCTTGGACTAATTAGTTCCACCGCGTCTCTTACAGATTCTCAAAGACGTTTTAAAAACGTGTCTTCGAGAAATGTCAGGAACGTCAGGCATGACTTTGAACCTTTTGAATCATTTGCAAGAACCTTAATTTAGGTTCCTCTAAAATGATCAAAATTGTAATATTTTTCTAGAATTATTTTTAAATCCATAAATGATTGAGTAGAAAGCAGTCATAGAAAGTCATTTTTCTTTGGCCCCAATTTACACATTGGACATACTTAAGTCCCATTTACTTTGGTGGGATTTAAGCACATAATTAAGAACTGTCCTGCATCAGGTTACTGAATCGGGACATTTATTTCCCATACTCCTTTTCCAATTAAAATATAAGACTAGGTAATTGCGGCCTGAACAAAAGTGACCTGAAGGTGACACCACTTCTCCTAGACATGACATATCATTTGCCTGCCATTCTCCATCATATTTATGACAAGTCACTCACTGGCATCTTACATTTTTTAATATGGCTCATGTTATACAAGATCTGAATGCTAAATACATGTGGTTTTTGTCAGCTTGCATAAGCAACGGAGCGACATGTCGATACAGCTGTGCAGGCAAGGTTGGGAGTTGCTCTGCAGATCTCATTTACTTGGGATATGCAAAAGTGATGGGTGCTGTAGAAAAGTCTAATACGGGTAGACAGTTGTGCGTCAAGCAAAACATGGCTCAGAATATTTTATACAGGGACTCACATAGGACTTAAGAGAACGAGGAGCTGCTTTGCATATCTTAAGTCAGTAGACACGCTGGCTAATTATTAGCTGTTTGTGCTGAACTACCGTTGTTTTCTGTTTTGGAAATGCCCTTTAAGATGGAGGTGGTTTCAAGACAACAGTCAAGCAATGGAAAGCATGCAGGAAATCAATCTGTGCTATAGCTGCGACTGCTGATTTTTCTGTGGTCTGCCTTACAGACGGTGCCCGAAGAACTACAGAATGGAGGTGGCTTTGGTTATGTGGTGGCCTTCAGACCATTTGGCACAGTGAGCTGGATGCAGACCGTAGTAGCTTCTCCTGATGCCTCTAGATACGTGTTTCGAAATGAGAGCTTGCCCCCGTTCTCTCGCTATGAGGTGAAAGTGGGAGTGTACAACAATAAAGGAGAAGGCTCGTTCAGTCCCGTCACGGTTGTATATTCTGCAGAAGAAGGTACAGCATTTTCTTCCTTTGTACTGTCCTGAATTGTGATTTGTGAGACTTGCTAACTGTTTTTGAAAGGGTTTAGTATCTACTCTGACACATCCTTTGGTATTTAATCCTTGCTGTGATTCATAATAAATGGCAAGTCACGACTAATTCTTTTGATAGTCATTAACATTAATCATAATGAAATCTTTTGATATTAATAGGGATGTAATATGCAATCTCAAAAGAATTCAGCTGAGATTTAGTATGAATTAATGTCCACTGATTAGAAAATGTTCCCCCTTGTCCCAATTACAATACACAGTGCCCTAGGTAAGTTTAGCAATGACATCTTATTATTTCTTACACAGTGAGGTGAAATCTTACAAAGGGCTGGAAACAAAAATTTGGGTGGCGTGACTCCATCCTCTTGTAGTGAGGAATAAACCTGAAGCTGGTAACTAAGCTGAGCACAGAGCTAACGTATAGGTATATCTTTTTCCCCATTTGTGCATTTAGAGCCCAACAGAGCTCCGACTGGCGTCTTTGCCAGAAGTCTCTCTGCTTCAGACATTGAAGTTTCTTGGGCTCCTCCACGTGAGAATCAGAGTAAAGGAAGGATCCAGGGTTATGAGGTATGAAATGCAGTTCCAGGCTGGAATAGGTCCAGTGCTGATCATCGATGATGTCTATTAATGGAGAGTTCTCTAAACAAGACCTATTACGCTGCCGTTGCAGCATAATGATGGACCAACTCAGTTCTTGCTTTCTGATGGTTTGGGATTCTGGTTTTAAGGTACCAGGTTAGACAGCAGCCCTCCCTGAAGACTTGTGGAGAGTGCAAGATCCTGCAGTCAGGGTCGTTAAGTGAAAAACCGAGGTCTCTACATTGTTTTGTTTTCTCCTGTTGCAGCAATCAAAAATACTGACCTCTGAGTTTATGGACAGAAACCAGCATTTCCAATTATTGTGGTCTTTTCTAAAATGGAAGAAAAAAAGCAGGATTTACAGAGATGAGCCAGAACATTGTCCTAATGAGGTTTTCACTTCCAGGATGGTGAATGGCCCCTTTCCATTTGACAGTAATTAAGGTCATGTTAACCAGACAGATAAACTTTACATTATTAACCTCAGGATTTCACTAACTGCAGTACCAGGGCTATAAAGAATCAAGACATGGATAGGCTCAATTATATTAAGTAGGTAAATATTCCCAAGTGATTCGCCACTAGTTGAGCTCTTGTAGTTGTTTTTGTTAGAAGAATTTGATAGTAGTATCAGCTATTTCTTTGGTGCACATGTGTTTATTTCCAAAGAATGAGCACAGACTCATTTCTCTGAACGTAGCAGGACTCAAACAATAGAAGGCAATATTTTTACCCACACTTCTAAGCCCCAGTCCTTCTGGCACGCTACCCAAAAGAGCGCGCACAGCTTTTTCTCAGCATCATGCTACAAGTCGTTCTCTAGCTGTGATGCTTCTATCTTCTCTCTGTTCCTCTGCAGTTTTCCTTATGCTTTTGTACACACACATACATGCACACTCATACACACACACACGCACACACACACAGCCCCATCCAAGACCAAACCCAGTGCTCAGCTTCTAATGAAATCACTCATATAGCTTCAGTATCCAAACCGGCGATTGTGCAGCTGTGTTATAAGCAGTTGCTCCTATTGTTTCAAGCCGTCCTGTTCCATGAAGAAGCCAAATTGCCTCTTCTGTTTACCCTGAATTTAGGGCAGCTGTTGCACCTGCTAGCTTGAATAAGGTTAACAAAATGCAGCAGAGGAGAAAGTGGCAAGGTTTAGGGTTTGTCTATGTGGCAGTCATTGCGGTTCATACTCAAGCTCACTAAGTAGACATACACCTGCAAAGATGAATAACTCTGTGGGTAACACTGAAATAATTCCCCTGAGTATTTCATTTACTGCAGTACCATGGCCATAAGGAATTAAGACCTAGACAGGTTTTGTTATGTTGTACTTAGGAGACAAGTACACCTGTTCTGTTTTTCAGGTTCGATACTGGAAGCATGATGAGAAGGAAGAAAATGCTAAAAAAGTCAGAACTATTGGTAATTGGACATCTACAAAAATTGCTAACTTGAGAGGCAGTGCATTGTATCATTTAGCTGTGAAGGCGTATAACACTGCAGGGACAGGCCCGTCCAGTGCCACAGTCAACGTCACTACCAAAAAGCCCCGTGAGTACCTCTTGTGACAGAGTACAGTCTGACGCTGGTAGACCAGCAAGTAATAACCTTTTGAGATTTTCAGAGTCAAAGGTGCCTTGACATTTTTCTTTGGCTGTGTTCTTCCTGCGGAAATTTGTGGGAGACAAGTTGGTGGGGGGAAGGGGATGGAAAACTTGCTTTGTTTTGCTTGTTGTATGTCTCTTCAAGCAAACGGCATGCAAAACTGGAAGGCATTGCCATGCAGGGAAGTTAAATATTTATCTGGTCATTCATGAGGGGCAGCTCTTCTGGTCACGAGCATGTCAAGCAACCAACTGGATCTGTGTTCATTCGGGGCACTGTGTTGTGTCAGACCTTTGCTGACCTTGAAGATACAACTCAGTGCAACAGCTGGTTAACTTGCACAGGCTTCTGTGCATGCTCAGCTATGGGAGTGGAGGCCATGTAAGCACTAGGATGGATAAAGCCAAAAAACGTATTAACGTAATACCTTGTATGCTTTAATATAGCCCCAAGTCAACCTCCTGGAAATATCATATGGAATTCATCTGACTCCAAAATTATATTGACCTGGGATCAAGTAAAAGCACTGGATAATGAATCCGAAGTGAGAGGATACAAAGTGAGTCATTTCTTAGTGTGGACATCTAAGAATGGTTATTTATATTATCTGCCCCTCGATGCCTGTAGTGTGTGGATCTCATTGGTATGATACATCTGGCCCTGTACTGACACAGTGAATTTTGGGATAAGTATATAAATGAGTCAGGTTGATTTTTGGGTTTCTTTGTTACAAAGAGAAGTATGGTGGGTATCGTATTGTTTATACCAGGGGTTTTCAACCTGTGGTCTGCGGACCCTTGGGAACCACAGACAGTGTCTAAGGGGTCCACAAAAGATGACTATGATCAATTAAAAGTAAGTGAACACCCACACTTACAATTCATAGGGGTCCACACCTCCTTTAAAAAAAAATGTAGGGGTCTGCAAATGGAAAAAGGTTGAAAACCACTGTCTGGTGCTAAGCAAGAATCACTCTATGTCTTATTACACCACCTATTATAGCTTCTGAAATGAATACAACATCAGTTTGCCTTGGGGAGTACCCAGGAGGACTATTATGGGTTAAAGTAGCTAACTGTGAGGCCTACTAATAGGTCATTTCAATCCCAGAGATACTCACCATAGCCAAGGAAGATTTAGACTCCAAAGTACTTAAACAAAGGCTATGAAATAATCCTTGCATTATTTTTTGTACTTCTGCCATGCAGGGGTTATGAGCAGTTTGTAGCATGGATTGCTCCTGCCCTTGCTGGAAACTTGCCTGTGGCTGAAATAGGCTCAGCCATTTCATATAAGTATGCAAATTTTATTTGTAAAATCAAAGCCAAGAGAAAAGGAGTGAAGTCCTCATTAGTAGCAATTTGGGTAGGAAATTCTTGAGAGAAAAATCTTGGGCACAATTCAGCCCTGGAGTTTGTCATCTTAAACTAAAACTTAATTTAGTCCAATGAAAATGGAGATGGCAACTGCCAGCAGTTACACTGAGTGTTGGGCTTTGCAAAGTAACTTGAAATCATCAAGAAACTCACTGAGCTTAAGATTGTATTCGGAACATGAAGCTCAAACCAGGTTCATTTTCATTCATGAACCTGAACAAATACCATGCATGCAAATTGAGGAAGTATGGGTTGGATGAATGGACTGTAAGGAGGATAGAAAACTGACTGGATCATCGGGCTCAGAGGGTAATAGTCAATGGTGCAATGTCTAACTGGCAGCTGGTATCTGGTGGAGTGCTCCAGGGGTCAGTCCCGGGGCTGGTTCTCCTCAACATCTTCTTTAGTGACCTGAAAAATGGCATAGAGCACACCCTCAGCAAGTTCACAGATGACACTATGCTGTGGGGGTGGGGTGGGGGTAGTAGATATGCTGGACAGTAGAGTTAGGATTCAGAGAGACCTAGACAAATCTGAGACTTGGACCAACAGAAATCTGAGGTTCAATAAGGACAAGTGCAAAGTCCTGTACTTAGGACAGAACAAATCCCATGCACAGGTACAGGCTGGGGGCTGACTGGCTGGGCAGCAGCTCTACAGGAAAGGACCTAGGGGTGACAGTGGACAAGAAGTTGAATAGGACCAGCAGTGTGCCTCTGTTGCCCAAAAGGCTAATGGCATCCTGGACTGCATTGGTAGGTGTGTTGCCAGTAGGTCAAGTGAAGTGATTCTTCCCCTCTATACAGCACTGGTGAGGCCACATCTGGAGTACTGTGTCCAGTTTTGGGCACCCCACTACAGAAAGGATATGGACAAGTTGGAGAGAGTCCAGTGGAGGGCAATGAAAATGGCTAGGAGCTGGGGCACACGACTTCTGAGGAGAGGGTGAGGGACTGGGCTTATTTGGTCTGCAGAAGAGAAGACTGAGAGGGGATTTAATAGCTGCCTTCAACTCCCTGCAAGGGGGTGAAGAAAGGATGGAGCTGGGCTGTCCTCAGTGGTGGCAGATGACAGAACAAGGAGCAATGGGCTCAAGTTGCAGCAAAGGAAGTTTAGGTTACATATGAGGAGAAATTTTCTCACTAGGAGGGTAATAAAGCACCGGAACAGGTTACTCAGAGAAGAGGTGGACTCTCCACCCTTGGAGGTTTTTAAGACCCAGATTTTTAAGACAAAGTTTTGGCTGGGATGATATAGTTGGGGATAATCCTGCTTTGAGCAGGGGGTTGGAAGGCCTCCTGATGTCCATTTTCTATGATTCTGTGATCTCTGAAGAAATATGAATCACTATTGTATGGGCAAAACTCAGGATTTCCTCACAGTTGCCATCCCGTCAACAGTTTTGGTCATATTTTCACAAATATTCAAACCCAAAGTCAAATGGTAGAAAAGATGCTTTCATAACTCTTGTGAAAACAGACCTCATCTAGCAGCATCTCTGAAGTTTCTCTTTTTATTTAGTATTCCAGTTGCTCAACAACATGACAGTACTGGTAGCAGAGAATAAAAGCATCTTTTAAAAAAAGTATATTATATCTGATGTCTTGATTTATATCCTAAATTAGTTGAATTTCCAGATCTTAGGGAAAAAACCAGAAGGTAAATCAAAGAAGCAATTTATTCCAGGGAGCTGGTTGTGACACTGCATTGAATACACCAAACTAGTTTTTTGGAGAACAGCAATATGAAGTTTTGACATTTCTAAATAAGCCTCAGGATTTATTTTAGCTTGATCATTAGTATGGAGTAAGGTGACACTGAATTTGATGTCTCAGGTGGCTAGAATTGAGGAACGATGCTTATGAATCTTTCCAATTTAAGGAGACTAACATTCAGCTCCTTGCATTAAGAGGATATAAATTAAGGTGGCTTCATGCTATACGAGGGGGAAATTCAAAATGTAAAGTCCTTGCAGTGAAACTAATTGATTCTGAATAAGGAATGTATGTACCTAGGTAGCATTTGGTATAGAAGGGTTATCTATGATGAGAAGCCAGAGCAGAATCACCGTATTTTTTGCCTTTTCCAATCGAAGCTCTCTCCCTTCTGCCACCCCCTCCCCCAATATCCCGGTGAATAAAGAGCACAACAATGCCTGTTCTGATGACTGACCCATAAATTAGATTGCATTTTTGAAGTACACTGGCCTAGCTAGAGCTGGCTGCAAGGGAAAGCTGCTGAAATTGCTCCCAGCTGATGGGAAAATGAAGTTTAATCAAGCGGAGAGGCAGAGGTGCTCTGCTGATTTCAAAGGCCACTGCTGGGTGGCATGCAGCTTTCCGACACGGCTACATATCAGAGTACCAACAAGCACAGCTTCCACCGCGGGCAGCCGGCAGTTCCCAGTGGCTTCCCGGCAGCACAAAGGGAAGAGTTTACCAAGGTAGCTTCTCAGTGGCCCCGCATATCAGGTTCAGACCAGTGTTTCTGTAGGATATTGCACTTCTGACGCGATTAGAGACTATTCAGTGGAACCCAAGGGAAAAAATAAACCGGAATGGTAAATCTTCCGTCTGTTGGGGAGATCATCGTTTTAATTGCTTCTGCTTCCCCCGCGTGCTGCAGGTTTTGTACAGATGGAACAGACAAAGCAGTACATCTGTAATACAAACGAATAAAACATCTGTGGAGCTTTCTTTGCCTTTTGATGAAGATTACATCATAGAAATAAAGCCATTTAGTGACGGAGGTGATGGCAGCAGCAGTGAACAAATCCGAATTCCAAAGATAACAAGTAAGGATGTTGTCCTGTTTTATTTTGTGCTTGGGCCCATGGTTTTGTTGGAGGGGAGGGGGGCGTTGAGACCATGAAGTGCAGCACACAGTATATTGAGCAATGTTTCTGTTGGCTTCCTGTTTCTTGCATGCTTATGAGCTCTCAATAGCATACTTCGCATGAACAAAATGGCAATTTGCAACCATAAAGGACAGTTTTATATAAGCAAACTGAAGCAGTCAAGCAAAATAGAGGCAGGCAACTGATGCAGCCAGCACCGTATGTTGGCAGCTGTCTTTGCAGAGTGACAATAAACGAGATAGGAGCCTAAGTGACAGGGCTCCGGTTCAGTGCTGAGCTTTTCCACATTTTGTGGACATTCACCTCCAGGGGTTTGGTTTCACCCTCTCTCAGAAATAAACTACATTCAACAGTATAATCAGTGTTTAAAGTTTCAAGGCTCTCCCTCCCCCTCACCCCTTTCCATCCTTCTCTGGATTTTCTCATTGTTATTACTGGCCGTGATAGTCTCTTCGGTAGAAATCTATTAAATATATTGTTCCACCGCACTTCATGGCAAGAAAGTCTAAAATGTGGTGTATAGAGCTTATTGCTGTATAGGCCTACACTTAAATACAGGTATTTGCTTAGAGAAATGAGGTTTAATATCAATGCCGAGGATCAAATTTTCATTTTCAGTAGAGGAACAAATATCATATTACCTGAAAGGAAACCTGAGGTGGCTGAAGTTCTTCCAAGCACAATGCCTGATTAAAAGTTTAAGGAGGTTTTGGTTGCGGACTGTTTAATCAGATTCTTCCTTCCTACTAGAATTACTACTCTTGGGCATTCAGCGTGGTTAGCCACAGTGGGTACGTTTCTTTAGGAAGTTTGATCGGCCAAACTTTCATGCTATCTCATCATAAGGCTAGCGTAGGAAAATTCCCAGTCTTACTTCACACACTGACGAAACTTTGAGGAAATATCTAACATCTTTGGTCCTCATCCAAAATGACGTTGCACTCCATCTCATCGCCTGTTTGTTCCCCGTGCTGCTATTACTTGCATGTGACCTCATCATTGTCCTTAAACAGCATGCCACTTTTCATGCCGGCGGGATGAATCTTGCTGTCCTTACTGTTTCTTCTCTTCTTTTCTCAGATGCATATGCTAGAGGCTCTGGGTCTTCAACTTCAAATGCTTGTACGTTGTCAGCCATCAGCACAATAATGATATCCCTCACAGCTAGATCAAGTTTATGACAAAAATTACATGAAGGACTTCTTGTTTATAATATAAGCAACATTTAGCTAGTTGTTTTGAAGACACCCAGTACTAAGTAATATTGTGGTTCAAGTACATCTTACTACTGGAAAAAATGTTTTATGCTTCTTTAGGAATGGCATTATACAGTACTTCCTCAAAGCAAATATAGCTTTGTCTGAAGTTTCCTTGGAAACTCTGCAATGCACTGAAAACATCTGTAATATGATGTTACCAAAGCAGTTTACATATGTCCTTATATGCATATTTTTTATTATATATTTAGTGTTTTATAGAATTTTTTAAAGTTAACATATGATGTAGATATTAATTTTTCCTCTGCTATAAAATGCTATGGACGACATGATCATAAAAATATTGTTTGGAATTTTTTCTTTTAGGATGAAGCGTCCAAAGTTGTTTGCAGTAAATTGGTTGCAAATTTATTGTACAGTTTTACAAGGGTGTACATTGGCAGAACTGTTTAGGACTTGGTTCTTAACTCCAGGCAGCTGTATTTAAATGGCCGTTATGATGATTCTTACATTATATCAAGTGCTTTTAACATGCAGATTATTTTTTTCACTTTGGAACAGGTGACTAACCAAGGCAGATTTGAGGTAATTGTCCAGAACAGCTACAATCTTGAAAAATTAAATAGAATTTTGGTTGTTTGTGGACTATCGTACATATAGCCAATAATTTAACATCACATAGTGGGATTTCATTTTCCTGTATTGAAGTAGCTTTTTCTTTATCATAAGTAACATTAAATCAGATGTTAAAATTGTTGTTACTTTGCTGTAATCTCTTCCTCTAGTAGCATCAATCTAGTTATTACAGCAGATGAAGGACAAGAATCTGACCCTAGCTAGCCTGGTGAAAGTTGAGTGTAATTCCAGCTAAATTGGTGATGTTACTCTGGATATTTCACCAAGGACATTCTAACATAACTATGGCAACTCTAGAACTTCAAATGAATACCAGTTTTCTATGTTTCTTTTCCATGTACATTTTAAATGTGACCCGTCATTCTTCATAATTCAATTGCAATCTTAAATTGGTTTACATACTTGCATTTGGATCTAGGTGATTAACTGAATCTGAAAAATGTTTCTCATTGCTCATATGGCTTTCTCAAGTAGGATTTTTTTTCATGTTAAGTTTCAAGGTATCTTTGGGTGTATGGTCCCACAATAGTTGTGTGCTATAAAGTTTCTTTAGAAACTCTCCATAAAAGTCCAAGGTCTTAATAGAATCACATTGGGAAATGACAGCATCCACAGCAAAATAATTCTTCTTTAGAAAGGAAATGTTTATTACTATGGGGTTTTTTGTAAGTTCACACAGACGGCATAATGCTAGTAAAAAGGCTGGAATTTTCTATAAAACTTTTCAAGTTGAAATGCGCTGCAGTGGTTTATTATTATTATTTTTCCTGATAGCTTGAATTTGCCTGTAACTTGTCTTTTTTGCTTACAAAACAATACAAGTTAACTTTTAAACCTTCTCAATATATTTATTCAGTAACTCATAATCGGGATTCCACTTGTGTAAAAGTCAGGGGTGTTAACCAGAGAAATATTGTCAGTATTTCAAGCTGTGTTCCTTTCTTAGTTTGATATGGTTACTTCTATGTAAAAAAAACAAAAACAAAAAAAACACAAAAACCAGAAAATGAAACAAAAAAAAAAAAGCCTATGTAGTTTTCTCCCCGGTGTAAATGATATTTATCAGTGATCTAGCAGATGTAATCTTTTTTTAAAGGTATTGGTAATAAATATTCTGTCATTTGTAAAGATACTTGTCTTTCAGAAGCATTTGTCCTATGTCCCTGATTATAGCTTGTGACAAACTTCAACAATAGCGCTTACCTTCTTGGATTGTCCCTGACTGGAAAATGCAAAGTGAGAAGGGCCGTTGGAGTCCCACAGGCACTATGCGGAGGCAGAGAAATCAATTTACATGAAGTCTCTAGACAAATTCTGCTTCCTACAGTGACAAAAAGGTATCTGAGGACTGGATGAATTTTCGATGATTGAGTGCCCTTGCGTAGATAAGTGGCCCTTCAAAGCGCATGTTGACTGCTGTGGTATATAGTAGAGTCTATGCTGATTAAGAATACCAGTGAGAATCACATTTGGATATGGAAGGAAAAAGAGGGGTGGGGGGAAAGATGAAGCCACTCAAAAAGCCTCTTAAACCCTATGAAAGCTCAAGGGGAAGATGCAAGCTACAAAACTTGAGCGACAGGTTGCTCCAGTAGGAAGGAATTGCAGTCCAAGCACAGGTGTCCGAATTTCTGCTACAAGTTTGGAGGTAGGGCAAACACATTCTAGCAGTTGAGATTACCTTTCTTCTGGTCCTTTTGCGAAGATTTATACGCTACATCAGGATATGTCACCTTTACTAGATTCCTTTGACAGTATGCTCATCCGGTTCTCACTATGTATGGTCCCAATGGACTGTCACCTGGTAGATGCTATTGTGCGTCTTCCAATTTACATAGTGCCCTGGGCATCAGTACTGTATTTATCACCGTTGTTTCTGTACTATCATTTAGTTGGTGCTTTTGTGTGGTGAAGGGTTCTCTCTGATTCAGTTCTGTGGATGCCATCCATCATTTGGCATCTGAAATACCGTTGTGCTGGTTTTAGGACAATGGTAAGTCAGAGGCAGTATTCGAGCCATGAGTTGCCTATTTGGTTTTGCAGACTCAGTGCTCTCTTTGCTAGCGTGATTTCTGGAGCTGGATTTGTGTTCTGCTCCAGTTGTTGTACATGTTGTGGACTCCTGTTGCATTTACCAGCAAGCATGCCTCTCAAAATAGGATGGGGGAGAAAAAAAGACAAATCAGAGTTTGGGGTTGCTTGGAGCTTAAAAAGAAGCTGCTTGTTTGGTCACTACAGAATAGACCAAATTAACTCTCCAGGCACATCAAAAGGCTCGCTCTCCAGATAAAGGTCTGAGCTTTCCATGTAGAGCTTCCCAGTTTTATGCCAGTTGCTTTACCATACAGCAGAGCTCTTCTTAAGAACTCCAGCTTTATAATGCTTTGCTTAAAGGCTCTTCTCTACTAAGCAGGTAGAAGTATTCACAAAGCCTCTCACCTTCATGTAATGGTGCCCCCAGCAGAACTCAGTGCTGCAGCTGGTTCAGAATCGTAGATGCTAGGGTTTGAAGGGACCTCAACAGATCATCGAGTCCAACCCCCTGCCCTGGTTGGGGAGAGGGCGTGCAGAGAGAAGAGGTAGTAATGCAGACACAGTTTGCAGACACCTGGTATCCACCAGCTGGAAGTTGTGCCCATGCCACAGCTGGGGGCTTGTAGAAAGAGGTGGAGGCATGGGTGCAGCTGCTTAGCCCCAGCATGGGATGAGAAAAGTATCCCACTGTTCACGTGCCACTGAAGCCACCTGGGCCAGATCGGACCAGGATCAGGTTGCTCCAACCCACAGCTTGTAAAGGGTTGCTGGCCATGCTATATGCCACATAGAGTCAGTGAAGAAATTTGAGTAATGGGATGACAGTACGACCCTTCTTGAATAATGCTGTCACTTTTACAGGTGCTAAGAACCTAGAGCATTTGTCCTGGTCTTGTGAAAATCTTTAGCTATTCTCTCCTTTTCATGAAATATATGCAAGTGTTTGTGTAATTTCCTAGCGATGCACACCACTTGTCAATAATACTAAAACTCCAAAGATTGTCTTTAATTTTTATTTGAGACATTAATCAGAAAGACAAATATTTGTTCAAACACAAGAGCTTAATATGCCTTTCTTTCGTGTTTGATCACATTTTCTGGTGGTAGCGCTAGTTTGACTGGTAAGTGCAGTTCCTAATCACTGAACTTACAGTACTGTAATGCAAAAAGGACTTAAATACATTGCATAATCCCTGCGGTAGCCTTCTAGTACAGAGAGCTGAATAAATGAAAGACAGCTAGATTTAATATTCTCGTATATAAAGATACTTAAAGGCATGGAATGCATGCATAGGAAATATGTTCGCCTCTTCTATGTGTGAAGCTCTGTGAGGAAATGCACTGATTTCAGTCTGCCATAGCTATGCTTCTCAAATCCATTAAAATAACCTACAGAAAAGGCATTTAGGGCACTAAATACATGAATGGCTTCTATTAACTTTACTGGAGAGGGAAGTACACAGCTGTGTACACTGTATACAGCTGAGGGACTGGCTCATCTATTATTTTAATTTTTTTATTTTTCATAATACCTTAGCATCCCTAAGACAGGCCAGGACCTCATCATTTCTAAGCACTGCTCAAACAGAAAACAATTTACAAGTTACTTGTTGGGCCAAATAAAGCTGTTTACCACCCGCACGGGGTAGCCAGAGCACTGGCCCTGAACCGCACGAGGAAGAACTCTGCAGACAAGTTGCAAAACCTGGTCACCAAAAGCAAAACAAGTTCCAAGACAAAGTTGCTTATGTGGTTTTCGAGGTCTGGGTTTGTTTTACAATGTGGATTTCACAAGGTAGGTAACAGATAACAAGGGAAGCAACAAGAACGTAAAGTGAAAGAACAAACATTCGTTCAAAGTGCGCTCCCCTGGGCAACTGACAGCTGGGAATACGGTATATACTTTCTAGGACTGGGATGTCAAAGCATCTGAAGGGAGTTGACATGTAAGTGGGAGTTGGCTGCACTCCTGTGGGCAAGCCCAGAAATCCCAGTCAAGAACAGTGACGTTTCGGGGAGGTTTTTCATTTACCCACTTACACTTAGGGGCAAGGTTTCTAAGTGCCTTTTTTTTTCCAGTCAAGTGCAGTGGAGTGAGTTCACAGTGGCACTTTTCCTTGTGCACAGAGAGAGAGAAGCTGGTCCTATTCCGGTACAGGTGGGTGTGTTCCCAGAGGATACAGGTGCAATCTGCTAACCTAATGCAAATAAGCAAATGAAAAACGGGGCTTGGGTTGAAAATGTGGTGACCGATCATCTTTGTTTTCCTTATGTCTGCTTTGGGTGACCTCTGCCTTCACAATTATGGAGCCAGGAAAAGTGCCAATGTGCACAGAGAGAATCCTAAAATCCTACTGGTCTAAACCCGGTTCTTTTCCTGAATGAGAAAAATGATCCCCAAACCAGCTCAGTGGAAAAGGGAATGAAAGAGAAGTGGCGTTAAATTGTGTCCTCATTTTCAGTCAATGAAAAAACTGTTGACTTCGGCAGAGCTAGGCATTCACCCTCACCCTGAGCTCCAGAACTGCACACAACAGCCCTGCAGTCTCTGCCAGGATGCCAAGATTCAGAGTTCATTTGACTTCACCCCCTTTCCTCACAGTTAACCCAAAGCAGTCAGCCAGCCAACTGCTTAGAGGCTGCCAGTGGGTCCCTGAAACCCCAGAGGCATTTTGCTTGTCAAGACTATGAAGTCTTTTTGCATAGCTGCATATAACTAAACCATGTGCAAAGTACTTTTCTGGAGCCATTAATTATAACAGCAAGAGTTTGTATACGCTGCAGCCTGCAAGCCTAGAGGCATTTTGCTTGTTGAGACTATGAAGAATCCCACAGGAGGGAAGAAACGAACCTGCAATCAACTCCCAGGAGAGCCTGGAGAACCAAAAGGATTTCCCCATCTCTGCAATGCAAAGACTCCACCGTGCTGAAAAGAAATGAATGGGCACCTGCGGAGATCTATTTATCTGGACGTCATGCAGCCCAGGATAGCTGTCTGTGCCAGGCTGCCAGGCCAGACTGGCATAGTGTGAATGTAGCCATTTTCTTCAATGTTATGTAAATCTTTATGGGAAACCTCTGAGTAAGAACCTTGCCTTCCGCTTTGCAGCAGCCTCAGGATCATTCCAGGTTTTTAAGTCCTATTATATTTTTGTGAGCAAAAAAACCAAATTTGCATGGACAGTTGTGTAAACTGCATATGCAAATTGGGCAATCTACCGTAGGAATCCAACCTTTTAACATGCAGCTGCAGCATACACAAACTCTTGCTGTTATAAATTAAAGGCGCCAGAAAAGTACTTTTCACGTGGTTTAGTCATATGTAGCTATGCAAAAATGAAAGGGGGGTAATGGAAGGAAGGACAAGATATTATGGGTAAGAAGATGCAGTGTTATCATTTCAGTTCCTTTTTGTATTTTGCAGGTGTTTTATGTGGGGGGGTGGAAAAAGTTAATGTAAAAGGGACTGGAAGGAAAGCAAAAAAAAGCAAATTGAGCTATTCTTTCTAGAAAAATCATTTCACTGTATTTTTGAGTCTTAAAGGCCCTGCCCTATTCCACTTACAAATGTGGGTTTCTATCAGTCTTATGCTCCCTCACAAAAATTAGTCTGCACATTCAAAGTAGATTCACTTGGCCAATTTCAGCTCTCCCGGTTACCTCCAGATACTCATGAGTCTTTGTATCCAAATGCGAAGTCTGGACTTGAATTCCCCCCGATCCACGGATGTGTATGCATTAGTTTGTAATTATGCGCCAGCTGTTTGGGAAGCAACTCATGGTTCCTAAGTCTGAAGCCTCGTTTATTGTGTGGCCTTTAATTTCATCCAGCGCACATCATTGGCACTTGCAGTAACACCCCTGTCTCAGGTTTCTTAGTGGCTGAATACTTCAGATGACAGAGTCTTCGAGAACCTCACAATAAAGGTCTTCGTTGTAACTTCCAAGGTCGTCGATATAACTTCCAACCTCTGTTTCTGTTTCACTTGTATAGGTCCGTGCTCTCTGGAATAGAAATACTGTGTTTAGCTACCAAACCTCTGACCGACCTTCTCACTATTGTTCCATGCTCATTAGCAAATGCAATACTTTATGCATAGCATTTCCAAACGTCAATTTTTGCTTGTTGTATGAAATGTAGCTTCTGAAACTGGTACATTCAGAAAGAACTTTACGCACAAACTCATCCAAGTAACATGCATTTTTTTTTCAGGATAAGAAGCATTTCTCAGTGAGGAATAAGTGGAAAAGTTTATTTTCCTATTAACCTGATTGCCAGTTAGGGCCTTATTTTGGCTGACAGATGTGAATTTGATCACTGGTAGTTTGAGACCAGTTGAGAAATGCCACAAATCCAGCTTTTCATAATATACCCTTAACTGGCAGAAGTAAAACACTAAAATTGTGGTTTTCTTCTAAGCAGCGACTGCTAAAAATGCCCCTATTTTACTTCACAGATACACCATGGGAATTTACAGTTATACCTAAATATGTTCGTGGCAAAATGAATATTTCACTATGTTTTGTTCTGTTCTGTTAGTACTGCAGAGTCAGTCGTGCTCAGAGGATGGACATGTGATTCATTAACCTAAGCAATAGTATGAGACAGTTTGAGTGATCTAGATTGAAATGCATCAGAAAAAGACTTTTTAAAACAGATTCAGCTATTAATTTGACCTCTGAACTGTGGTTGCACAGTGTAAATGTGGGTAGAATTTGGCTTGGTGATGATAGATTAACCAAAAATGAAGCAGTTTGACCTCCATCATGATGCAGAGATGACAGACACAGAGACTGAAAGGGCACAGAATCGGTCGCATAGAAAAGGCTGCAGGAGTAGGACAGGGAGGAAAGCTTTCACTGTTACTTTCCAGTGCTAAACAAAAGCCTCCTGCCCCCAGAGCTGTCAGTCTGAGAGCTTTCATCTGCATTCAATTCACTTTAAATAAAAAGATCACTAAGCAAGATCCAGTGCTGCTCTGAATGATATAACCCCCGCTTTGTCTAAGTCAGTCCACTGTTTTCTAAGGATTGCTTAGCTGCAGTGTTAATATTTGCTATTTCTCTTATTCCAAAATCAGTGTGTGATAACCAGAGTCATGTTATTTTCCACAGATGACTTTAATTAAAAACAAACTGAAACGTTAGTCCATAATCCCTTAAGCCTGTTTCTTTGACCAGACTATGAAATAATAATTTTAAAAAATAACTTTTCAGAGGGGAAAAATTAGAACTGACTTACTGTATAGCATTCTCGATGTGGGGCCAGGGAGAAGTTATATCTTATCTGTAAGGCAAATATATTTTTCAGAAAGTAACAGCAAACATCATGAGTCTGAAAGCCAGCTTAACAGTAAGACCAAAGGATTTCTCATTATTAAGTTTTACTAAGTAAATCAGTTCTAGGAATCCCAGATGGCCCTGTCTGTCCCTGCCAAAGCAGGACTATCTATCTATGGCATCACCAATGTGTCTGAGTATATATTTTGTGTCACAAGACCCCCATAGCATAAGGAAACGCTATTTTCTCTGTTTTACAGTGACTGGCACTCAAACCCATCCTTCACTCATTTTCCTGCAATACATCTGTCCATTCCTGTTTCAAAATCTCACAAACAGTAGAATTATAAGTACTTTCTTCTTTCACTAATCACCTTCAACACACTTTTGCTGATAAATTTGCCTAATTTTTCCTTTTCTAGTTTCCTCACATTATTCCCAGTTACTCTGCAACACACTGCTTGCATTTTGATAAACAGATCTCCCATCTGGACTACAGCATCCATTATCTATTTAGAAGACTGCTCCTTTCCCATCACATTTATCAGTATAAGCTAACTCTTTGCGATACAGTAAATGGACACTGCTGTATCTGGACTTGGAGGATTTTTCTTGAAGCAAAGTCTACCAGGCACTTGATTTACACTTTTAACATTGTGGGTTATATTTAGTGTATTTAAGACACAAAAATGTAATGCTGTGATTTAGACGAAGCTACCTCTTAGAGCTTCTCAAAGATCAAGGGTCTACAAACAAGGCAAGATCTATAGCTAGTGTAATCTGGTTTAGTTGAGGTAAACTAGTTCCACTTGCACAGAAGTTAATGGAACTTTGTTCATTTTATATATATAGTTCATTATATATAATGCACACAAATTATACACACACACAATGTGCATGAATTTTTGAACGTATAGTTTTAAAATGTGACAAGTGATATTTAAATGGGAAATATAAATAGAGGAAAGGCAGATTTTAATGAGAGTGGTATTAGCAGCTCCCCATAAAGACAGTACAAAAGACAATTATAGGCTCAGTTTATAGAGTTGTAGAAAGGAGGCAGCAGCCACAGAGAGTTGATTTTTTTCCTCAGTGCAAATTATATTCTTAAAATATGTTTACCTCATAGTCCTTTGCTGAAAACAAATCTTTTAAGTTGTTTTTAGGTGTTGGAATTGGTGGAAATAACCTACTCCATAAGTGGCACCTGTGAAAATAGTATATGAAACAGGCATATGAAAGATGCCTATAGTTTTGGGAGAAGGGTTAGTTTTTGTTTGGGTGTTAGTTTTTCTGGTCTACAGTGATTAACACTGGCTTGATTACCATACGTGTCACACACGTTACCTGGCCATTCAACTCCTTGTTCCTGCTCAGGTTGGGATTCCTACCAGGGAATGGCAGGGTACTCCTCTGCTAATACGTGAGTAATGAGAAGGGACAAGGAGTGGGAGGCGGTCTGTCTCTGACTTCCCACACTCCTTCCTACTCTGATACATAGTGGGTGCATCTATACATGCAGTTAATTAGGAGTAATAAACTCCAAGCAGTCTGAGCCGGAATAAGCTACTCCCAGGCACAGCATCTACACATGCACCCAGGACAGCAGCAATTTGAGCCAGGGTGGAACAGTTTACACCAGGGCCAGGGATATGGGGGGTCAGCTCTGGGCTCCAGGTGGCAGCAGCAGCAGTGGCAGAGGGTCTGGCTGGAGTCCAAGCATGCTGAAAGTAGGGAGCCATGTGGCTAGGTGACAGGCAGGAGTCTGGTCCCCTGCCAGCTGGGCTGACTGGGTGCAATGTACACCCGCAATCAGGATCTATACATGTGTTTAATTGCAGTTAATTACCCCGCCTTAAGGTAGTACTGTTCCCAACTGTACTATCTTATGGTGGTATTAATTAGTTTACTGTAGCCTAATGGTGTTGCAAATGTAGATCATGATGCTTTACTCTGCAGCTAATTAGTCTACTTTGCAGTTAAGCACATGCGTAGATGAGGCCAGCAGGTAGTAAAATATTCCATGTAGTAGTGTTACAATCTAGCCCCAAGCTGTTATACGTACATCTTATGATAGTAAGCATTGCAGATCTACACAGTACTCAATGTATTTCAAGTGTCTGTTCAAAAGCATTCAAAAAACTTTTGGATTCATTTCTCTGAACCCGTTGCCTATGTTCCCTGCGGCTGTCATCTAGACAACTCAACTAGCATTTCAGTAATTAAAATGTATTAATTTACTCTTATAACAGCTGCTCCATATTTACTCCTTCTGATTTCAGTTCAGCTCTGAATAAAAGTGTCAGCCAGATCCTTCTGTCTTCAGCCCAAATCAAGGATTGCAGGAGCTATTTCAGAGCAAATACGCACTTCACTGGTAAAACTTCAGTGAAGTCACACTGGGATAAAACTAGCAAAACACTGCTCAGGCCTGCTCTGCTGAGGAGATGCTCCCTAGCATTACATCTGCATTGGTTTCATCTGTGTTTGGTCAGGATCAAGGTCAGAACTGCCTCTTTCTGTTTCCTTCTGTTACAGACTTTGCAGGGAAGAGGCAGTCCTGTACTGTGCCTGCTAAGCTACTGATCGTTTTATTTTATGACAGCTGTCCGGATTCATGCCTGGTTAGCCGAACTCTTACATTACTAGCTGCCCCTTTCAAAAGCCTTTTTGATTCCTGCTAAGCTCTTTTTATCCCATTATAGCTTCTCATCAGGGAGTCCAAAGCAAATTCCTGCTACTGACTTGTTCCCTTTCATATCTCTCATTCTGAAACTTAAACATTTTGTACCCCTCAGACAGTTCCTTCCGAGTCTCCCAGGACTAGCACTTAAGCATCCTTGGCTAGAACCACGTTCATGTTAAAATACACATCTATGCTTAGCTGGTTATTTAGTGAGGTGGTAGGAAACAGGAAGACTTGGCAAAGCAAACACACCAAAGTCTTTTCACTGTTTTGCAGGGATTCGGTATATGCTGGAAGTCTTGTAGCCAAGGAATCGGTGAGAATGGGGGCAAGGAGGGAAGATGGAGCCTAAGGATGAGTTTCTTATGGGGACTAGGTTTTTCAAAGGAGGAAAAGCTGGAAATATTCCAACTGTTACCCTGCAGGAGGTTTCATACAGCAATTTGGAATCTGCTGTCATTCCAGTAGAAGACTGTCTCAAATCAAAGTGTAAGATGGGTTGAGACCCGCCAAGGTTGAGACCCACAGGGTAAGATGGGTTCAGGGTAAGATGGGTTGAGACCCACAGGGTAAGATGGGTTGAGACCTGCCAAGGTACAATGGATTGAGACCCGCCAAGGTTGAGACCCACAGGGTAAGATAGGCTGAGACTCACCAAGGAGTAGGACATGGCTCTTAGTTATACAGCACATGCTGACATCTTTGATGTCTTTTGGTTCTTGGCTGGTGTACTGCAAAGGGTATGTTCTCACTGCAGGGTTATCTGAGGTGCTCAGCACCAGAGGCTGAGCACCCTGGTTAGCCTAGTTTAGGAGTGAACAGCCACACTGCAAGGCCATATCCAAGTTACTGCATCTTCACTGGTACTCTACCAAGTCAAGTGTATCCCTAAGATTTCTGGGGGTATAGCCCCTGGTTCTAGGTGCCATGGCAAGCTGAGCTGCAAACTGATTCCCTCCTGTTGGTTTGCCCTTCTGGGGGAAGGGGATTTCAGAAAAATATTGGAGGACTGTATCAGCATTTGAGAGATTCAGCCTGCATCCTCACTGCAAGTAGGCAAGATACCAACCTGAATTAAGAGCCTCAATTCAAGACTATGGCTGCTGCCAGGCCAGCTAGCCTAACACTCACTCAAGTATTCAAACCTAGACAACACCCAGGTATGACTCCAAGAGAGCTCTGCAGTAAAGTCATTTTGTCATGGGAAAAGGCAAAGGCTAACATTTATTTGGTCAGGCTACATTGACATGATGATGTTAGATTGACCTCGTTTGTCTGCTCTAAGAATAGCAATGTAATTATATCACATGGAAATTCACTTATACTGGTTAAAAGGCCTTTCCTTGTTAAACATTGCATCCACACAGCCTGCATTTCTCTGAAGTAACTCCTTGGCATTCCAGATAGCTACCCTACGGTGTAATTTTCCATTTCTCAGCTCTCTACTCTGTGACTTTAAGCAGGGTACATTGTGGGATACTTGCCAAAAACCACAGGGATTCTGGGACTGGGAATTAAACTAGCAAATCCCATAATTCCTCTTCTGGCATCCATTAATTTTGCTTATGCCACTTTCGAAGCACTGCCTCACAGTGTGGAGGACACAGTATTGAGTGCTGTGATCACAACAGTCATTAATTCAAACAGTATGTGCTCTATAGTCATGCAGGCAAATGGAGTTAGCTTTGCAGTTTCACAGGGCTTTTGATGTTGCAGTGATACAGCTAATGGAGGAGGAGGAACAGGAAGATAAAACAGTGCAGTCACATCTGCAGAGCATTTACCTTGAGGAACTTTGCTTGGTGGACCATTGCTGCTGGGCTGAGTCCCCTGTCTGTGACTGGTGTGGCAGCATAACAATGCATTGCTGTTTGGAGAGCTCCCCTCTGCATCATTTTCAAGCTGGCGGTTGGTACAATTCCACTGCTCAGCAATTTCACTCTAGCTAGTCTCATCAGGTTCTGGAGCAATGTCCAAATCTGCTGGATCATACTATTGTTCCCAGATCTAATAAATCTCCTCCTGCTCCTCCTGATCATTCCTCATGGTATGCAGGGGATCAAGCTTGCTTTCATTGGCTTGCGGGGTGCTAGTCCTGGATGCCGCTGCGTTCTCTTCTGTGCCTTGTAGATAATGAGTCATGACATCAGTCCTGGGTTGCCTGGTGGCAGTATTTCTCCTACCATGGCCAGGTAGACGGGGTATTACTGGAGGTAATGTTCTGGTCCATTGTTCTCAGGTACTTCTACCACGAGCTCATTTATTTGGGCACTGAGCTGGAAGCACACCCTTTTCCATTTGCTTTGAAAGTCTTGAAGGTCTCTGTCATCTGGTAATTCATACAGCTTTCCAGAGAAGACAAGCCCATTTGAAGGAATCCGCATACAAGCACAGTGGCGTCAAGCTGCTATAATAGATATGGAAACTCACTACTACCTGCTACCAAAAGGAAGCACTCCATTCTGGCTGTCCAATAGTATTTAAACAAAGACCTGATATCTGGTCAAGTTGACCTCAGAGTCATGGAAGAGTCAATCCAGATGTGCACTGAGGATAACAGTTGGAGGACTGCCAGAAGTGAAACAGGAATGAGTCCAAGTGAATCATAAAGGGAACACCATCTTATGCAGCAGAGCTAATTCTGTTCTAAGGAGAATTACTTACGAAGCTAAGATATTCGAGAAATTCATTTTAAGCCTGTATGTGTCCATTTCAAGTGTTTTAAGCTAAACTACTGACAGCTACTCCAATGTAACACCCTTGTGTAGACAAGGCCCTAGTTTGATAAAATACACTTGGTGAGGCAAAGAAGTCTCTGAGGTGTACATCAAGTGAGTCAATAATTTAGGAACTGTTTAAAAAACTAATGTGAAATTAGTAGATGTGAGGACAGCACTTATATTACTAGGAGCAGCTTTAATTGCTGATCTAATAATTACTGCTTGAAATATCCTTTGGGGAGAGGTGATAGCAATTGCATCATTGATTCGTTGGTTCATCACTTTGGAACTGACATCCTGGCTTTCTGGACACTGCTACTGAGGTCCAACCCGCCTTGCTTTGTTCACAACTTGCTTTGTTCACAGAATTTGTTGTGAAGCTGGCTTACAAGAATATCTGTGAGCCCTGGCAGGAAAAACTTGAAGCTGCTACAAATACTCGCCAAGCCTATAACAGAGAATGGCTAAATGCACTTGCAGCAGGAAAGAAAAGGGTGCAGACAATGCTGAATTTTTCGTTGTGCACAGCAGCTTTATTTACTCAAGTCAGTGATAATAAGGTCACATATGCCAGTGCCCAAATATAGATTTAAATACCTAACTTGAGGCACACAGGTTTGAATATTGGCCTATGGTTTTAGTAATAAAAGTTGCTCGCTCTCTCTCTCTCTCTCAATACATTTTGCTGGAGTTAAATAAAGCACTCTCCTGTGAAGATAAATGACCAGCATGACTGAGTACTGTCCATCTTAGTATCGAGTACAGTAAATAACAATCCTTGCTGTAAGTCCCTCTCACTGTTCCTCTTCCAACAAATGGCGTTGATGTTAATTAAATTGATCATGCCCATAACTCCTGAAGTTTCACTTAATATTATCATTGATAATCAATGAGGCTAATTATCATTTTATCACTATTCTTACTTCATATAAATCACATTTGAATACAGAAGGAAGAACCATTTTGAATGCTTTTAATATTGTTTCAAACAAATGTAATCTACACCCCTTCCTTATTCTTTAACTAAAGAAGTTAGTAGTTAAATACTTACATTTTGCATGCCATTGCAATAAACAGTGTGATGAAACACGTGGTTACTGTAACCAAGATGAGAACCCAACCCACTTGATTTTTCTTCTGCTCCTCCCCTGGATTAAAAAGATATATATATTTAGCTCAAATTACGTTTTTCATTGTGGAAAGAAACATGGAGGTAAAATTGTTCCAGTAACTAAACCTTGTAAAGCAAGCTGATTTTATTCAGTAGATTTTCATTGACATAACTAAGATCATAATTTAGCCCACTATTTACATTTCATATGTAGAGATAATTTGGAGCACATTAAGCATTAATAACTTTATCCATAACTGAATTAGGGGCCTTTTATCATTTTTACATGCAGAAGAAAGAAGGCTGAGAAGTGTCATGAATCAGGGCTGCAGGCGTTATCAGCACGATGCACTCTGCTATGCTAACATACTCGAGTTATGCAACTCCACATGACACAAACATGCCTGTGTGTGCAAGAAAGACACGGTTTGCTTATAATCGTGGTCACATAAAGTCCTTGTTTTCCGTTAAACCATTCTTCAGTTATTCATATTCATCCTTTTTAAGCAGGGGTTAGCTAAACAGCCTTGCCAGTAAATCGTGTATTGAAAAACACCATTTTTAATTTTAAGTTGGTTGTTTATCTTCTCACAGGAAGAATAGCTCTGTTCTTCTGCTTGTGTGCAGAAACAAGTATGTTAGCAATGGCAATGTTTCCATTTTAAACAGGCACACTTTGCCACCACAAACATGCTGCGCCTATGCCACGGGAAGCAGAAATTTACACTGAACTTCAGAAGCTAAATTTTCAAAAGGTTGCCCTGTCACTATACCGTTATGGTAATGACATGTGGTATATATCAAGACGGCAGCACAGCTGTCACTGAGTAGATGACAGGGTATAAATTTAGGTTTGGGATATCAAATCAGGTTAAAAGGGACATAGACAAATAGCGCTCATTTTCAGTACAGAGTCTTTCCTGGGGAATAAAGCACTAAGGATCTGACCCTGCAATCTTTACTTCTGCGCGTAGTCCAGCGGTAGTTATTGAGCCTGCTTATGTGGATAAGGAATACAAGCGTGGGTATTGCAAGTCACAGACTCAGACGAACGCTTCCGATTTTGAAAAGCGCTCTTTGTTTTAACTGCTCCGTTTTGTCCCCAGGTTACAGTTTTCCTTCCAAGGAACTGAGATCTATGAATGTATCATTTGGATCAGTCAAAGTAACACTCGGCGTGAGGTTGGGAAGTAATGGGATTGGAAGCGTGGCATAAGCTTCTTCATTCTAAGGCTGCTGTACATATCCCTTGTTTCCAGTGCAAGATAGAGTGGTCCTCAGGCTGCTCTACCTTATGTTGACTAGCAATGGTGCCAAAAGGGTGCCAGGCATGGTAGCCCCCCTGGCCAGCCTATAATAGAGGACTGGTGAAAAAGCAATTACACATGCTTTGGCCTTTAGACTGACATGAGTAATCCAATCACAAGCAGGGCCCCACTGGGCTAAGCACCACGCAAACACATTGCAAGAGACAGAACGTACAAATTAAAGAGCTAAGACCGGCAAATTGTAGGAGGGGAAGAGATTTGCTAAAAGTCACATAGCTGATTAGCAGCAAAACCAGGATTAGGATTCAGGTCTTCTGAATCCCCAGTGCCTTAATTTATCCCGGAAAACCTGGCAGGTCATCAAGTTGTAATAGTCTCTTGAAATTCTTTTTGTAAATAGGAAAAGCAATAGGAAAGCGAACCATCACTTCAACTGAATTAAGGTTTTTGTGGAAATTTGGTTGGGGGGTGTTTTAATGAATTAGCATAGCAGACTATTTTTGTTTTTTATTATCTGTATGAATAGTTGAGGTCTGTAACTAATTAGTGGTATAACTCATGAAAGTGCATGGTCAGGTTCTGCAGGAACCATGGGTAAAAAGCAGCATAGCACAATGAAGATTTTGGCCAGCCCTAATGATAGGCAGCAGCAAATGCTCACTGTGATGTACAGCTATCCCTAGAGGTTTGGTTGAAACACATCTCCTTAGAGAGACAGCACAGGATCTGACCTAGTGGTTTTACAGTGTGAATGTACACAGCCAGCAATTCACAAATCAGTTTGTCACCAAAATATGCCTGTACAGATATTTAGGGTCAACATCCTCAACCAGCCTGAGCCATGACCTTATTATTCTCCGTTGACCTTATTACTTGCAGTTCACAGCAAAAATATCCATTTTGCTTCTTATTTCCTGAGAATAATAGCACTAAGATGTGGTTCCTTGGGTCCCAGGGTCCCTTGCAGATCCTTTTCAAGAATTGGTTTGAGGACTACTTGTCCCCACTTCCTGGCTTGTTTCTCTTTACAGGCAATAGTGAGAGAAAGTAAAATGCAGAGGGACTGGAAGACAGGGAGCTGTGGGAGAGGTGCTAACAAACTTCCCATGTTTGAGGCCTTCAGTGAGCAGATAAGGTCCAAAAATACAGTAGAAAGAGGAGGACTATAAGAAAAGTGAGGCATCATAAGAGTCAATCTCTTCATCCAGAGTTCAGCAGAGCCTCCATAACTGAGCTGGACTGCCACTCGGGATTGAGTGTGAAGGGGTTTAAAATATGGGTAGCAAGCATGGGCTTGACAGGTACCTTCAGGTCAACCCCAGCTATCAGTATAGTGTTTAGGATTTAGTGACTAATCAGTATGCAGTCAAAGTTAGGACAAGGCATTTATTTTTATATTTCTTTGCACCGTTTGTTAAAGGATGATGTTATTAAAATTCATTTTTGTAGCTCCTACTTTTACCATATGTATGCATAGTAGACATGATCTAGCTTTATTGGCAACCATCTCCCAAGGAAGGTAATTCTATCCTGGCTGAATGATAAGAAACAAGCTGCACTCAGAAAACTAGATTGAATATAAATGGATGATAAGTTAAAACTTTGTTCCAAAAGTCAAAAATATATTTGATTTTTGCTATCCTCTGACTCAACTTGGCTCATCTTTTAACTTCTTGAAATTCTATTCTCGTTTTGTGTGCAGAACATGAACTTCTACTTCAAAAGATTTTTTATTTTTTTAGGAAAATTAAAACAGAGCCTAAAGCTAACCTTTAATCCAATCAGGACTCATGGTAGAGCTGATATCTTTTATTAGACCAACTAGATTTTTACAAAAAAAAATCTTTGCAAAAATCTAGTTGGTCTAATAAAAGATATCACCTCTACCATGAGTCCTGATTGCTTTTTCCTGTAGGCCAATATGGCTACAACCTGGATACCTTTAATCCAATTTTTACATTCTGGTTGTGAATTCTGCTGGCTGTCCAGGTGATCAAGGTATTTCCCAGGTGCTTGGACTTAATAACCTTCCCAGAAAGCCCCGTTCATTTTGCAAGCTGAACTCAGTCAGCACAGGAATCCCTAACTGCAGGGATTATGACTTCCTAGCAGGTTTGTGCCCATACTGCTGGGCGACATTTTCACACTAGGTTCTGGCTAGAGGAATTGTATGAATGTATTAAAGCTGAGGATGCAGAAAGGAAGAAGATTTGACAGACATTGAACTTCATCAGAAGGCAGGTTTAAGGAAGCAGGACGAGTTCAGTAAACAGAAGAGTGCAAAGTAAAGAACTTAAAAAAAAAAAGAAAATCAGGAAGTTAAGAAAGTCAAAAGATAAGAGTGAGAGGGAATGACTGAGAAAGAACAGTTGATAACATGTCATGATAAGCGAACTGTTACTTCCATAAAAAAACATATTCAGCAATCAGGAAGTGCAGTATCAAGCAAGTCAGATCTAGACAAATGAATGTCTTATGAAGATAGTAACGTCTACATTTCTCCCCTAATGAAGTTCAGGTAACGCCAATAAAAAATATTTTACTTGACTGCTCACATTGATTTTGGACATTATTACACTAGAACCAGCACTAGCGCTTACTCAAGCACATTATTTGTGTCTAGTAAGTATGTGTAAAATGAAAGACTTAAAATCTGCTTATGGGAAATGACTTGTTCCTCAGGGTAAGCTCAGCCCCCAGCTATAACATCTGAGGCTAGGATCTTGTCAAACTTCAAATGGTGAACAAGACTGTTCCAGCTCACAACATATAGAAGTAAATTATTTGACAGCCAAGACATTTTGATTCTTACCAATAAAAAGGGGGTCAGTCCACTCGCTCCAAAATCCTTCATTATACTGACGATTAGCCCTTATCTGTATGGAGTATCTACTGGTAACATCCATCCTGAATTTGAAATCATTAGATGTGCTTTTCGATAGCTGTTAAAAACCATATTGTTTTATTACAGACTGCTTAAGACTAACAAGATCAAAAAGGCCAATTAAATTGATGTTCACTGTGTTTGTTTTTTTTAAATTACTTTTACAGTCTAATAGTGGAACCAAAGGCTTGATTTTTCAGACTTTTTTCCTCTATTTTTCCAGGTACAGTTGAGACTTATATTCAACTCCAGCCATACTTTTTCACCTCTGGTTCATGTGGATCAAAATACTCTAAAGCAGTGGGGACCAACCTTTTTGGCAGGCATGCCACACATATGCCCCACATCCTCTCTGATTGCCTCTCCAATCCCCTTCCCCTGACAATTTGCTCCTCTGCTTTCTGTTGCACACCCTGTGCTCCCTGCCTAATCTGCTGTTCTGCTTTCTGCTTCCCACCCTATCTCCCCCAAGCTTCCTATGCCATTTGCGGCATGCAAGCTGCAGGTTGCCCACCCCTGTTCTAAAGTATCTACTATCAAGACTCTTAATGCTGGCTTTTCAGAGTTGCTGAGCACCTGCAGCAACCCAGACAGTCTGCATCTAGATATATGAAACTGAGCATCCAGATTAATGAACGTTTGAAATGTTGGTCTCGGTGTTTTCCTAGCTAACTTGCCCCATCCCTCCAAAAATGCCTAGAAAAAGAGAACTAATGTAATGTAGGAGTCTTTTGAAGTCAATAGGAGTTTGTAGGGGTGCACCGATAAAGAATTTTTTGACCAATACCCATGGATGATTATTAACCAGCCATATTGGCTGATACTGATCTGATAGTCAATATGCAGCCCGGCAATTTGGAGAGCAGCATTGGGCTGATAAGTCTGTGGAGGGGAGGAGCATGGGGAGGAAAGGGCCATGGGGGGGCAGATCGAGGCCCCCATGGTGAGGAAGGGAATGGGGTTGGGGCAGGGGCAGCGGCAGAGGTAAGTGCTGCTCAGCTGGGGTGGGGTGGAGCATGGGGCAGAGCCATGGGTGGCTCGTCCTGGCTGTGCAGTGGGGGGGTGAGGAGGGAAGGTGGCTCCCCGTTGCTGTGTACAACCCCATGGGAGGCACAGGGGGGCATGTGCCCCCCCAGATTTGTGTATGGGGAAGGGCAGGCTGCCCAGTGTGGGCTCGGAGCCAGGGCTGCTGTGGTCTGTTCCTGGTGGAGGCTTAGCCAGGGCTGCACTCAGGGTGGGCAGGGGCTGGATGGGCAGCAGTGGTGCTGGGAGGGAGGCTATGGGCAGGTTATAGCCACCCCATAATACCCCATAGCCCCCTTCCAGCACTGCTGCTGCCTACCCTATCCACCCTGCCCTAGCCCCCATCAGGAACAGCCCCTGGCCTCTGGCCCCGAGCCCAAAACGGTCAGTCTACCCTCGCCCTGTGTAATCAGGGGGGCACATGTCCCCCCATGCCTCTCCCAGGGGGTTTGCAGCCATGGGGAGCCTCCCCAACTCCCATCCCCCTGGAAAAGCCATCCATGGCTCTGTTCCATGCCCTGCCCTGTCCTGGCTGAGCAGCACCTGCCCCAGCCCCATTACCTCCCTCTCTATGGGGGCCTCAATCTTCATGCCACCCCATGCCCCTTCCCTCCCCCACATTTACCAGCTGGACACTGCTCTCCAAACTGCTGGCCTGCATTCCTGGCTGCATGCATGCTATAGCTGCGTGCATGCATTTATCAGTGACATTATCAGCTACATTGGGTAAAAAAAGCCAATTGCCAATAATGTCAATTTTCCTTTTATTGGTACCAATCCAATATGGACCGATATATCGGTGCACCTCTAACCATCTGTCTTCCATACAACTAGGATTTACCATATGTCTGTAGCTTTTGGTAACTTCTAATTATCAGCATAACTCAAAAGATGTACATGAATCTAAAGATATTTTTTTCAGATTTATATGAGAGAGATGTTCCATCTGGATAGGAAAAGTAATTAATCAACAATTGCTATATACATGTCAAATCTCAATAAGCCTTTACCTGATTTGTACCTGTCTTCAAATTGTGAATGATAACTTCATAACAAAACCATGCCTTTGACAAAGGAGAAATTGGCTTTTCCCATGTGACCAAGGTGTCATTTTGTTCTAAAGATATGGTGACATTTCGAGGAGGATTTATTTTCTCTAAAAAATGAAGTAGGGACCAGTATGTTACTTATAAAGCAATTATGCATTTAAAATAATAACACCACGAGTTGGGCATAACTCGATCATTCTTGGTGGCAGGGTAGGATGCAAAGATCGTCTTGCTTCTTTTGTGCTGGTTCTCTCTGTTTTGAGAGCTCTCAGTTTTTCAATATCAATATCTTTTTGGTAATATTGTCCCTAGAATATAATGCTTGAAATTTATTCCAGGTACTTGACATGCAGTGCAGATTGGTTAAAATATATCACGACAGCTCTAAAGGCATGAGTTCAAGCTCTGTTCTGGAGTCATGCCAAAGGCTTTCCTCCACCTGAAAACTAGTATCTGGTCATTTGGGCTGGGGAGTCAGAGGTGGCTAGATGTAACGCTAGCCACATCACACCCATAGTAGTCCAATGGGTCACTAGGCAATAGGCATGGGTGGACCCTTGACTTGATTCAAGAAAGCCTGTAAAATTACTAGCAACATAGAAATAGTTCAGGAAAACAGCACTGAAAGTGAGTAACAGGAATAACTTTTAAGTAAAATGGAGAGGAATTATTTAGGAGGAATAGAGTGGTATAAATTGGTGTAAGGACATGAAATTAAGAAAAAGAATATTAACCTGAATATCAAGTGAAAATCTCCCTTCCATATAAATTTAATGGAATATAAATTAAAAAGGGGAAGAAGCTGTGTTGCTTTGGGCATTTAATGCTAAATCCAATAAAGCAACAGAAAATGTACCATGGGAAACAATACTTTGGCAAACAGATTAGATCTTTTCTATATCTTATATATCTTTATCTTTTTTCTATCATCCTACAATTTAAGCTATAGTGTATTGTTTACATCAATTCAGTTAGTACCATCAACTTTCACCTAGTTCCATGTCAAAACCTTCCATTTCAATACATTTTCATTGCCACCTATAGACCAACCTATATCTTAAACCGGGCTAATCAGCATTTAAAACCACTGATGAAGTTTTGACAAGCTGCTTGGTATTTGGAGTTAGGGGCAGATGGGTTACTTTTGATTGCAAGCCAAGGCAAATATATGATACTGCTATTTTTTAATTTAGAAAAAAAAATTACTTACCAATGGTATCTTGATTAAATAGTTGTTCAAGAGGTTTGATTGCAGCATGCTTGCTTGACCCATTAACATGTATTATAATGAGTGTGCCAATCTGTTTAGGGTCAATGTAAGTCTTTGAAAATCTGCAACCTACATTTCTCTGCCATTTGTCTTGCAAATAGTCTGGACACTGCTCGGTGTAGTTATTATACCTAAAGGAAAAGGTTCATCAGGCATTGTCCTCTTGGATAATACCTACTGGCCAAAATAGAGGCAGGCATTTACCTGTAAAATAGTAAGTATACTGTATCTGTTGGTGCCTGTTTACCAGCAAACCAGTTGCAGTGAAGAGATGGTGTATTATAACTGGCAGTGTAAACAATGCAGAATAAGTTAGTGACTGATGTCTCAGCATCACCTAGAGGAAGAACAAGACATAAAAGATTACACTCAAAAGATAAGATGTGCTGAATATTTACTAACATTTTTTTACTCACATGGGAGTTTTTTTTTATTATAAAATATATACACTCACACACACATTTGCATTTGTATACATTTTTATAATCATGAATTCCTAAATCTGTAGCTGTTTCGTATCTTGATTTCATCTGTAATCATTTGACATACAGGTAGATGAGAGAGGATATATACGTACAAGAGGCAAGTATTTCGTAGGATGATATCCTTTATTGGATCAACTCTCTAGTTGGGTTAAAGTCAGACAAGCCTTCAAATGCAAGACATTCTTCCTCAGCTTGTCTAAGTTTTTCCTAACTACATAGTTGGTCCAATAAAAGATAACACCCTATGAAATACTTGCCTCTCACATAATTTCTGGACCATTACTTTTCTGGACATTACTACAACATCACTTTTACACTACCATAGGAGATTATATATATAGATATATATATAGCTATAGACATAGATACACACACACACACACACACACAAATGTGTGTTCTATCTCATTTGCCTGTATATCAAATGATTACAGATGAAGTCAAATTCCCAAACAGTTACACAATTAACAGTTTTACAACACATATGGACAAATAACACAACATCCCCCGTGTATTCTGAAAATGTCATACGTTTACAGACAAAATATTTTTAAACATTTTAGAGAGTTCTAAAGCAGCTTATTTTGCCATTAGCAATACATTTTTTGGCATAAATCCAGGGAAAAGCATTTACATTTGTTCACAGTTTGATATATGTAGAAACTCCTATTGATTTTCTTGGCCTTGGAATAGTATAAGGCTTTTTTACTATGGCTGCTTGCATGTTATCTGCTATTTACATAATAGATCAACACATCTCACTCTAGAATCCAGAGCCTAGAGAGACATTTCCAAAACCAAACACATCTTAAACTTGCTTTCATTTCATGTAAAATTGGATAAATCTGTTTCCATGACAAAATTCAGGCTAGAAGAAACACTGTGCTGCTTTTTACTCTTGATGGCATCTTGAGAGTAGTAGTGAACTGAATTATTAAATAAAAGGGGATTAGATGTAGTCAACTGCTGTCTTTCAGGAACTGTATTGCAAGGATTATCCATCTCGAACAGCCCCAGAATATATCCCCAGCTCCTAGGCAAGGGAGAGTGAACCTGGCTAACATGGGAAATGACAAGAGTAGCAATGAGAGTGAACTCAGATATTGCATAGTAATGGGGCTAGAAGGCATGAGAGGGTTAACTACAGCTCTCTGTGGTCTCTTATCTTCTTTTAGTTATGGAAGAGCTTGACCATGGTATTCCTGGACTACCAGGCCAACACTAAAAGTAATGTAGGACATCAACAAGGACAATTTCTCACGAGTGATCTCTTAGTATAGAACCAGACTGTCTGCTGCACCAAAGGGGAACAATTAGAAAGTGTGCCGTTAAGACTGGTGCAAACATTTCAGACTAGATTAGTCCAGGAACGATGCAACTTCCTATGTACATCTCTGCCATTTAAGATGCGTCAACTCTGATGTCTAGGCTCCAGTTCTGATCACTTTTATTGAAGAAAGATTGGTTCAAGCTGGAATGGATACAAAGAAGGGCTACTAGGATGATGGAGAGCCTGTCAAATCAGGAAGTAAACACTCCCTGATAAATTTATGAAGAGGTTTATATAAGATAGTTGCCTTGCCTGCAATAGCGGGAGACTGCATATAGTAAATCAGACGGGTCCTGCCAGCCCTGTGTTCCTAAGGATGAGAGACAAAGCTCTTGCATAGTCAATCATTTCTGCACAGATGGACGATTAGTTCAATCTGTGATGAGGAATGTTCTCCTAAGAACTCAAACCAGCATCATAAATGTATTTCATGAAAACCATTGCCTTGTCATCTAGCAGTACCAATTTGAACATGTGTTCAGGTGCTCCCACGGCTGGCACCATGCACTCCCACTGCTTGGAGCCTGGTGTGACTGAGAGCCTGGATCAGCTGATGTGGGAGCTTGCTACTTGCTGGTGCAGAGGACATCTGGGATCATGATGCACATGGCATGGCAGGAAGTACGGTTGCAAGTATCACACATCAGATCCCATCGTGCCATTACTTGCAAGTTTGCCATGGGCCATAGAGTCAAACACAGATAGTGAAGTACTTACTATTCAATGTCAATATGAACATCAGAATCTCTGCCAAAACTACTGGATAACCATATTGCTTTGCATGGCAGGAAATATGTCACCTTTTTAAAGTTTCTAACCTGCTGTCCTTTTCATGCTTCCCTCACCTACAATCTAGAAAAATAACACAAAATTAAAACTTTGTGGCATCACTTCTTACCTGCGAGGGCTGGGAGTTCTTCTGTGACCCACTCACTTCCTATTTTTGAGCTGTTATAGAAAAGCAGTGTCCGAATTTGTGCAGAAAAACCATCATGGAGCACCACTGTACGAGTACTATGGGTGTGCTTTGTATCGTACTTGAAAAATAAAATAATTTATGAGTATCAGACGCAGTGAAGCCTGACTTAGGATGCAGACACATGACACGTGTATACTGGTGTAACTTGGATCAGTCTGTATATCAAGGTGAATTATTATTTGCACTCAGGTCTCTAGAGTGAACTGCCCATAGATTCTGTTATAGTGCCTCGCCAGTCACCACTGTTTGTACTGGGCAACTACCTACACCTAGGACTATGGACACATGACCCATACACTGGATGAATTTACAACATATAGTTATGCCTGACTTTGTGAGGGACACATTTTCCTCAGTGCAGAGTGCCCCCACCGCCTTAGTTCAAGTGCCCCCACTGCCATTTTGAAGCACTGGGATGCTAATACATGAGACACGGAGGCTGGCTGGAGTGCAGAAATGACCAGGGATCTAGGTTTTCTGTTTGCCACAGAAAAACATGGTCACACCCGGATTTTCTAATTTTAAGGAGAAAAACCCAGATTTTCTCCTTTGAAGGAAACGGTGGATTTCCCCTGGCACAGTTCCAGCCTGCAAGGGGCTGGGGGGAGCAGAAGAAGTGCGGTCAGGCAGGGGGTGCCATGTGCATGTGTGCACCTACATGCATGTCACTGCGAGGCAGCCTGGAGAGCAGCTCCCGGCAGGTAAGTCAGGCAGGGAGGGAGGCTCCCATAGTGAGGAAGTTGGGCAGGGTTGGGGCTGGGGATGCTGCCCAGTCCAAGCAGTGCATGGCATTGGTGATGTGGGTACATGTGCACCCCTTGAAATTGGCTGTGCCCCCCATGAGAGAAGCACCAGCAGTATTTACAGGTTTTCCACTCGACAACCCAGCCGCAGGCTGCTGCAGCAGTGGGGAGGGGCATGCTGGGCTCACAGCTGGCCCAGCACAGCAGGCAAGTAGGTAAGGTTTTTTCTTGTGGGGATCAAGACCCCAACAGTGCAGGAGGGAGCAGGGTAGGGGCAGGGGAGAATCATCCCACTCCTGCCCCACTCCCTGCTGCACTCTAGGGATTGTCGAATGACCTGGCCCAGCTGGGGCCCCATTCACCGAGAAACCCAGGATCCCTGGTAATTACCAGAGCTGTGCGAGGCTTCAGACCCTGCTTCGGATCCAGAGAAGCTTCGGACACTTCAGTGTCTAAAGCAGCATGTCAGCATCGAAGCACTGGCTTCGTTAGGCTTTCTGAAGCGGTTCGAAGCATCTGAAGCTCTTCAGAAAAGCTGCTGAGCCACGTCAGAGATCTGGCCATAGGGTATAATGGGGAATCAATTAAATATCTATAATTTTGTTGTTTTTTGTCTGATTTGGATGAAACGTGCAGGGGTGGTAACCTCTGCTGAGAGCATGAAGCCTGCCAAGTTTCAAGAAGATCGGTGCAGGGGTTTGGGGGAAACTGTACCCCAAATTCTTGAAAGCAAAACATGTATGTGTTACACTACAAGGGGGTGAAGACTGCAAAGGTGGTGGCCCCTGCTCAGGCCACAAAGCCTGCCAAGTTTAAAGAAGATTGGTGCAGGGGTTTGTGGGGAACTGCACCTCAAGCTGCTGACAGGCAAAACTCATGACATAGATGCCCCTGTGTGTGTTAAGGCGCAGTGGGCTGAAAACTGCAGGGGTGATGGCCCCTGCTCAGGCCACGAAGCCTGCCAGCTGTCAAGGAGATAAGTGCAGGGGTTTGCGGGGGAACTGCACCTCAAGCTGCAGACAAGTAAAACTCGTGACATGAGTGACACTGTGTGTGTTAAGGCGCTGCAGGGATGGTGGCCCCTGCAGCAGCCACAACACCTGCCAGCTGTCAAGGAGATAGGAGCAGGGGGGTGCTGGGGCCATGCACCCCTAGCTGCTGACTGGCAAAACTAGTGACATGGGTGCTTGTGCAACTGTGTCTGTCTTGGGGGGCAGGGGGAACAATTACAGGCCTGGCTGCTAAGCTACTGTGTTACCAGTTACCAATCAATCATGATTCACTCAGGGACCAGCTCAGTACACAGTAGCTAGCTAATTTAGCCATTTAATTAGCAACAATTAACAACAAAAACACAGACTAAGGAGAGGAAAGAATCAATACAGGCAATCAACTGCCCCAAGACGGAGACAGTCAGTTGCACAAGCACCCATGTCATGAGTTTTGCCTGTCAGCAGCTAGGGGTGCAGGGCCCCAGAACCCCCCTGCACCGATCTCCTCAACAGCTGGCAGGCTTTGTGGCCGCAGCAGGGGCCATCATCCCTGCAGCTTTCACCATGCTGCGCCTTAATACACGCAGTGTCACCCATGTCACGAGTTTTGCTTGTCCGCAGCTTGAGGTGCAGTTTCCCCCAAACCTGCACTTATCTCCTTGAAACTTGGCAGGCTTTGTGGCCTGAGCAGGGGCCAGGGGCCAGGGGCCACCGCCCTTGCAGTTTTCACCCCCCCTGTGGTGTAACACATACACGTGACATGAGTTTTGCTTTCAGGAATTTGGGGTACAGTTTCCTCCAAATGCCTACCCCGATCTTCTTGAAACTTGGCAGGCTTCATGCTCTCAGCAGAGGCTACCATCCCTGCATATTTCATCCAAATCAGACAAAAACAACAAAATTATAGATGTTTAATTGATTCCCCATTATACCCTATGGCCGGATCTCCGAGGCAACGCCGAAGCTTCGGAGCCGCTTCAGCCGGATCAAAGCAGAAACCCGGTCTGGAGCTCCGAATCGGACCCCTGGCATCCAAAGCGGCCGGATCCGAAGCCGGATCAAATAGCTGCCAATTCGCACAGGCCTAGTAATTACCACGGTCCAGCAGACTTGATTAATTACAGCACATCAGAGCAGACTTGTAACACATGTGCAGTTACCCTAAAACTGCTCTCTTAATAGAGGGTGTTTATATAAAATTAGGAACATTGTACCTAAAACCATATGCAAATACTCCAGAACTTTCTACTGGGGATGGTTCGAGTAAAGTTTCCTGAGGATACTATTATGACAAAACAGAGAACCAGCTACTACTTGTACATTGGTGTTAATCTGCAGTAAATTCATTGACTTCGATAGGAAACATTCGTGGGAAGCCATGTTGATTCAACACCTCTTCCCATGATGTTCCAGCTAGGTCACAAATTAAAGCCACCCTTCCCTAGTGTTAATTCCCTTTCCAACTAAGTTCTACTGGTCAGCACAGGGGAAGATGGGCATGGCTTATGTATAGCATATCTGTTCATGATGCAACACCAAAGTAATGTTGATGACCCAATGTATGCAGTACAGTCTCAAGCAGGCAGAACATATTTAAATCAACTTGCATTTGGCCTCTGTAGACTGCTCAGTGTATTTTACACTTACCATTTCCTGTACAGGAGAAATGATTTCCACATCATAGATAACAGTGTAGTTCTGTTGTTGATCAGGGTTTGGTTTCCAATGTAAAAGTACTTCTGCTAGTGCAGTGACTGTGAGGGTGAAGTTAACAGGGGGAAGAACCTGAACTGTTGATTAAAGGAGAAAAAAAACCCTAATGATATACTACATTATAACAAGTAAGAGGGAAAAGTGATTGGTTCCAAGCAATAGCTATTCATAGGTAACTACCAACACAGGGTAGTGTGTATAGGCATAATTTACATATTACACTATATTTTGCCAATAGCTTTCTATAAAGCATATTTCTAACACTGAGGTAAAACTCTGCAAGTTGCCAGCAAATAGATCATTCAATAAGGATATGGCTAAAACCTAGGTTAGAAGAAACTGTTTTCCATGGCAATTTCAACTTAAAGATCATCAAATGAAAGAGTCTCTGATCATATCTGGTTTGTTGGAAAATAAATTAGGCTAAGATCCTTGAAAAATGATCCGCATACATGAATCCCATTGCCCTCACACGGCCCCATTGAGGTCAATTGGGCATCTACACTGGCATAAGTCCATATCCACTTAGATCCCGGTGTACAGTCAGAGTCTTACAGAGAAGATGGTATGTAGTTTGGTCTCTGAGAAGAATGCATGTTAACTACCCTGGCAAGTTCTACCTGGAAGCCACAAGGATGCATCTGTGGAAGAAACACAAGTACGCTGAGAGAAGAAATAAAGCAGAAATATAAGTAGAGACAGAAGAATGAGACTGGTAACTTAGAATGACAGGGATAGAGACCCCTGGAGCTCATAAAGAAATGAATAATTGATTGTGCTGAAAGAAAACAATATAAGAATATAAATAGCTAAATAACAAAATAGTCAAGCAGCTTCCCTTTACTTATCAAGCCCTTCACAGCCTCTTCTCACCCTATGTATCATTTCTCTTTGAGCAGCAAGAGGTCATTTCCCATCTCCAATGGTTCCAGGATACCAGCCTGTATAGCCCACATCGTATTTTCAAGCAGCATCTCCTATGCTGCCCTTGGGAGGAGCTCCCCCATATATATCCACAAAAACCCCTATTATCCTCCTCCAAATCCCTTACAAAACACATGACAAATTCGAGGTGGCTGTGTGTTATGACTACAGCCTGTCATTCTGGCTCACACTGGCTCATGGTTTTCTTCTGCTCCACTGCATCTGTCTATACGTCTCACCTTTAAGGTCTGATTGTAAGCTCTGTGGGGCAGTGGCCACCTGCGCTGTGCAGTGAGTGCCACAGTGAAGTCCCAGGTGCCATGGTATTACAAATACATGAGAAGAATAGTACAGGAAACTACTTACTTCCTTTAGCCTGCAACAAATTTGGCTGAATTGCCATTGCTGTCCAAAGGGGTACCAGAATAATGTTCACCATTATGATCATATCCTTTAAATAATAAATTATAATCATCAGATATCAGCACATAACTTGCCATTTTGACTGTTATATATAAAATGTAATCTACAACTAAGAAGTAATATTCACCCAGACACATATAGAAATGTTGTTGTATAATACATAAAAACAAGAACATGCCACTTTCCTTGTCCTCTTCCCATGGAGGTACACCCTTTGCCATTATCCAAGTACATCATGTACCAAATAGATCCCATGCCATCAGCTTCATGGTGTTCTCTGTCCCTTCTTCATATACCACAAAACTCCCCATGGTTAATACTTTGTGGGTGTTTGATGAAGCAGATAGAATTGCTGGAAGGGGAGATTTTGATAAAGGAGGTAAGGGAATCCTGGACCCCCACTGGATACAACACGGAGGATGGGGGGCATGATTTGTGGTCTACAACTTTCCAAATATTAGAATGGCAATGCTAAAGGTTTTGTTGATGCTATGCTGTATGTATGTTGGACAACATCTTAAGACATACGTTTTTTCTTCCTCTAATTCCCCGTTGCATCACTTTCCTACAACTATAGTAATTGCTCACACAGGGCGAATATCATGAAAGTATTTGCTGTATTTTAGCTTCTTTAACATGACTTTGCTGGGAGCAGGGGTGGCACGGGTGCAGATGCTAAGGTGCACAGTTGGCAGCCCAGAAATCGCAAGTTTAAGGCCACAGCAGAAGTGCTCCCATCGGATTGCAGCGAATCTGTAAGTTCTGCTAAATGCTTTGCCACAAGGACATGAGCAGGAAGGGATATGACTTTGCTGCTAGAAATGGGTAGAGCACACCTTGAACCCATCCATTCTCCATGAACCACCTTCAACTGCTCTACAAAACACATTCTTCAACCACAGGAAATCTGAGCTCATGAACATATGAAGTCTTCTACAATTTACAGGGTGTGGATGTGTGCCTAGTGTTCTATTGACCAGGAAAGTGAATAAGACTGGTTTGTCCCAGGGAATTTCTAACTCCTCAGTCCTAGGGGGGTCAGGTTTTTGCATCCATCTCCTCTCATGAAGCTGGAATCAGGATTGGCCAGGCCACCGCCATTCCATGGAGGGTTTATCCATAATGCCTCCAAGATCACTTCGTGTCCCTGGCATAATGGCTGCTGAAGAGCAGATTCCACAGCTTGCTGTTTCCTTTGAACATCACACAGACCCCCTCTGTCACAAGAGGAGGGTGCTGTATTGCATTAAAGCATCTCCTATTACTTGATAGCCATCAATTCATAATGGGTTTACAATGGAAATCCAGCTGGGACTGATGGATATCAATTCCAGACAGCAGCCAACCTCCAAATGATGCTGACCTCTACCCACGCTTTATTCACAGTAGTTATATTTTGCACAATGTCCCTGTTACTGCTAAAACTAGAGCCAACTGGGATTTTTCAAAAGAAAAGACTATTGTATTATTGGTAAGAAAACGGCCTGCTTTCAAAAATGTTTATATAAATTTTTTTGTTTTTAAAAAAAGCAGTTTTCCTCAAAAAAAACCACCCTAGTCTTTTAGGGCAGTGGTTCTCAACCTTTTTTTGTATCAGGACCAATTTGTAAACATTGATGGCCAGTCCTGACCCAGTGCCTCTCACTCCTGACCCGCTGCCCCGAGGCCCCAGCCCCCCCATGTGTGGGGTGGAGTGGGGGTTGCAAGCAGCCCCTTGCAGACTGGAGCTCTGCCGGCCTGAAAGGGAAAAGCCACGGTTTCCCACATTTTTCTCCTTTAAAGGAGAATCCATTTTTAAAGTTTGCTGATCCATTTTCAAAGTTTCTCCACAACCCTTTCTCCACAACCCACTTTTGGGTCACAACCCATAGGTTGGCAAATGCTGTTTTAGGGTACCTATACACATGCCCGACACCTGCTTTTTCAGGAGTGAAAGACCCAACGTGCTGAAATAAATGCAACATTTGACATTGCTTTAACATCCTTTTTATAAGGCACAGATTCTAGTTGCTGTTTAATAAAATTAATAAAAAAAAAAGCTCTATATAAAAGGTATAGAGGATGCTGCTGCTAAATGCAGTAAAATTACTGAAACATATAACTAAAAAAGCATTAAGAACACACACAATTCATAACAGGCACAGGCCTGAGCATCTCAGGGGTAAGAAAATGCCACTGTACTTAAAGGCCATCTTCAGATACTGTTTGGGCAGATGTAATCAGAAGATTAAACCAAGTTCAGTGCTATTATTGTGCTATTTTAGCTATAGGAGATGTTTCAGAATTGATATTGTGTAGTATAAAACAAGTACAGTAGAAGAGATAAATATATGTCATTTTAAAGATACCAAAAAACCAAAGTTTCAAGAAAATATCCTCTAAAAGGTCTGGTTTTTCTTACTTATTATCACAGCTGCAGTATGTTCCACTGTCTAGTAGCTGACTGATCAGAAACTGATTCCAGAGTCTCATTTCCCAGTGCAATGGAGACAAAGTGATCTGCAGAAGTGATGTCCTTGCAGTCCTCCAGAAAATGTTCTTCAAGGTTCCCTGCTGGATCCTAAAAGTTCCTTTGAGAGTCTTTGTTCTGTTTGTTAAACCTGCCCTTCAGGCAGTTCCCTCTTTCTTTTATAACTGCCCAGTGCGTAAGTGATAGGTACTTTGCAAATGATGGCATGATAAGTTAGATAACGATGCAGAAAACACAAAAAGGGAACTGTTTATCTAACCCCCAAACTGCTCCTTGCTTAAGCTATCAAATAGTTTTACTTCTGCAGTGGCCTAATTATGTACCATGATACAGGGGTCTATTAAAAAATTGGCATGCAGAGATATAGTACCATCATAACTTGGTCCTTCATACAAACTGCCGCCTGAAATGCCTAAAAGGTAACACGTGCTGTTAGGAACCAAGTTATAATTAATAGAGCAACAAATAAATTAAAAAGGAAACAACAATTGCTTTCTATCACTATACAAACTGACTTAAAGATATCTGCTATTAACAGCAGAAAGTTTCCGTAAGAGAGTAAAAGAAAAGGTAGCTCTAGATGAAAGTGAAGATTTTAAACAAGGATCCTTGTCGCACACGTGCTTGGATGCAACAGGTAAGAACAGGTTGAAGCTTACTACTGTCTGACAAAGGGCACATCTACATGTGCAAATGCTGCTGGATGGGTTTACTCCAGAGCAAGGTACTCTGGAGTAAACCCAGCCTGGGCAGGTGTCTACACATGCACCCATTTGGGAGCAGATTTGCCCCACCATTAGCCAAATGCTTTGCACATCCAGATACTCTGTTCTTTCCATAGCAAAACGCTGATTTGTCATCTTACTGTGCTTAAAATGTAAGCAAAAAGTTCCATTTAGGTATAACCTTCCCTCCCTTTTTTAGTGAAAATTGCAACACTCTTTTTGCTGATGCATATCTGTATTTAGGATGGGCATCTCAAAGGCTGCAAAGAGAGTCAGGCATCCATTTCCTAATCAATTCCAGTAGCATGTGGATGAATAACTCGTTTAGGCTCCCTTGCAATGTGGAATGAGCCAACCTTGTTAACAAACCTCATCAGGATTAGCCTTCCAAGTCATTATAGAGTCAGTCCAAACCAAAAATCTTAAACTGAATATCCGAGTGCTCAGTGAGTACCTCAGTGCTCGGTGATTGGGCATAGTCCAACAGCTGTCAAGTTTAACAGCAGAGGTGCCTCTATTTCAGTACGTGTCTGAAGTGATCGCCATACTTGATCTAGTTGTGAGCCCCTTAACTTCTGTATAATTCCCGTATCTCTAAGGATTTGTAGGGCTGGCCCCTTTGTTTGTAAAACATTTCAAAATGGAAAACTGAAATTTAATAATATAGAGTGCTACTAATGCATGCTTGCCCAAAGATTAGTATGAACTTGAGTTTAATTATGAGAATTTTTCTGAAGACACGTATAAATACATTACCTTATCATCGGGATCTGCATTTTTCATTAAGAAGCTTTAGAAGATTATTCCTTCTATTGCATAGCATTTGTTTTAAGCACACACTTAAATTTTTTATTAGTACATCATGCATTTTCATCAATGCTCATGTGCTCATTTTCTTTACTATACATGTACATACTTCCTCAGTGGTGCCTAAGAGCACTCTGAAGTCTGCAATTCAGGGGATATTTTTTTCCATCATGCTGACCTAACAAGGAAAGTAAGATGCTGCATGTGTTAGAAATCAGAATATTTGCACTCCAGTGGTTCTGTGAATAGGAAACAATAGGGTCAGGGAAGGTACTAAGCAAATTGGTGTTGTAATTTTCTTTGCAATTTTCTTAAAATACAACAGTGGAGTATGGACCACTACCAGGACCTTCCTAGCTAATTATGGGTTATGGATGACATGTGTCGGTAGACCTGTATCAGCCCTTCTGTACCACTGTTTCTCAAGTTGAAACCTTAATAAAAGGTTTAACTAGTGCATAAGGTCCTCTGCATGGCACTATACACAGCTGTCATATTTCCAATACTGAATCAGATAAATAGTCTGCCAAGACCCATGCCCTACCACCATGATTTCAGAAGAAAGTAGAACATCCTTTATTACACCTGGCAATTGTGCAATGCTCTTCATGACAGAGGGAGCCTTCTGACCCTAGGGCTGTCATTTAACACCTTGGAGTATTGGCTTCAATAGCTTTTTGTCTTTGTAACTGTAAATGCTTTTTTCTGCTCACAAAACTATTGGGGCCCTTATTAAACCTGGCTAGAGTATATAATACCCTGACCTCCTGCATTGGTACATTCAACTCACTGATTCAAAACCTTGTGAAGAAATATTTTGTTTTGTTTTAGATGCATCTACCGTTAACTTTGAGCGACCCCTTAGCTCTTGAGAGCAAAAGAAAGCAGTACACCGTAAAACTGCTGGGCTAATGTGAGACAGCAGCCGCAACAACAGGAATCGCACCTGTGAATTCAGCACCCGGAATTAAAAAGGCCCTACAAGGAGCCGCGAGAAAATGGTTCTGTTTGTTGTTATTGTCGTGGTGGTTTTGTTATTATACCATTTTAATTTTAAATACTAGCTCTTTCTATAACTTTCACAGATACTTTTAATGTCCCCATTGCAGGGACTATGCACCAGTGTTTAAGAATATTTACACTTTCAGAGTCATATCAAGTATTAATCCTCCAAACTATCATATCATAGGCAGATGGAGCAAGTGGGGCAAAGAAGTTTAGTGACTCGTCTGAGGTCAGTCTGTTGGTTCCTCATGCCACTTGGGCTAGACACTCTCCATTACCTGAGGTTACAAGTAGCGGCTAACACAGCTGTGATTAGGAATTGGGCAGCTCCTGGTTCCCACCCTGTGTTCAGAGAATTCAACCATGCCTCGTCTCCTTTTAGTTTCCCTCTATAGCCGTGCAACCTTGTCTTAGCTCTTATTTACTGACTCTTCCAAGTCTCAGCTACATCTTCAGGCCGCTGACAGTCGAAAGGCGTTGCTGAAACCCCACGTGGAGTGCGCTGGCTGCGGATAGTTTTGGTTGTATTACGGTAGTGCCTTGCGGTTGCAAGCAGGATGAGGCTTGACCCTGTAGAGGCATAGAAAGGGGCTATGTCTTACCCCAGAGTTAGTCTGACCCCCTCGGCCCGCAAGCTGGATGCCACGTCACCGCTCAAGACTCCCCGTGGCAGTGGGGGCAGTGTTCGTTGCTGCTCCCCTGCTGCCAGATTTCCAGACCCAGGGGGAGCCCCGTGCTAGATCCAGTGCTCAATGCAGGACGGCGCCAGGTGGGATCTGGGTACAGGAGATGGGATCTGGGCAGCACGATGCCTGGTCCAGAACGTGCGAGGTGGGATCAGGATGGCATGAGGTGGGATCAGGACAGTGCAAGGCAGGACCTGAGCAGTGTCAGGTGGGATCTGGGTGGTCCAATGTGGGATCTGGGTGGTGTGAGGTGGGATCAGGACGGTGTGAGGCAGGACCTGAGCAGTGTCAGGTGGGATCTGGGTGGTGTGAGGTGGGATCTGGGCAGTGTCAGGTGGGATCTGGGTGGTCAGGTGGGATCTGGGCAGTGCGAGGTGGGATCTGGGTGGTCAGGTGGGATCTGGGCAGTGCGAGGTGGGATCTGGGCGGTGCAAGGTGGGATCAGGGCGGTGCTGGGCTGGCACAAGCAGGCCCGGACACAGGCCTGGGCAAGCCGGGTGGCTGCCGGAACAGAAAGCGGGCCCGAAATGCTAGTGTTTTTATTATTATTATTATTATCATCACGCTCTCCGGCGAAGCGGGCCCAAGACTGCAGCGGCGCGGGGG
>NW_005842204.1:1270280-1275108 GCF_000455745.1 Alligator sinensis | reverse complement strand
GCGGCCCCTCCCCTCCGCTCCGTCCCCGGCAGGGCCCGCGCCCCGGGGCCTCCCCGCGCTGCGCAGCTTTAAAACTTGGACATTTTGTTTGTAGTGTCATTGTCCCTCGCTGGAGGCGGCCCAGGGGGATGCAGAGGCCAGGCAGCGCCGGGCGGGCGGGGGTCGGCACGGCGGTCTCGTGCCCCTTGTCTCTCTAGATGTGGAGCCGGCTGCTGTCCCGGCACTGGGGCCCGGCTCTGCGCCTCCTTCCTGCGGCCGGGAGCCGGGTGGCGCCGCGAGGGCCGCGCTTCCTCACCATGAAGTGCGAGTCGCCAGATTTCCAGGCCCTCTTCACGCCGGGGCTGAGGAGCGTGGCAGGTGCGGGCTGTCGCGGTCACGATGCTGGGTGGGGCGGGCGGGTGGCTTGGGTGTGCAGGAGGTCGGTGCTGTCCCCCCAGATGTCGGGGAGGCTCGCCCCCCACTTGACGTCGGGACTGCTTGCGCCGATTAACATCATTTGGGGCAAACTTGGATGAGGTTAGGTTGCAAGGTTGCCAGTGTTTGTCATTTGCGGTTAGTTTGGGGGCCTGAATGGAGGGACTAGGTATGGCTGCTGTTGGGACGTGGGGCCTTTTGCAAAACAAAGCGACTTTCTTCAAATAAAAAGAAGCGGTGTTGTTGGGGCCTGCTCATCAGATCTTGCTCCAAGCATTGTAGGTATGCTCAGTCAGTCTCCAAGCAAAAAGGTGTCTTTTCCACATGTACCGGCCCAAATTCACTTTGAGACCTTCATAGGCAGGCTTCTTTTGACCTTGGCCCATCGTGACACTCATTTGACCTTGGTTGCACCTTGGGAACACTTTTTTTGTCTTCAACTGACCGGTCTCGACGTTTGTCAGTACGACATTTGTACTGAATTAACCTGAGTCGCCGAGTCGGTAGTCTGAAAATGAAGGGGTTGAACGGGTAAGGGTGCAGCTTGACCTGCAGAGCCTGTTACAGGTGCTGATGCCCGAGGTAAGAGCAGCTGGAGCCCAGGGTGAGTTTGTCAGCAGTGCCAGTTAGAAACAAACCTCTTTACTTGCATACTGAACAGATTTGATATGAAAAATCAGTAAATTTTATAGGAAAAATGAGTTTGATATGAAAAATCAGCGCATGTGGAGATGCACGCATGGATGGAGTCCCGTTTCTTTAGAGTTCACTTTTGCCTAGGACTGTTTAAAAGCAAAGTTGATATTAGCCCTGTAAATAAATGGCATTTCTGCTGAGTTTAGGTTAGCTTTAACATCTTAGAATAAAATGCTCCAGGAACCCACTTCAGTATTGATTTTATAAAACAATTTAAATCATATTTTCAACTTGTTCATATTTTCTTTCTAATAGCTCTCTTTACACAGTATGCTAACCATGCCAACTTTGGGGTCAAGGACAGCCAAAAATGATAGTCACTGACATTTTGTCCAACTAAAAATATGCTTAGGGAGACACTGAAGGAAAAAGGATTTAATATAACAAAAACGCTTTTCATGATTGAAACTGGAAAATTCAAATACCTGATTCATCCCCACCATATTGTATCCTTGTTTGCATTTTTCAAGTATGCTTATATGCAATGTCCTGTTTAGGAAAAAAGTGTACTAGGATGCAGCCAGTTTGGTGGCCAGCTGTTGTGGAAATGCGCATAGGTAGATTTACATGTTTTCGTGCATGTTATGAGGTTAGCGTTAAATATACACATGGTTGAAAATCTGTTGTTGTATATGTGAACCAAATCTCCAGAACAGCTGAGTTGATTTAACATTATGTTTTAGAGGGTAAAAAAAGTCTTCATATGTTTCTTTCTGCTAGAGTTATTTGAAAAAGAGAAGTATGAATTAAGAATAGCAGGAGGTGCAGTGAGGGATTTACTAAGTGGAGAGAAACCACAAGATGTGGACTTTGCCACCACTGCTACACCAGCTGAGATGAAGGAAATATTCCAGTCTGCTGGCGTGCGTATGATCAATAATAAAGGAGAAAAGCACGGAACCATTACTGCCAGGGTAAGAACTAACCAGGTTCATGAATCATTTACATTTACAGCAGTTAGATGGAAAAGATCCGTTAGACTCTAGGAGAGTACGGCATGTCGCTCCCAGTACTGGTCACATCCAATGGTAAGCTGATAGTTTGCCCTTAGCTAAAATACTACAGGCAGTCCTCAACTTACAATGTTTCAAGTTACAACATTTTGCACTTACAACATTTATAAATTGACACCCTGTTTCAACTTTATGATGTCAGTTTCAACTTTGCAATACTTGATTCGATGCGACGCCATGCCAGCGAACAAGTTTGCTGTATCGCTCATCTCCCTGGAGAACATCTGTCCAAACTTCCTTGGACATTTTCTTTAAGAAAGCAGACAAGACTCCAGAAAAACCTGTAGCTAAGACTCCTGAGAGAACTCTAGCCAAGAACCATTCAAAAAGTCCAGGCGAGTCACCTCAAAGAAGTCCTTCCAAATCAATATGATTGCTGTTTACAATATAAATACATTACTGTAGCTATATTGCTCATCTATAATTGGTCAAGTACAAAATTCTGGGGTATCAGGCCTTGGTTTAGGAACCAATCCCCCATTTAACTTTGTTTCTTATGAGAAAATTGGTTCTGAGTTGCAACGTTTCAACTTAAGACACGGTTTTCAGGAACTGCGTAAGTCTGAGGACTGCCTGTACTGCAGTTATTTCCTTCTGTTTTTGTATACCTATTTGTTTTTTGTTTTCTGAACAAATACGTAAGCTCTCAATAGAAGCTCAAAGAAGTTTTTAAATGAGAACTTGTTTAAAGGCACTAGAAATTGTGGTTCCTGACTCTGTAATTCCCAATTCTATAATAAATAGGGTTATGTCCAGCCTGAGTATCTGCAGAACAGCTTAGCTCCCAAAGACACATTCAGCTTTTTTTATATTGATTCCTGTTCACTGCTGGGTTGAAAATAAAATAACAATAGCGTTTGAATTATAGGTCCACGAGCAGAACTTTGAAATCACAACGCTCAGAATTGATGTAGTCACTGATGGACGACACGCAGAGGTGGAATTCACCACTGACTGGGAGAAAGATGCTGAGAGGAGGGATCTTACCATCAACTCGATGTTTTTAGGTAGCTTCTTCCAAAAAAAAAAAAAATACAACTTTTTAATGACCACATTAAATTCCGTGTTTCTGAGCCTTTCCCCAAAGCTTTTCCATTTTTTCTTGGCAATTCTGTTGACTGAAATGGATTTGTCCAAATATGAAGGGAGATCTGCGAGTTTAGAAGACAAATCAAATTGCATATTATCTGACCGGAATGTTTCACTTCTCTAACCAGCTTTAAAATAATTTCTTCCAGCAAGTTTTATCATCTCCTGTCATCAGTTAGCTAAATTATGAATTGCTTTACTTTTACCAAGCATGCCTTCAAAAATATTGTTTTCCATAACAGGTTTGGATGGCACCCTTTACGATTATTTCAGTGGATATAAAGACTTAAAAAACAAGAAAGTTCGATTTGTAGGCAATCCGAACCAGAGGATACAAGAGGATTATTTGCGAATCTTGAGATATTTCAGGTAATGTGTTTCTGCATTTGTAAATAAAGAAACGAATAACATTTGTAGTTATAGTCTCAAACAAAATTCTCTTGAGGACATTGTATTTTAAATAACAAAGTACATCTGTGTTTACTCAAGTGCCTGCATGATGCAAAGTCTAATATCTAATAGCGCTTTTTCCTTGGGTAGATGCTGCAAATAAAGAGCTGTGTGTGATTGGTTTCCAGTTTTCTCTGTTCAGTGAAAAATAGGAGCCATGGTTACTTATCAGATGTAGTGCATCCAACCTAAGGTTTTTTATCAGCTACAGGTTTCGCGTGTTCAAGTTGTACTGGGGTACATTAGCTGGACAGTGGTAATAGATCTGAGAAGGCAGTTACATTTAGAATTCTTGTTTTGTAGGTTTTACGGAAAGATAGTTGAGAAACCTGGTGAGCATGAAACTAATACACTGGAAGCAATCAAGACAAATGCCAAAGGTTTGGCTAGAATATCAGGCGAGAGGATTTGGGTAGAGCTGAAGAAGTTGCTTGCTGGAAAACACGTAAATCATTTGGTCCGACTTATGTACAAGCTCGACGTTGCCCCGTATATAGGTAAAGTACAGTAAGGGTGTTTCATAGTAGCTAGGGTCAGGGGGGACCTGAACAGATCATCTAGCCTGACCCCCTGCCACAGGCAGGAATGAATGTTGGGTTCACAAGACCCCAGACAGGTGGTCATCCAACCTCCTCTTGAATTTGCCCAAGGTAGGGGTGAGGACCACTTCCCCGGGAAGCTGGTTCCAGATTTTGGCCACCCTAACTGTAAAATATTGCCTTCTGATCTCTAACCTAAACCTATTCTCCATCAGCTTATTACCATTGTTCCTTGTCACCCCAGGTGGTGCTGGGGAGAAATGGGCTCTGCCTATTTGCTGTTGATCTCCCCTGATGAGCTTGTAGGCAGCCACCAGGTCCCCCCTCAGCCTCCTCTTGCTGAGGCTGAACAGGTTCAGGTCCCTCAGTCTCTCCTCATAGGGCCTGTCCTGCTGCCCTCTCACCAAGCAGGTGGCCCTCCTCTGAACCCTCTCCAGGCTGGCCACATCCCTTTTGAAGTGCAGTGCCCAGTGCTGACATAGTACTCCAACTGCGGCCTGACCAAAGTTGCATAGAGGGGGAGTATCACCTCTCTGGACCAGCTTGAGATGCACCTTTGGATGCATGACAAGGTATGGCTGGCCTTGCTGGCTGCGGTCTGGCATTGGTGGCTCATGTTCAGCTTGG
>NW_005842204.1:1265866-1269456 GCF_000455745.1 Alligator sinensis | reverse complement strand
TTTGTGTCTTGCAGGGGCCCTACATTGCCTGGTGCCCTCTTCTTGATGCCTATGTACTTGAAAAGGGACTTTTTGTTGTCCTTAATCCTGGACGCTAGCCTGAGCTTCATCTCTACCTTGGCCTTCCTAATAGCCCTCCTACGCTCCCAGGCCGAGGAGGAGTGCTCCTCCTTGGTGATAGCTCCTCCCTTCCACTGGTTGTATGCCCCCCTTTTAGTCCTCAGGCATTGCTGAATGCTCTTGCTGAGCCAAGGGGGTTTCTGAGCACTCTTACCCCCTTGCTTCTCTCAGGGACTGTTATCCTTTGGGCCTGGAGGATTGCCCCCTTAAGGTACGACCATCCCTCATGGACTCCCATCTCCTCTACCTTCTGGGCCCTTAGTGCCTCCCCCACTAGTCTCCTGAGCTCATTGAAGCCCTTCTGAAGTCAAGGGCTTTTGCCTTGGTGTGAGCCCTCGACACCCTGCATTGGATAATGAAATCCAGCAGGTGATGATCACTATTGCCCAGGTGGTCAAAGACCTGCAGTCCTTTCACCAGGTCATCCCCCGTGGCCAGGACCAGGTCCAGCAAGGCGTTACCCTAGTGAGGCTGTGCACTTCATGTTTGTATGCTATGTTTGTTTGGGTATTTGTGTGCTTTACAATTCTTATGCTACAACAAGGTATTAAAACAGTAACAATATTCTAAATTTTTACGAAGTATTTGATTAGACATTTCTTCTGTTGACTTGCCAGTCCCTCTAACACTTTTTTGTGTTTCTTTCTCTGTGTCCCCTTAGGATTTCCTGTTAATGGGAGTTTAGAGGAATTTGACACAGTCTGTAAAAATGTTCAGAATCTCTTTCCAAAACCAATGACCATTCTATCATCACTGTTCAAGGTGCAGGATGATGTCACGAAACTTGATCTGAGGCTAAAAATCTCAAAAGAAGAGAAAAATCTTGGCCTCTTTATAGTGAAGTACAGGAAGGACTTAATCAAAGAAGTGGACAGTCTAGAGCCACTTAAGCCATATCAAAACTTTATCATAGATGTAAGTATTGTATATTAAACACAGTATGCAGTTTGTTTAATAATCTAGCTTGCATATTAAATATAAAGCCCTTGCTTTTACAAGATGTAACAGGGTCCAGAGGAGAGAATGAAAGATGACACAGTAAAATCTCTGTTATCCGGTACTTCGCCAACCAGAATACCTTAGTAATTAATTTTGGTGCCATGCTGCACTGCTTTGCCTCCTGCTGCACTGCTGAAAGTGGTGGGATGCACACAGCCACACCACCTTGCCTCCTGCAGTTCCAAATATGGATCATGATATTTGTGCCTTTCTTTGAGATTTGTGGAGGGTGGAAAGTTGTGTGTAGGTTTCACAATTATAGTTGCGTTGTTCCCACTGTGAAGAACCCCTGCATCAGCATATCTGCAGGTTCCTGGGTATCAATATCCCACATTTGCTTCCTAAAAATTAGGAACGAAAGCCAGTATTTCTTAATTTTGTGCAAAGGACTGGGTCCCTAAATTAGAGTTTTAGGCACCTACCAAGAAGCAGCTCTGTTTTCATTATTTCTCAACTGTCTAATCTCCAAAGGTAGTGGTTACCTTCTGGATTTTATGAGATTGATACCCAGGTTTGAAAATGTTGAACTAAACTGCTGAAAGCCTGAGTCAAGGTTGTGCGTATATATATTCCTTGCAAATATGTTTAGATATTGTCAGCATGACTAGGATTGTCCCAGCTGGTCTCTTCTGTGTTAAAATACGAGAAAAGTAGTAGATTTCATGGGACTCAAACTATTAAAAGATTTACAGATCAGTTCAGCTTGGATTCAACTCCTTCAGCTGGGAACAAACTGAAGTTAAAGGTAATGCCATATCTTGAGCTTGAGTACGTGTTCCCAGTGAGAAATACCACTAAGTGGTCGACCTGCCACATTCTGCCATTATTGAAGTTTGAGTGGTTTTCAAGTGTAGTTGAGTGCACTACAGTACTCGAGGCTGGACATAACAGGGTTATGAATCGCTGTGAAGTCCTCTTCCACCAGAAAAGGTAACAGCCTTTCTACCGGTTGTCTGCTGGAAATAATAGCAAGTGCTGTCCTATGGGATTTAGGAAGCCTACAAGAATCTGCCAAGATCTCCAAGGAAATAATAAGACTCCCCTGAGAGAGCCAATATCACCTTCTTCACTATTTTCTGAATAGATCCCTCGGCTCCAACCCATTTCTGCTCTAATACTGGCTAATATTGGGTAGTTGAATAGCTCTTGCGAAGGATCTGCCATTAGTTAGGTATTCGGAAAAGCTAACGAACTGGGCTCAACAAAAAGGAGATATTTATATATGCAAGTTCTGTATTTTAGTTTCTGTGCTTATCCAGTCCTTGCAGGCTGTCAGAATGGCACTAATCGTGATGTATGTTGTTGAACAGACAGTGAGATTAAGCTGACCTTTAACATTTCATAATATATTTCTTTTTTTTTTTTTTTTTTTTTTTTTTAAGTCTAGGCAATCTGATACAAATTCCAAAATCTGTGAACTTTTAAAGTACCAAGGAGAGGAGCATCTTCTAAAAGAAATGCAACAATGGTCTGTCCCTTCCTTTCCTGTCTCTGGCCATGATTTAATGAAAACAGGGATTTCTGGAAAAGAAATTGGGATAATCTTACAACAGTTAAGGGACCAGTGGAAGAAGAGCAGATACCAAATGGACAAAGAAGAACTCTTAAGTTGCATAAAAAAGGAATAAAATTGTGAAGTAATGTGAGAAGCGCTCATGATTTAATAATGAAGATGATTGTATTTACCCTGTTCCAGGGACAGCCACAGCACCATACTGCTACAGCATCAGCACCAGCCAGCGGTGATGCATTTCTGAGTACTTAAGATTTTCAAAAGCAGAACTCTTCTCATGTTTGAAATTCATAATATGCCCTGAAAACAGGTATTTAATTTTGCAGTTGTATAGGGCTCTGTTTGCCAAACCAACTGGAAAACCTACCTTTTCTTATGTTTTAATGGTCATATCTGCCACTGGTCTTCATTGTTCTTAAGGCTCATATAGGTGACACAAGGATTTTTCTCATTCTCTCTTGGCTATAGTCGACCTGAATGATTTAACTGTGTTCTAGATAAAACCCTCTTTTTATCCTTCATTTTTGTCAGAGGGAATAACCAACTCTTAGGAGTAATGAGATCAATTTTTTTTTTTTTTTTTGTATTCAAAGCTGGGTGTCAAATTGAAATCTTCACTTCAGCAGTTCCCAAACAAGCTATCTTATCATGTGAAACAACCCTGTTTTCCTAAAGGTTTTACTCTTCATAATTCCAAAATCAACTTTTGATTAAAGGATCACTTGCCTAAGCCAGCATCACAACAAGTGTCTCCTTGGATACAGTATTTCTTCTTTGTCTCTTTGGCCATTTTCAGTCATTTGTTCTCATTTCACATATAAACAAATAGAGCTGTATATTCTACAGTACATTTTCAGTTCTGTGCATGAAGTGAGGAATATTAAAGTGTAACATCTCAGTACTAACAGCTAGGGAAGATCCAGTTCAGTTTATCCAAACTTCTTAGCATGTCAGGTAG
>NW_005842204.1:1264184-1265835 GCF_000455745.1 Alligator sinensis | reverse complement strand
GCTGAAGTTTAATGGAAAAGCTACAGCTAAAATTCTCATGAAGATCCTAACAACATTTAGGATTCCCTCCTTCCCTTTCCCTTATAATCACAGTTGCCAAAATAGTCAAGAGGATAGGATGGCATCCTGTCTTGCTTGAGTATGGTATGAGTATGCTTAGATGTACCATGTGCAAAGAGCCTGGACTGAGTACCATGAATATATCCCCTTGCAATACCATCGCTTCAGTGAAATTAGGGAGAATCTAAAAGAATATGCTCCGTTTCAGTGAAAAGAAATTGGCCATCAAGATCTTTAGTATCGTATGATAGCACACATCTCAAAATAACTGACAGTAAGATACTAAGCCCTTGCATCAAGTGCTTTATACGCTGTAGTTCTGTTGAAATAGTCATCTTGATTTTGGGAAAAGGTATTGATTACTGTCCATAGTGGTAGCATATTCCCTATTTTTCTGTGAATTACTCATGGTAATCCTCTAAAGGAATCCAATTTAAACATAGGCTTTACACCTTCACTTAGAATTGGCCATTCAGCATTATTGGCCATAGTAGTGAATACACCAATCACTTCAGATAACATAAATGTTCCTTCACTGCTGATTTAGTCTTCACCTGATTCTGGGGAAACTACCTGAAATGTATATTCAGTGACAGTTTATGTAAAAAAAAAAACAAAAAACCCCACACCCAAAAAACTGACTCTTTTATATTATGACTTGCAGCAATACCCATCGGATAGTTTTACAAACCTGACTGCTGCAGAATGCTAAAGGCCTAAAACTTTGATGGTCCCTAGGCAACAATACTGACCAAGTGATGCTCTATAGACAATACCATGCTGCTCCCTCCCCAGTCAACGACTTTTCTACCTGTAGAAAGTCCATTTCCCATGGCTGCCGGTGGCATCGGAGATCTTGCATACCAAGTGTACCCCATGAGGGGGGAACCACTGCTTCAGGGCTGTGCTACCAGCCCCGCTTTTTAAAAAACTTGTTACTGAGAGCTGCTTTTTGTATCTGCAAATGTTACAGAGTAGTGGATTGCTGTAATAAAACTTGATTTGTGACAATTTCACTTTGAGTTTTTTTGTTATCTAGGAAAATGACTTTTAACACTAGATGGCAGTAAAATCAGGAGTTTTACAGAAGTATGTATATTTTTACATAGATAGTTTTCTATTGATGCCTTGAGGATGTGCGGGCCGGGAGCGACCCGAGCCCTTTTTCGTGCTGCACGCGGGCTGTGGCCAGCAGCCCGGGCACGCTGGATCGGAGAGGGAGGGCGACGAGCTGGAATTAGGCACAGACGCTTAGCGGTAGTTTTAAACATTGGTTACTTACACCGAGATGGCAGTGATGTAGGCTGGAAAACTTGCTTGAGTGGCGGTTACAGACAGGAAAGAAGAGAGGCGGACAAGAGTTCTAAACTCGTGAACTCAGCCCAATCCGGCTGAGGGCTCTAAACACGCGAGCCCGTCGTGTCAACCGAAGAAAGTACTCGTCCGAAAACAGCTCTGAATAAACTCACACGAAGTTTGCTAGGCTTCGTGGGTCCGGTTCTTTTGCGCGCAGGAAGGGATACGTCTAGGAATCTATCGGCGACGGGGAGAGGCCAGAGGCTGATCAGACCTCTGTTGCCTGCTTGAAATG
>NW_005842204.1:1262433-1264116 GCF_000455745.1 Alligator sinensis | reverse complement strand
GTGGAGTCCTCCAACTTGGGCGGAAACCACTCAACCTTTTTATACGGCTAGAAAGCCAATCACTAGCTGCCACGTGTGAATAATTTAGAACTGGCCAATAATGGGGCTCAAATTAGCATACAAGTGGCGGGAACTCTTTGCAACGAGCATTTCTGTGCTGCAACAAAGAAATGCACCCTGCAAAGAAAGCTTCAAATTGGCAGGAAACTCGTTCCTTGCACCGGGGTTCTCTTTTGCAGCAGAAAACTCCACCGTGCAAAGAAGCTGCAATTTAGCGGGGACAATTTAGCAGTGCCGAAGCACACACAAACAAAAATCACACCCTTTGGGTTGCGACAGAGGATTCCAGCTAAGATAGTGTAAATTATTTCGTAGGTATTTTAGGCCAGTAGTTAGAAACCAAGGAGGAAGGGAAGAACAAGTGTGCGTTGTAATTTCATATTAATGAGATCTTACTTAGAAGAGCTTTCTTATTACAGGCTGAGCATGCTACCAATACAGTTTAAGTTAAATTTAATAAAGTATTTTTCAAAAAATTCCTTGGAAAATGTATCCTTTTCATTCCATCCAGGAAGAGCACACACCGACTGCTGAAGCTGCCTTAGCCTGACGAAGGGTTTTTGAACCCGAAAGCTTGCTTAATAACTATTCTCCAGCCATTTGGGTTGGTCTAATAAAAGATATCAAATTCACCCAAGGAACCTTGTCTGCCTATATCCTTAGACCAACACGGCTAAACCTAAACCCCTTGGAAAATGTATTAAATTTAGCACTGTAGCAGATCTTTCCCTCAGAAATATTAATCTTTAAAGCCCTCCTCAGAGGTGCTATAGTAATAACGTGGGTTTGCAGTTATGAAAACTCTCTTCTTGGAGCACAACTGGGTTGAGTGGAATTTTTGCAATCTTTGAACCAGAGGACTTATAAAGCTTGACCCATGTCTGTTGCTTTGAAAACAGCATGATGTATCCAGGCATCTCTGATGTCTATGTAGATGCTCCGGTTAACCTTCTGTTGAACTGGTGCTCGCCCCTTCCATGACATAGAATTGGAAAGAGGTTGAAATGGACTGAAAGGCATGAAGCTGTGCAGTATCCACGTCTCTCTCTAAACAACATCATTTCAGTTTCGAAGCTCTGCAAAACAAAATGCAATAGTGCCTGTCTAAGTGGCATGCAATACTTATATTCCATTATTGACTACCAGACCTGTTGCAGGTTTGTTCAGACTTGAGTAATGCATTCCATGGCATGCCTTTCAGATGCTGGTAAGCTGTGAATAAGATTGAATGACTATGTTTCATAAAAACCCTCTAAATTTAAACCCATATTGTTATTTTGCTAGTTTTTCAGTCCAGCCCACCGCTTTCTAAACACCAGGTCCCAGTTTGAGAAGAAACTGCCAACACGGAAATGTTTTGCGTTTCTGTCAAGCTAAGAGTAACCAATCAAATAGAAAGTGTTCTTCCCCCCACCGATGCTATGGACAGATTTCCTTGTTTGTTTGCCTTGTTACAAGCCTCCCTTCTGGTGCACCAACTTCTAGTCCTCGGCAGGCTCCTAAGTCCAAGACGGGGAACGGGAGGGAACTTTTCTTCCCGCTGTGATAGGCAAAATGATGAAAGGACCCTGACAAATTTTGTCGGGCTTTTCCCTCGTTCGGTTTCTGCGCAGCCACAGCCTA
>NW_005842204.1:1253235-1262402 GCF_000455745.1 Alligator sinensis | reverse complement strand
ATGCCGAGAAGGCTCCTCCCCTCCGGGGACAAAGAAACAAACCTCATTGGCCATCCTTGCTATCGTCACCAGGGACCGTCTTCCCCCCCAAAAGCAAGGAGCGGCTCGGACAAAGTTTCTTTCTCCTAGATAAGGCCCATCTCGAAGACAAATGATGAATAATTGTAATAACATACTTCACAGACCACTTCTGAGGATTAATGAATGTTTTTCCCATGCTTTGAAGATGTAATGATCTGTCTAAATATGATTCAAGGGCCAAACTGGCCCAAATGAATCTTCAGGGGAGAGGGCAGAGCCCACATGCTGGAAGCTATATTACTAATACCAATTGGGATTTTAATTCTCCCTGAGCACTTTGTAAGCATCAAGATCTGCTGTTCGGGAGCTTTGCAGAAAAATAAGTGTGGAAGTGCGAGGCCTTCTGGGGCACGTGGAGTTATTAGGCATGAGGCAGGGTCTGTGTCATTTAAAAAGCAAAGGGGGAGGGAAGAATCACTGGCTTGGCGTATGACTGAGTCTGGTTCTCAATGCATTTTACCCAAGTGCTGATTTGCAAATGACGGGCTGAAGGAAAACGATCTTGGGTTTCATGGGTGTATTCACAAGCCTTCATGACTTCTGTTCCACTCTTGTGTTTGTTTATTTTAATCTTTCCTTATTCACTGTGTAGCAATACTTAGCACTTGTATCTTGAAAGGACTGTTGCTTTGGGCTTGTTACATTGCTTTTTACATTTTTGACATAAAAACCTCCCTCCAAATTCTGATGTCAGACTATCTTGGCAAGTCATAAACAGTCTTCCAGCTGGAGTTAAACCTTTACAAATAATGCAGGAAGCCAAAAAAAAAACCCCCCAAAAAAACAAAACCACATTTTTTTTCTGACCGTCTTCAAACCAAATAGTCATACTTACAGGCTAGATGATATATCTTTTTAAACTCAAGGAATAACTGCTCTAGTTGTGTTTTGAGTTGTAGCACTGTAGCATTTAAAGACATCAGCTGCTTGCTTTGTAATGTTTTCAAACATTTTTGCTTATATGCCCCTTGCTAAATTCTCGAGCGCAAAGTCAGTGATGTTAGGAGGCATTTTTTTTTAACCCACAAATAACCCTAATGCATGCAAATTCTGTTGAAATATGGTGGGGGTGGGGGAAGCCACTGAATCTCCAGTGGTGCATTTAGGAAGCCTACTTCTTAAATGTAGGGATTTGGGGGTTTTTTGGGTTTTTTTTTTTGGTGTGTGAGGTTTTGTTTATGGGTTCTTTTTCTTTTTATTGTATGCTTCAAGTCTACAAATGGACTTGCACAGAAAGGTCCCTGCATTGAACAGATGTTAAAGTCTAGTTGCATGTAGCCAATGGCATGGTTAGAACCACACTTGTGCACATCTGGTTTGGAATTATTTACACGTGGACTCCATTTGGGAAATATTTCCTTCTCAGCTACCTGGCAAGTGCTGTTTTGATGCTTAAGTCATTTAAATATTTTGCTTATATGCCCCTTACTGTATTATATGCCCCCTGCCCTTATGTGCCCCCTGCTATATTGCTTAGTTTAAATATTTACATGTGCGAGACAAGGTCCTTAAGTGACCCATGGGTGATACCTTATTTCACTATCAGGCACTATAAGGTGATTATATATATTTACCTTTCAGCGATAAGGTGGCTACATGTGTGTGTGGCGTAGCACAGAAGCAGCTCTACTGCCCATAGAGGCGCAATGGATGTATGTTGTGACTCTTAAATGAGGTTATTGCACCTTTCATGAGCACTACATTCTCAAACAAAAGTGAAAGCAAATGCTGGGTGAAACTGTACCTAGCAGCACAAGAGTGAGGATTAAGGCAGTACAGTTGACTTTTACGGAGGAATCCATACAACAGATTTAATGGCTCAGCTGTTGTAAATGTGAGGCCCTCATCATAAGCGGCATGTTGTTTGGGCTGTCCGTGACAATGAGTTCCAAATTGTTACTGAGTATGAGTGCCTGCTGTTGGAAAAGAACTAATTTGTTCCTCTTTGAATGGACCGTGTGTTTACCCAGAGCCAGAGTCTGCCCACATAATGCAACCAACATCCCACTGGGTTCCTGGAAGTAGCAACACCACTTAAACAAATTAGATGCATGCACGTAAGTCTTTTTTAAGAACCAAATTCTACCACTTACATGTTAGTGCTATTGTCAGCCCGATTGCTCACTGCCACCTACTGCTGTAGGTGTTCAATTTGCCACCACCGGGCACGATGATGCTGAGGTTGTCCCCTAGCTGATACGCTAACTAGAGCCCTCCTCTGGCTCATATGGGCCCCCACCAAAGGACTGTGTTCAGATGCCACAAGACTCGTTTGATGAAGTGCCCTCCCTGTCTCCCAGATCCAGCCATCTGATAAGTGGCCACAACTGGGATCAAAACTGTCCCCCTCCCACCATCTATTTTATTGTAAATGAAATTTAATCAGTCTGAAACATCTCCCTGGTTCAGTCTCATTCGCGCCTTGTACCTCTATGGGCTGTCATGCCTACAGCCAGCATGGTAACCGGCTCCTTGAAGGCTACTAAGGCAGCTCAGGGGACAAGCAGCATCATACACTGCCTTTCATCCTACAGAAGTAATGTACTGGCAACTCAGCCTGACATACGTGCTAACCTGCTACCCGCATGAATGAATATGGCACAATCACATCCTGGAAGCACAACCTATGATCTTTGAAAAGTTTGTCTAGGTTGTGTGGCAGACTGCATATGAACCTGGGTTGGCTGCACCTGAGCTGATTTCTGACATTTCTGATTTCTGACATCATTTGAAGCTGTTGTTTGACTGATTCCTGTATATTTTCATGCTTTTGAATTTGAAAGTCAATGTGGGTGCCAGCTCATGACAATCAGAATGGCAGGAAAGGATCTGGGGTTTTTTTTTTTTTGCCTGAGCCACTGCCCACAAATTGCAAAGTTCATGGTTTGTGCAAACGTTTCTTATTCATTTTTGAGTTTACAAGCACTATTCTTTTCCTTTCTCTTGTTTAATTTGTCATGCCCTTAAAAGTACCATTGGGCTGGCAGGAAGGAGAGCGATTACAAAATAAGACCGCACATAAAGCAGATAAAGAGAGCGTGCATAAAATGGGGGAGACATTTTTTTTGTGGAGATGGCGAATCGGGTTCTTCTGTCCGTAATATACAGTTCCGGGTTGAGAGCAAGTAGGGAAAAAGATTATTTTTATTTCTGCTCTTTCCTGTTTTGTTCATCTTTCTTCCCTCCTCAATCGTCACTTGCTTAGCCAGAGCACAAACCAAATAACGTGCGTTGAAGACAAGGTTTTTGAACACAGATTTCCAGTAGACTGAGAATTCAGCCAAAGGCAGAGTCTCTGACTCTGAAACTCTGAGCAAGATTGAATGAAAAAAAATAGTGAGGGCAGGGCTGCAATCTGCCCAGCAAACACATTTCATGCAGATTTTATTTTTGCCAGGGTGCTGTGCAATCAATCACAGTTGACTGACACAATTAGCTGGCCAAAGCAGCAAAGTGGGTGTTCAACCATGATTTAAAGTGAAGTGGACAGCTAATGAGATACCAAAATACTGTTGCATTTGGGAGTAACAACAAAGGTGACAGTGCCTACAGCAAGAGAGAGACAAGAAGCCCTTGATAGGGGATTGGTGTGTGTTATGCACTAAGAATAAAAGTGACAACAATGAAACTCTTGATACCGAGGCTGAAATGACCCTGAGCATTGTGATGGGTGATAGTATCCAACAATAAATAAAGAAATCCCCTCTGATTCAGGACCTATAAACACAATGCCAACCTAACCAGACTTGACATTGTATCGGAGGGAAAAAAAGACCTATGTGAATTAATGAACCTAGCTACCTATTTGCTGTCTTTTCAGCTGTATTGCTGGGCCATCAAATACAGAGAAAAACTGGTTAGCTTCAAAAAGCAGATAACCGGTAAATGAGAGGGCAGACGGTCTGATGCAGACAGTGTGTCCTAGCTCTCTGCTGTTCCAATTAAAGAAAAAAAACCCACAGCCCTCCAGGGAAGAAGGGCAGAAGAGAAGCGTCTTTTGTGGCTCTGTGAATGGCAGAAGGGATGGATGGCTGTTGATTAATGACTCCAGTTGGCTGCTCATTTTTCTGAGCAGAGTCCTCCTTGCTAGACTTTCTACTAGAACTAGGTCTCCAAGCAGACATCATTTGTGCTCTTCAGAAATAACCAGAAGCCCAGAACTGAGTGTTTTCTTCATGCCAGCTGATGCCTACCTAACTAAGCAGTGTGGTTTGAATAATCAACAATTTCAGTGACCTTCATTCATTTTTTGGGGCAGGTGGGGGGAGAGTTGGTACTAATCCTGAGTACGTAGAAGGTATGTTTGAAGCATGTAGGAGGGACTTAAGTTCCCGTGGGCTCTTTTGTAGACTTACCCATGGTTACCTGAAATGCAGGGTATAGGACTCAGGGACTTAATGGTCCCTTCCAGGCTTATGCACCTGTATCTACTGATGTGCTCTTTTCAGTGCATTTGCACTGCGTTGCCCCCTCGGAGACTTTTTCTCAGTGTGGTGGTAATCCCAGGTGGATACCTTCATCACGCTGAGCTGACCTGACCGCTTCCTAAAAAGCATCATCCCTTGCTGCTCACATTGATCTCTGGCAGAGGCAGTGGTCTAGAAATGAGCCAGTTACTTTTGGATGCCAGAATAAGCCCCTGACACATCCATGCTTCAGGCAAGGTGTATTCCTCACATTTGAGGCATGTTGTGGCTCTAAATCAGAGATCTTCTGCCAGACCCAGAGCAAGGCAGGCATGACTGCTTCTACATGCATTAACTGTGCATTATGTGGTAGTGTGGCCTAGTGTGAGACTGGAATTCGCCCTTTTGGATCCACTCTGCGTACAGTGGGTGCATCTACGCAAGACGTTACATTGCTGTAGTGACAAGCTACAGCGATGTAGCGTTGGCAGGCACGAACCATGATGCCAACACTACTGCGCAGTAACAATGAGCTACTGCAGTGCATGGTAGCTTGTTGCTACTGCACAGTAGGGTCCGAAACAAACTGCACACTGCTGGGACTGTGCAGTAATGGTGGTTGAGTGTCATGGAGCCAGTACTAAATGCCCAAGTGGTAACAGCTGCACAGTTGGGGGCATAGGTAGACGCAGCCAGTGTGGGCTAAATTATTTAAAGCCAACCCAGGCAAGGAGCCTGTTGGGAGCTGCACACACCTAGGAGGAGGGCTCCATGCAAGGCATGGATGAGCAGCCCCCTTCCTCCTTATTAAGAGAGAATGGATTGCTACCCAGACGTGCCAGCTGCACTCCCCCAGCTCTGCCTGCCCCTCCACCTCGCCTTGGGATGCCCTGCACAACACAGAAATGCCCTTTCTTGGCCCACCAAAATGCCCTTTCTTGGCCCACCAGCACAGCTCGATGCCTAAGCAAAGCAGAATAGTTCTGCTGAAAAAAAGTGTCTCGTTCTGTAATGAGACCTGGTGTGTTGCTCCAATTACGATATTTTAGCATGGCAGAAGTAGCCAAGAATGCTTCATTTGACTGATTATGATGGCATCGATCTATATGATATAGCTCTCCCATTCATATATTTGGCAATAACATGAATCCACCCTCAGAGAGCATTTCAAGGTGCACTGTGTACAGCGTGTCATTACAAAAGAGAAGCTGCAACACCTTATCAGTTTGCTAAGGGGCAGTAAGACAAGTCCTGCATACGTGCCAAGACGTATCTCTGCCTAGGTTAACTCCCTCATTTGAGTCAATGCAGTGGAGCTGATTTGAAGGGCGACAATATCATCTATTATTTTGCTCATGGAACATGATCCTAATGTCTTTAGTAGCCTCATTTTCTCTGTGAGATAATAGTGCTGCACTAGAACTACATTAATGAGGATTAGACTGCTTTCTCTGCTGGGTTTCTGGTGGCAATATTCATTTGGTATTTAAGCATAATTCACCGTGATGAGCGTGTCTTCAAATTAAAAGTGCTAACTGGAAAGTGTGTGTGGGCAGGGGGAGGGCAGGGACAACAGCTGTCTATACACTTATGGAGAAGATCGCCACTGACCAAATATATAGCGCACACAGAGAATCAGGTAAAAGAAAGGCCCTTAAACTATTTAATCAGGCAAGCTATCTAGCAGTTGGAGTTGGCAGGGTGATGCACATTGTGCCTGTAAATGCAGATCATATCTACCATGTTTACAGACCCTTTAGTTTCATGTGCCTCGAGAGCCTAGGAGGAAAAGCACGTGCTTGCATATTGAGTTCAACCAGCACACAGCAGCACCACTACGGCAGTGGGGGGCAGTGGTCCACCGAGACCTCCCCTCCTCTCCCCTCCCCTTCCTGCCAGCTGGGGGGGCATGGCACCCTGGCTCCCTCGCCTGCAGCCACCTCCGCCCCTTCCCCTGAGCCCCGGTGCAAAGTTGTGCCTGTCCCCGTCCGGGCCAGCCAATCACCGCCCACCCTCTCGGCAGGTCATGCGCAGTTGGCCCAGAGTGTTTTGGACAGACAGACAGACAGACGGACTCAGGCTTTTAGTATACTAGAATGCTTTTAGGATTTGAAAATCTTACTCGTGGGCTTTGGATGTAAATGTAAAGCCCAGTGTCTGATCATCCCATGCTTATATAGCATGCAAATGTTCATCCTTCTCTGCCTTGTGTAATTCTGCTTCACATACACTTTCCAAGTGGGTCAGTGACCAACAGAGTCCATGGCATCAACAGGAACCTTGGCTTTCCCCGCAAACAATTGTGGGAAATCACATCGTCTCTTCATAGAAAAAAAATAATAGTACCCAACCATGTCAGTGTTATGCAATATGAGGCAATAGCTCAAATGGCAAAATGGTTGCTTTCTTAAGCCAAGGATGTAGGTTCAAAGTCCAATTTGTCCATCTGATTCACTTTGTAAGCAGGGGGCTAGGTGAGATGAGCTTTCCTATACGAAGTAGTCTACCTTTTAGAATCACCACTTAGTACAAATTATCTTTTTGCTTTCATTTCTATAAATTCTTTACTTCCTAAATCTGTGCAGAATCTCGCTATGTTCTGTCGCAGAAGTTACCACAGCTCAATTTGGGCAAGAGCAGGCATCACTGATCTTCATATATTATACGCGCACGCACACAGCTTGCACAATCAATAACGTTTGTACATCGGGATCCATTTGGCTGAACATAAAGGCAGGATTATTAGCCTTATTTTACTTGGCCATATGGTGCAGACATAAATGTCTCATTAACTTCAACGGAACACTTGTGGGACTTGGGCTCCAATAGTTTTTATGACCATACTAACCTTTTTGTTCCTGTGTATTACAAATACACAGTTACTAGTAAGTGGGGAAAAATGTGCACACAGAGTAAAATATATACTGTGGCCTTGTATAGACAAGCACTACTATATTAAGGCAGAGATAAAGCTTTTCAATCAGTTTGTCCTCTAAGACCTCCAGAAGTCATATTTATTTTACAAAAAAAATAAAAAAATAAAAAAAAAGAAACCCTCTCTAAGATTAAGGCAATCATATAACATGCTTTCTTTTCCTTTGTAATGTCTCTATGGATTAAATATAGCCTGTGATAATATCTTTAGGTATCTAGTGTTTTATCACTGATTTCACGCAGGTGGTTGACCTTTCTTATACGCTCCAATAAATCAACTAATCTTCCAGAACACTTTGGCACGTGACTCATTATGGTGTAATAATTCTACCTTTCCCTTCTCTGCCCCTACCCCCCCCCCAAAGCCTCTTCAAGTGCCAATGGGATAGTAAAGATTATGCGACTTTAACAGAACGGTGGTGCTAAAGGAGACTAACAGTGGCCTTCATTATCAGTGTGCGCAAAAGGACAAGGATTTAAAGCACTGACATTTTAGGCAATTTCTTCATAACCTGATAACACAATAGCTCTTTAAAAGCCTGAAATTCAATTCAGCATGGTCCACTACCTGCATATAACCTAAAGTACCACTTCCACAGCCTCATTTCCTCATCATTGCTGGAGACAACTCTATACTGAAATATAAGGCTTGAGATGTGTCCTTTTCAGCCTCGCTGCATTGTATGTCCACATTTTTGTGGGTATTTTTGGCCCCAAAGGTAATTAAGGAAGGTGTATTACTGGAAAATATCCCACAGTGAAGAACACTGCTGCTGCTGCTGTTTGCCATCATACATAAATCATATAGTGCTTAACAGCAGCTTTATTTTTTCCTTGGAGGTCACATGGAAAAATATAGGGTCTTGCCAAAAATGAGTGGCATCTGTCCCTAAACTCATCTTGATTCAAGCACTTGCTAAGCCAGTCACTGTTGACTTGTTCTCGAGTATCTTGTACGCCCCTCAGTTGAAGATGGGCATGGCTTGTCAGCGCTGTGTAGTTTCAAACCACTGGAACAGCCTGAAAGCAATTGATTCCAGTCTGTACCACAACCGTGGCCCCGCCACCACTACTGGAAAAGGAAAGTCGTTCAAGCTCTTCGTAAATGGGATGTCCCAGCCCCGGCCTTGTGGTTTAGCACTGACCTATCTTCTACTGCTCCCTATGGAGGGGAGAGGATGGGAGCTACTCCTAACTATAGCCCCCTTGGCTGGAAAGCACGTCGCTGCATGCAGCCACAGCAATACAACAGGGGCTGTGTGGGGCACCTTGTAGCACTTGATATTAGCCCAATACTACACTTGGAAACATTCCCAATATTAACGCCAGTGCTGCCATAAGCCATTAATGCTGAAGATCTCCGTGAGGAACACACGGCACAAGTATGCTCTTGAGAAGGCTCCTTCCCTTCCCAGCAAAAGTCATATTGACCTTTCTTAATTGCACCAATGCCATGCAATCATTTGCCAAGAATGCCCCCCATAGTTTCAGAGCATGCAACAGCTGGATGATCCTTAACATACTCAGAGGCTCCTCTGTGTTTAAAAACAGGCAGCACAGAACGGCTAGCCCACAGTCCCTGCAGCTGGAGTTACTGCTGGCTTTTCAAGCAATGACCGTCTCATGTAACATGTGCAGCACGTTCTGGCAGCACTGCCAAGGCTTGCTATACTCACTGGGCTGCTCACCCTCCCATTTGCTTGGCCTCCTAGCCTCTCTGCACCCGTTGCTGCCTCGTGGGCCAGC
>NW_005842204.1:1249934-1253204 GCF_000455745.1 Alligator sinensis | reverse complement strand
AGGTGGTTGGAGTGAGCTGTGGCACTTGGCTAGCTGGGCAAAAGGTAACAACTGTCCATTATTTAAGAGAGTGCAGGGGGTGCTGTGCTTCATCCTGAACGAAACTTTGCAACTAGCCGTAGTAGTAGGCATCGCCCCTCTGAGCAGTCAGGCTGCTGAGGGGACAGAAGCGTCTTCCCAGTAGTCCCGATTCAAAGCTCCCAAGGGCAGTTCAGACACATCCCTGGCCAGGTGTAGATGCTTTAAGATGTCTCCCTAAGCAATTTAGGTCATTTGAACATTCCACTTGCTTTCTGCTCCCCATCACTTCCTGCACATGGAAAGACTGTTGCTGTCTATAACACTCCTAAATGCCCTCCTCCTTCATGAATCTTTGTTTCTAATGGCAATGAGATTTTGAACATGCCTTATCTCTCTATTCATACGTGGTAAAGAGGGAATCAGGGTTTGGAATGGAAGTTAGGGAACTGTCTGGATGGAGAAAAGCAAGGAAAGGCTTGGTAAAGGGCAGATGGGAGAGAAAGGTGAATTTAGGGACAAACAATAGTTGTACTGTGCTCAGGGTGTTTCTCATGGGAGTCTGAGTGAGACATTAAGTCATGGGCCTTACTGTATTTTTGTTATATTAATATTATATGAATATTTTGTTATATGAATTCCTTTAATCCTTTTGTTTACCTTTTCATCCTGGGTCTTTGGAGCAGGAAGTCTCTCCTACAAACATGGAATATATGCGTTTCAGGTGGTAATCTAGCTCAATAAAAAATGATACTGCAAAACCAGCCTCCACTTCCCTTCTCATCCCTGCAATCAGCAACAAATGTGATCTTTACGCCATTGAAGTGAAACATACTGAAAGTTTTATTGTTTGCAAATGTCTGTGGGCAGTGAGACTTTTAGGAAAAGTTCTTTCAAAGGCAGACAAAAGAACAGTTAAAACCGTGTGCTATCCTAACTGCAGCTTTTAAAAAGCAGTTCTAACAACTTAGGTGAAAAACAGTAGCAGGATGAACAAATGAAACGATTCATGTACAAAAATAGTATTATTACTAAAAAAAAAAGAAGAAAAAAGTGGTACAGAATTTCAAAAACACTTTAGAACAGAATAGTTACATGCAACAGAAAATGTTTTATTATGGTTCAGTCTATGCACAAAATTTAAACAAATATTTGAAAACAAGCAATGTTACAATGAAACAGATTGTAAGATCGGGGCGTGGGGGTCTGTGCTATAGCAACAATGGCTTTAAAAGAAGCAACTCAATGAATCTAAGCATAACTTATTTCCATGATGATTAATGTTTTGGTTAGTACTTAGCTCTCAGAAGTATGTGGTGTCTATATTTATCATCTGGAAAGTATTCAATACCAACTTGATAATTGTTTTTTTCCCCCCCAGAAAAGGAAGGGGGAAAATGCAAGCTTAGAAAATTTTAACCAATGTACAGAACCTTTACCAAGTTTACATCCATATAAAATACAGATTGTACCTATTGAGGATGCATACGCTTTTGGTACTTTAATAGCAATTAATTTTGAAACACACTTGCTCCAAACTTTAAAAAAAAAAAAAGTTTGTAATGGAAAACATCACCTAGTAGGTTAGATGGCAAAGCATTAATCAACCGTAAAATTAAGCTGGTGCTAAAATAACTTTCGACTGGTCTCACTTGATTGTATTAGCTTTATATTTGAATCTATATACATATATTAAACAGAACAAAAATATGCCTATTTCATGTTCAAATGTGATCAAATAATGTTAGTTTGATGTTTTACTTGAGGCCAATACGTATCTAGCCGAAAAATAAAAACACCCGTGAGATTTGGTGTTTGCTGAAGACAACGCTCATTTTGAAAATACCACTCATCACACTTCAGCAAATGCTTAAAAATGAAAAGCATGATTTCTCCAAAGTGCTAAGATCCATCAATCCCATTAAGGGCAATGGGAACAATGGGAGCCCAATACCTTTGGTGGGTGGGAAGGTGAAGCAGGGGGGTAGAAATCAAACCACAACTTTTTACTAAGCTAGAGGAAAAAACCCAGATGTGATTCCAATAAGCATAGGACAGATAATTCAAACCTACGCACTCTTTCACACTAGTGCCTACCATCATTTCCATTTTTTGAAAACTTATTCTAAAAACAAGCAAAACTGTGAATGCTTTCTTTAAGAAAATGAACCATCTTTCACTCCCTCTCTGTTCAGAATGATGCTTACACTAATATTGCTTTTCACAGGTCACTGGCAAGAGAACTGCCACGAAAAACTCAATTTGATATTACTGATGTGTAGGGGATAATAAAAACCATGATAAAAGCACAGAGGTAGGAGACTTCAAGGAACTAAACCTGAGTTACATTGTTTCTAGATATCTAGCAAAAAAGTCTCCTAACACATTGTGAAAACCTTTTTCAGCTGGAGTATAGACACCACTGCATTATCTCTAGTTATCTACTTGAAGATGTTTGTCCTTATTTCTTTATGGGAGTAACCTGTCAGTGCTACTAGGTAAACATGGTGCAACGAAATGAAGCAATTCATAGTGTATAAATACAATCTGGAGCATTTCAGTATCATTTACTTTAACAACACAAGTAAGCACATATATAAGTTATCTATGATTCACCTTGAATGAATAAAGAGTAAGTAAAACATCCTCAAAAGATTTTTAAAAAAAGGAGAAATCTGTCATCTTCGGATTCTACCAAAGTGCATTCTGGAACGCAGCAAAAGCTGCCTCTTTTTTTGGCTCCCACTTCTGTAGCACAGACGGTATCTCATAAAATAAAAAAATAATAACCTGCCTTAGATTTCTGCTTCATTTAGAAAGTTTACCCCTCCCCTCAGGAGAGAATGGTAATACACAATAAAACTGGACTTATGATATGAATAGGTTAAAAAAAAAAGAAAAGAAAAAAACGTTGAACCCAAAGTGGCCTCCCCCTTGCCAAAATACAGCTTTGTGAACATTCATCAATATTAGATACTTCAAAAAACCTTAGGCAGGTATCCTAGGTAAATTAGCTTCCAAAGGAAACTGTGAATGTTAACATATTTAATAGTATTGACTGAACTTCATTAATGTATTATGAAAAGGAAGTGACAATGTATTTTATGTACTGGATCAACCAGTACCTTTTAAATTAATAATTTAAAATGCAAATGATTGCTAATGAACATGTCAAACATGCTATTTCAAATAACTGAGAAGGACTAGACAACTGATACAGGATTGCTTTAAAAAAAAAAAAAAAAAAAAAAA
>NW_005842204.1:1212765-1249881 GCF_000455745.1 Alligator sinensis | reverse complement strand
AAAAAAAAAAAAAAAAAAAAAGAAAAAGGAATTTATACAGTAGTTGCTTTAGCAGCAGGTATCAGTAAGCACGTGACGTCTGCCATTTGCAGCACTGCTAATAGGAGGACATTACCAACACAACACCAATCGGTATGAAGGTTGAGATCTTGTACTCTTTGATGCTTGTTTGGAAAGGCTTTGAATGCAGCACAAAGGTAAACTTGAGAGTATTTCATGTGGATTCAAAACAGGGATTTTCACCAAAAGGTACTTAAGGAAGGTGTATTACTGGGAAATATCCCACAGTGAAGAACACTGCTGCTGTTTACCATCATACATAAATCATATAGTGCTTAACAGCATCTTTATTATTTCTTCCAAATCTTTTACTTTAATTCAATAGCAATGAACATCTTCAATTATACAATACAGTAAGCAAGATTCAGAGTCATCTCTTTCAGTGCCTGGCTGGCCTTCCCAGAACCACATATACCTCCTGGTCTCTTACACTACGCTTCTCTCTCCCCAGTTGTCAAATTTTAAACGTCAACCATCAGTTCCCAACGTATCTGGACACCATAGTAACTTGCCAAGACACCACCAAATGTAATGGTGCTTCCTGTTCTGTGTCTTTCTTTTTTTTAAATTTTTTAGTTTAAGTAAGCATCGGAAGCAGCACTGAGCAGATTCAGTTAAGAGACACTGACTGCTGCCTGTTCATTCCAAAAAGCAGGTTACAAGATTACAGGCAAAGTATTGGAGATCTGTCTTGGCCTAATTCATCCTCCATATCTGGAATCCTAGGCAGCAGAGCAGACCGGGTTAAACCCCAAAACTTCTGAGGTGACATATCCTTTTTTGTAGCTGTGAACTTCCACCCCATGTGACTGCCGCAGATTCTGCACTGGGCTATTGTCCATGCAAACCTACCAAAAGAAAGTTTTGACAGGAGTCACATAACCATTCACGGGAAAAACAAACAAACATTTTAATGAAACTGGAACATGATTAAGCAATCTGCTAAGCAGCAAATACTAGCATTAGTCTTTTTGAAAATTCAAGCCTAAGGGAGTCAGGTGCCCAATGCCCACTGTGTTTCAGTGAGACTGGAAGACTAAAAATTCGGTAATGGCCTGAAAATTTCAGTCCCAAAAGCTATTGTATCCACAGAAAGTAAAGTATTAAATATCATTTTTAAAAGGCTTTAGCAACAGTGTATTTAATCTGTATGGGTCAACAGAGGACTAACACATGATGCTTCACAAGAAGTCAATTGAATAAGCTAAAGACAAGTGACGGTCACAAGGAGGTACTTCCAAGAGAGAAAACAACGGCAGAGGGAGAGGGATCAAAAATGCACCTTAGTTGTACAGTCTATGATTTAGGACTCTCTCTATACAAGTGTTGAATCTGGGATTAACATCAGAAATAGCAAATATATATATACTAACCTTGATGTATAGAAATTCAATACATCTTATTAGCTGTACTAACAGGCATCAACTTTTAAAGTATTTGCAATTCCTAAAGGAATTCATGATTGCCTTAAGCTGGGTATGAGCTGAAACTACTTCCTTTACCTGAATTTGCTGTGAAGGAGCCCTGCAAACTGCATTTTAACATCCAACAGCACTGTCAATTCATGAACAACTTGACCACTTTAAATCTTCTCTGTCTTTCCCTTATTTGGCGGTGTACCACAGGCCATTCCTGCACCTGCATGGTTCAATACGCTATCTCCTCTGAGTGGGAGCAGCAGGGTTTGTTCCACCTGCAGACGCAGGCACGCTTCTTAAAATGCGTGGAATACAAATAGCCTCGAAATCAGACCATTATCCCAGCATGACATCATGCTCGCTTAGGAGGTGATTTTTTAAATAGTTTAGACAGAAATGAACATCTTTTATATTTTGAAAATAATTTTACCATCTGGAACAGCAGACTTATTTCACTGTAAATGTAAATCAACCTTTGAATGAAGAAGGGGATATTTCTATTTTTCAATTACTAAAGCAGTTATTAATCCAGTTCGAGGATTTGTAAAGCATTCTACATAAGAACAGCTGTACGTTCCTCCACATGCTTATCATCAAGGATTAGCGGAAAAGAAACATTATAACTTTTTTCTCTAGAATTTAGCCATTTATGCTACATGATTCCCCACTTAACTTGAAATGCTTTATTTGTGTTATCCAAACAAAGCTGCTCACCATGGAACTCATTATGTTGTCAGAGGTTTATGGTGAAAGTATTTTGCCAGAGAAACTCTTAGGAAATAAAGATCCATTTACCTGTTAGAGAAGCCAGATTGTGTAAACATTTTTTTTTAAGTTTTTTGGTAAACACCATCTGGTGCTTAGCCCACCCTGGCCACGAACAGGCATTCCAGAAATTTCTGAGAAATTTTCACCCCTAAAAAATGTTTTTCATAGATTCATAGGTGCTAGGGTCAGAAGGGACCTCAACAGATCATCGAGTCCAACCCCCCTGCCTGGGCAGGAAAGAGCGCAGGGGTCAGATGACCCCAGCCAGGTGCCTATCCAGCCTTCTCTTGAAGACCCCCAAGGTAGGGGAGAGCACCACCTCCCTTGGAAACCCATTCCAGATTTTGGCCACCCTTACTGTGAAGAAGTATTTCCTGATGTCTAACCTAAACCTGCTCTCTGTCAGTTTGTGACCATGGTTCCTTGTTACCTCAAGAGGCGCCCTGGTGAACAGAGCATCTCCGATCCCTTTCTGTGCCCCGTAATGAATTTGTAGGCAGCCACAAGATCTCTCAGCCTTCTCTTGCGGAGCCTGAAGAGGTCCAGTTTCCTCAGTCTCTCCTCACAGGGCTTGTCCTGTAAGCCCCTAACCATATGGGCGGTCCTCCTCTGGACCCTCTCAAGTCTATCAACGTCCTTCTTGAAGTACGGCGCCCAAAACTGGATGCAGTACTCCGACTGCGGTCTGACCAATGCCGCATAGAGGGGATGTATCACCTCCCTGGATCTATTTGTCATGTATCTGCTGATGCATGATAAAGTGCTGTTAGCTTTGCCGATGATAGGAGAGGGAGCAGTGCAGGCACTAGGCCTGCATCTGCCCCTTGTGCTTTCCAGTACCAGTCTACGGGAGGAGAGTTGAGCAATTAGACAAAGCCCCCGTATATTATGCAGACCAGACAGTTCCTCTACAAGTCCGCTTCCACACCTGCCGGCTTTTAAATCACTGCAGGGGTGGAAAGGGAAAACTGGCCGGGGCTAGGAATTGAGCTTGGGGACAACCTCCCTGGTCCTGCTGGCTTGGCAATCCCCATCCCTGCTAGCCCAGCTGGCAGGGTGGCAAGGCTGAAGCCTTCCTGAGCCCAGCGCTGCCATAGCTGCCCGCTGAGCAGTTCCTGGTTACAGGGCAGAGGGGCAGTAACAGTGGTGGCTGCTCTGCTCTACTCCCCTCCCCTCCCTTCCTGGATCAGATTCTTTTTTCCCCTCGCAATTTTTTCAGACCAGATGAATAAGACGACACAGCTCTGAGACTAAGTGCACCCAAAATTATACTTGGTGCTTTGGGTCAGGCTAAATAGACATAATATCAAAAGGTAAATGGAGGAGAGAAGAAAGACAGGAAAATGTGTCTACCAACCAAACTGTTTCTGGTAAACAATTTTTTTTTTGAAACCATGATAAGTGACTGGAGTTTCCAGACAATACTACCAATAACAGATCCTTAGCATGAATTACAGAGAGCATTCACAAAATATTATTTGGGTAAATAAAATAATTCTTCAAAAAACACTTTTTAAAAAGAGAAAATGGATGAGTGGTTTAAATAGCTCGAGAGAAAAATCACGAATCTTTTGCAACTTTGAGATTTAAAAGGAATGTTTCATTTACCTTCCTGTTCATTAAGACTAGGGACAGAAGTTGCACATGAACAGGTAAGTGATTGCAAACCAGTTCAGATCTGTAACACAACAGAAGCTCAGTGCACATAAACTGCTTTCCAAATGGTTGAAACCAGTTTAAGATAAACCTAGATGGATGTAGTAGCAGACTTAACTGATTTAGGTTAAATTGGCTTCATGAACTTCTATCCCAGATGCCCTCCAAATTCAAGCTAACTCGCAGTCCCCCAGCATCCCAGGATGCTTTGTACCTCTCTCGCAGGGTGGGCAGGCTAGCCTTGACCCAAGCTGTCTGCTCCAGCTGAGCAGGGAGGCGTGTTCTAGCACCCCTCAGCTTCTGGCCTGAGCCACTGCAGGCATTTGGTTTCATTTCTAGAATCAAATGAATATCTGTTCACTTGCTTATCAGTTCAATATGTGCAGCTTGGACTAAACCTGTGAAGACTGAATTGATTCAGCCTTGGGCTTTTTGACTGTTTGTACTTTGCCTTCCAGTAATTAAATGACTAAATGGGAATTAAAAAAAAAAAAAAAAAAAAAAAAATATCACAGTATCCATAGGCAGGGATAAATTTAAAACAGAATTACGAATTGCTACTATTTGCTAGTGAAACTTCTGAAGTATATTTCATAATACCAGAGTATATTATTAATCGAACGAAATGCTGTATTACCCAGGAAACCAGCTGTGCTCTGTAGAAGGTCGGCCATTCAGATTCAGGTTGCAGGCTTTATACACTGTAAGTGTTTCGTGGATATATCCATGAGGATTTACATATGCAGCCATAGGCCCACATAAGGACAAACTGCAACAGATAAGCGAGTCAGTAGTGTACTTTCATAGCTTCCAAGACAGATCATAATGCAAAAATCAGAGTTTCTGTTTTGGAAATAAAAACAACTCTAATTAACAGTAGCATAATTAGGACAGGGTAAGTGGGGCACCAGCTCCAGGTGCTGACTATTAGAGGTCCCTAGAATCACCCCCCACAGGGAGTCTGTGCTGCACAGGGTAGGGGCAGCCCTGCGCTATCCCACCTAGCTACAGGAACTGGACAGGGCAGCACTTCATCAGACCGTACATTTTGGGGGTGGGGGGCAAATGGGCCAAACTGAATGATGCTCCCATGTGGAAGTCTTTGCTGCTTTGCTGGAGTCAGGACAGCCCTGCACCCCATACATATGTACGGGGGAGGGAGGGGTTGTGGAAGAGGGAATGGGGCACCAGGATCAGCTCCCATGGATTGCAGCCACGGGGCTGCTGCCACTGGAGTTGATGCTGCTGCTGCCTGGGTAGGTAAGACTTCCATTCTCTTCTTCCATGCACCCTCTGACTCCGCCCCTGGTCTACAGTGATCAGCATATCTTCTGCTCCTCTGCCCGCCCCCCGCCCTGCTAATTAGAATCAAACCAGAGAAAAGAAACTGAAATTGTTCAGTTTCCGAATGCAATATAAGCTGCATAACAAAACTACCTAATCTGCTTGCAGAAAAGATTTATTGAGTTAAAGGTCTTAAAAACACAATGAAAATAGACCTTTATTAATTTAAAAGATTATTATCATTAATAGTTACTAACTTTTGGCTAAGTTTCATTCCAACCCTAAAATCTTTTGTCAGGGCTACTGGGAGCAAGTCCAATTTTGACTACCTGTTTGACAGGGGCTCCTAAGCTAATGCACATGTGTTTTCCTGAACAAGAATTTAAAAAAAAAGTATTACAATTTTAGTAAAATAAACTTATGCTTTAGTGAGCTTTGAATCAGTGCCCGTGTTTGTTCAAGATGACAAGTTATTAACTGCAGGGCTGACAGAACATTAGCAAGGAAAATACCTCACTTGAGTGGGTACCTCAGAGACATATAGCTTGTTAATACAAACTAAAGACAAAATAATTTATCATGTACTTTTATCAACTACCACCAAGTATCATCTTCCAACTAAAATAAATAGCATTCTCTTTATTTTGTCTTTAAATATGAGCAATGAGTGAAAATATGCATATTAATTTCATATGCATAATATGCATGACTTATATTAGTTTCAAGTCTTTAAACTGGGAATTAAGAAGTATCAACCCAACAGAACCTAAGGGTTCTGGGATCCATCATTTAATTGGCAGATAAGAAATGGGTTTCAATTACCATGGCAGCTTCTTATCTTACTGATAAAGAACAACCGTGGAGAATCTTATTTTGCTAAATGGAGAAATCGTTTAAAACTTCACATTATTGTACACGATGGACAGATATTAGTTATCCAAGATGAAGCTGAAGACAAGACCACCCAGCAATGGCAATATTTTTGAAAAAGTACTACACTGACATAGTTAATTACTGAGGACACTGGTAGCTCATGAATATAAAAGGAACGCACTGCATAGTACAACATTTTAGATTCTTCTGATAAGAATTTCTTATACCAAAATACACAAACTGCATTCAGTAGCTTCAAGTCACTGCTCATTAAAATGCAGAAATGAAGTATTTTGCAGACCTGCAACAGGAATTTTTTTCCTATTACTTACATAAAAATGCTTATTCCCCAAATTGTCACAGTAGATAACCTTCCTGTAAGCCTTTAAAAAGCACCATAATGAACTTTTAAAATTATAATTGTGTAGACTGGCTGACATCTGGGTTTGCTGAATTTTGTTCAGAAACAAAACCTTGTGTTATCTGGTTTTTGTTACATTTACTGATCATCTCAAAATGTCTTCAAAAGAAAAAAAACATGACCATGGGAGTTTTGGGAAAAGCAATAGTATGAATACATATCCAATTTTCATTCGCTGAAATGTGGATATAACCTAACAACTGAGGTTTACAACTCACCTGAATATTTCATTTTTGGTTGTTATTTCTGTGTCTTGACACTGCTTACAACAAAGAGACGTACACTTAAAAGGAAAAACAAACAAGAGAACTTCATTCATTTTCAGATATTCAACAGCACTGGAGGAATCACAACTTTCCCGTAATAAAAACAAAGGAAAAGGTTTTTAACTATGAAAGTCTAAGAAAATCCATAACCTGTAACTCTGGATATACAAGTAATCTTCATTTCCTCAAAAAGATTTTGTAAATTAAAATATATTGATTTTCCCCCCCTAAACATTTTTGACAGACTGTCACCTATAATTTCTAGGTAGTAAACCATGCAAAACCAATTTATCTAAAATATCACCTAGAAAATAAACATTTAAATGAATTTATTACAAACTTTATGCAGATATTTATTCCTAGGATGCAAAATATATACTTTTAGGGTAATGCTTTTAAAACGTTATCAGTGAAACGGTTTGAAAAAAACTTCTGGAATAAACTGTTACTTCAAGAGTCTTCCTTTGGAAAAGTCTCTGGCTGAACACTTTTTAACAATTTAATTAAACCCCAGGTTGCAATTCTGATCCAAAATAAGTTCCAACTCCCCATCTTCATTTATACACGCTACCCAAATGCATCTGCTTCTAACCTCACTTTATCTTATTTTCTATATCCTGCTCATTTCAACTTCTTGCTCGTTTTGTCTCCGCCTCTTGCCTTTGCTGGTATTTTTTGTGAGGCATTTTATATCTCGACTGTCCTGCTACAGCAGGGGTGGGCAAAATGTGGCCCACCAGCCCATTCTATCCTGCCCGTGGGGCCCCTAAAAAATTTAGAAAATTAAGTATTTGTCTGCCCCTGGCTGCCTATCATGCGGCCCTCAATGCCTTGCCAAAATTCAGTAAGCAGCCCTCCACCCGAAATAATTGCCCACCCCTGTGCTATAGAGTTCTTCAAGATCTACATACAAAAAACACTAGAGTGGGCTATTTATCAATAGCAGGCTAACTGCCCTTAACTCCCTTCAAATCCTTTTTCAAATGCACCTTTTTTGTTTTACCTCTCTTTCCCACCTCTCTCTCTCTCTACTCCTGTGGCATCTTCTGTAGCTCTGAGTCAGCTAAACCTGGTTTAAAATTATCATACTGTCAAGCTGCAGAAACATCCCCCCCAGACCTCACCTACACATTTCCTTAATTTTACTTTGTCTTCCCTTCTTATCCACCTCTTTCTGATGCCTCAGTCTATGCCAGTATGATTTATACTCTGTGTGTACAAGGAAAAAGCATACACATGATGCATTTTTATATAAATAGTAAATTATAGTTAATGGTTTATAATAAAATAAATCATCCAGGTTATACCTGTAAACTCCATAACAAGTGCAGAACATTTCATTTGCATCAAATGCCAAAAGAGCAATGGAGCGGATCCTAATCTCAGTTACATCACTGTAAAATCAGGCTCAAAATCTGTTAAATACATCTTTGTAAAGCAAAGCAAATTGCATGTTCAAAAAAATCAGAGCCCTCTTCAACAAATTAAATGCCTGTTTTAGCAGACCGTACATTACCAAATTAAATGCTATTTGGAGAAAGAGTTATCCACTTGGCAGTCTCATCACTCCAAATAATACAGCAATAGTTAAAAAGATTCATAGTTTCATTGTTTCTAGGGTCGGAAGGGACCGAGGCAGATCATCTAGTCCGCCCCCCTGCCATGGCAGGAAAGAGTACTGGGGGTCAAACGACCCCAGCAAGATGGTCATCTAACCTCCTCTTAAAAACCCCCAGGGTGGGAGCCTGCACCACCTCACTTGGAAGCTGGTTCCAGACCCTAGCCGCCCTGACCGTGAAGTAGCGCCTCCTGATGCCCAACTTGAACCTTCCCTCCGCCAGCTTGTGACCGTTATTCCTGGTCACTCCTGGCGGTGCTCGGGGGAACAGGGACTCCCCCAGTGCCTGTTGATCCCCCCTGACTAGTTTATAGCAGGCCACAAGACCCCCCTCAGCCGTCTCTTCTGGAGGCTGAACAGGTTCAGGTCCCGTAACCTTTCCTCATAGGACCTGCCCTGCTGTCCCTTGATCATGCGAGTGGCCCTCCTCTGGACCCTCTCGATGCTGTCCACATCCCTCTTAAAGTGCGGCTCCCAGAACTGGACGCAGTACTCCAGCTGCGGCCTGACCAGTGCCGCATAGAGGGGGAGGATCACCTCCTTGGTCCTGCTTGAAATGCATCTGTGGATGCACGACAAGGTACAGTTGGCCTTCCTAGCCGCCTCCCCACACTGCCGAGCCATGTTCATCTTGGAGTCAATAATGACTCCAAGATCCTTTTCCACCTCCGTGCTGACAAGAGGGGAGTTCCCCAGCCTGTAGGTATGGTGCCGGTTGTTCCTCCCCAGGTGCATCACCTTGCACTTGTCTGTATTGAACCCCATCCTGTTCTCCTCCGCCCATCCTTGTAACCTGTCAAGGTCCGACTGTAGCCTGTTGCTCCCTTCTATTGTGCCCACATCCCCCCACATCTTGGTGTCATCAGCAAATTTGAACAGGGTGCTTTGCACCCCCTCATCCAAATCACTGATGAAGATGTTGATCAGGGCGGGGCCGAGGACCGAGCCCTGTGGGACCCCACTGCCCTCATATAATAGTTTCCCACCTTGGGCCAGCACGGACATCTCTTAACACATCTACAACTCTAGGGATGGAAAAACTAAAGACTACAGTCAGCATTTATATTGTATGAGGGCAACTCAAGTTTCCTAGTATGTTTTGGGGGCAAACCATACTGTACTATCTTGTAGATAAACAAATCTTGGAAATTGCCTGATCAGTAAATTAGAGCATTTTAACAATTCCAGAACTACGAAGGGGATGATCACACTTTTAGGTGACGACAGAAGCCTCGCTGGAAAATAGAAGGTCCCGAATTCTCCTTTACACTATGATTATCTTTTAGGTCTTTCATGAGAAGTTAGTGCACACGGAAAGCGCAAGATTGACAGCTTTATCTTCTTTTGGCCACAGATCAGGAATAACAAAGGCAGTAGTAATACAAGCTTCCCTAGCTCTGCCTCCAACAAATAAACTACAACTTTGATTGAGTAGGTTTCTCTACTGGTTGAAAAAATAAATAGCTTGGTTTCTACGACCATTCTTATGACAAAGGAACAAGGAATGCTTACTCATTAGTAGGGCCTGGTTAAAAATAATGGGCCCAACTCACTAGTATCGTGGCCCAATTGTGGAGGGGGCTGCCATTTTTGTGCCCAGATTGTGGCACCCCTCCCCCCCTTAATCAGAAGGGGAATGTGGGGGGGGTGGCTGGAGTGGCCACAGCCCCTGCTTCCCACATGGGAGCCCTGTTGGGGTAGCACTGAGCACTTCCCTCCCGCTGCCTGCCTGGTGATGCACTGCCATTGCTGGCTGGGACAGGGATTGGGTGCTGCACAGCGGCACAGGCACCCCCAGGGCTATGGAGCCATTGTGTTTTGCAAAAAATATCGTGATATGGCTGCTTGCCAGGCAACTCCCTGGCAAGCAGCCATGTCGTTGTATTTCATTGCAAATCATATTTTTTTTTATGAAAAACCCGTAATTTCATGATTTTCATGAAAAATGCGAAATCAAGATTTAAACCAGGCTCTACTCATTAGGAACTGGAATGACTACTATTCATGCTGACCTCCATTAAATAATCAAATGGGGAAACACTCCAAATGCTATTAGCAATCTCTTGAACAAGCAGTCCATAACAGTTGCAAACTATTTAGTTTACAGGCTTTAACTGTAAGTATGTCTTTTCTTTGGAACTGTCAAATTTACTATTAGAAATGCTATATACTAAGTTTGGCAACACCTTACTTACAGAAGAAAGGTACTCAGGATAAGGCTGCTATCTTGGTCAGAAGGATTAGTTTCAAGGGCCATATCATATGTAATACTATACATTTCTAGTATATTAAATATATTAAGCCATGATTAAATATATGGCTTAAGCTCTTTTGACACTGAAATAGTACAGAGTCTAGAAAAGAACAGCATTTGGACTTCATTTTAAATCTGCCTTTTGTTACCCCATCTACATTTCTTTAATAGAATTAAAAACTGAAAAGAGATTGCTGGTCTCAGAAACTACAAAAGTGAAGTGGTCAAATGGCAAAGTAATAGCTCCTTCAAATACTAAATTACATGAGAAAAATAATGTAGCTTGCATAATTAGAAGGTTGTTTCATACTGCGCTTCAGCACTATACTCCATACTCTCATAATCCAATTTGATTTACACATACCATACTAAAAAAATGTCCATAATGTTAAAATAAAACATACCAGGGTCTGTGTATGTGGAAAGTACAGCACTCTTCCAATTACTGTATGTGTTTATTGTTATGCACATGCCACATTTTTAAAGCATTAGATACTTTGCCATTTGACCACTTACCTATAGCCACTCCTGTGTTACATGATCTAGGTTAAATTTCAGGTCCAGAAAACCTAGGTAACAAGGATGAGAAGGCAATTTTTCAATCGTCTAATAATATTCCTATTTTCAAACAATATTTTAAGGTAAAAATCCAATGTTTATTTAGCTTTGTCATTACTACAGGGATATATCAAACATTAAAAAGCAAATAAAGCTATCCAATTTATTACACTGTGATACTTAATTACCTAGTATTATACTGTGCATTCTGATTCAGTATTCCTGCCCAGAGCAGGGGCGTTCCACTCAATGATCTTTCAAGGTCCCTTCCAGCCCTTAATTTCTATGATATGATTCTATGCTATGACTCTGGAAGGAACTGTAGCAGCTGTATTAGGCTTGTAGCACCACCTCTTGGTTAGAGGAGTAGAAGAAAGTGTTGGAAAATAATTTTCAATGCACAACTGTCATATATCAAACTCGAATATGGGTTAAAAATATTAAACTGTTACCTCTTTGCTAAACCTAGCAAAGCAGCCAACTTCAACTGAACATATTTTCTATCCGAGGAAGCTCCTTAAAGGTAAGAGATTCCTCAAACCAGACTCTTATAACACAACTTACCAAAATGTTCTTCTTTTAGATTACACAAACTATAGTTGTTAAAAAGCAACAGACTTAAGAGAGTCTGAAAAGTAAGGGAGATACTTACTTTATTCATAATATCTAATTCACACCGTAGACGCTGAATTGCACTCCCTATTTTAAGCAGTTGAATACGTAATGAATCATCAATTGGCAGGCAAGCAGCCACTCTATAAGAAAAATCTGGAAGAAAAACACCACCAATTCTTACATTTTAAGAAATAAATAAAACTAATGCCTGCCTTTAATTTGGTCATCATTATATCTGCACTACTTCCTTTCTGCAAGTGGATAACATAGTTCTAATAAGAAATGGCACATTAATTGCTGCTGACTCGAATAACAACAATATGCATCTAAGTGCTGCCTCACAAGAAAGGTAAAGTATTTTCTGTATGCATTCTTTTTTGGTGGGTTGCTTTTTCAAATTTGTACCCAAACCCAATCCAACAACAGTTATAAGTTCCATTAATTATGCAATCAAGAGATTTTGGTTTTAAAAATTAAAATAAATTCAAAAATCGATTGCTTTTATCCAGGAACTGGAATTGAAATCGGCTCAAGCTACTTGACTTGTACCATAAACATAGTGGTAGACCAGGAAAAGAGGATAAGTATTGGTGTCACACACACACACACACACACACACACACACACACACACACACACACACACACACACACACACAGTTTCATTTTACCCTGACAGTGCATTTGAAATCTGGAGATTCCGACCATCAAAGCATTACTTTAGTGTGATTTATAAGAAAGTAAGCGCTGAAATATTTTGTATTAACCTGCAAACATGTTTTCAGTATATACAATTTCTTCTCGGTAATATTCCTGGGCTATCAAACAGGAAAAAATACTGTCACTGCATTTAACAAAATGAACCAAAGAGCAAACAATATTATTTTACAGTACCTATTGGATTTGATGGAAGAGATTCATCTTTAAGATTTTCATCCCACTCATGTAATTGCCTCTTGACTCTTTCCATCAGGGTTTCCTTTTGTTAGAAGAAAAGCCTAATTTAAATACACAGAAATTTCTGTTTTCTTAAAAAAAAAAAAAAGCAAAATTGGAAGTAAGTTATCTGCCCTAAATGGACGCTAGCTCTTAAAAAAGTTACCACAACTGCAGTTTAACTACATGCCTATGTTATTTTAAACTGAACGGAACATGCACAAACCCTAATGATTAGGACACTTATCTGGGAGGTGGAAACTAAATTTCAGTGCCCTCGCCTGCCTGTTTTAGGCCCTGTATTTGAATCTAAGTCTCCCCCTACCTCTTTATATCAGGTGGAACAGCTGCAACGTAAGAAACAGAAACCAATCTCAGAAAAGCAAACAGCCTGGTCATCCTACTGGAATATGGGAGACGGGAGTGTAAGTCCCTGGTCTGAATCAAGCAGAGAGCCTTAATCCTGTTTCCCATTTCCTGGCCCTAGCCACCACGCTAGTGAGTATTCTGGAGTGAAAATTTCACTTACTCTCTGATTCTGACCAAAAATTTGATCCTTGTTCAAATTCCATTAACTTCAATTGGGCCAAGATTTCGCACCTGGAGGAGCATGGGAAGAACTTGCATTGGTATAGCTAAGGTGCTTCTCAATATCCAAATACTATTTACGTTCGAGTGACTCAATATAAAATTGAACAAACTTTTCTGGAAGAAAAGGGTATAACTGCCTTAGCACTCATTTGTTATTAAAAAAAAAAAACACCTGTTAGGCTGAATCCTTAAATACTGCACTAGTTAGGAGCATAGTTTGATTGTTATGCCTAGAAAACAAAACATCGCAACTGAGCCCTTTAATAGCATGAGACTTGGGAGGGGAAAAAGGACAGCTCAAAGGCTTGGGTTAAAGAAGCCTACAGATACTCAAAAAACTTGAATCAAAATCCAAGCTACTGATTTGGAAGTAAACAAAAATCACTCTCTCTCTCTCATATTTTTGCATTAAATATTCGTCACTTTGCTAAGTTTACTTTAGAATGCTTATGTCGTGCATCCTAAAAAGTTGTGTTAGGTCTGAAGTCGGCACCAAACATGAAACAAAAAATCAGATATTTTTTTCAGTTCCTAATAATGAACTACTCAAATGCAGAAAACAGATTGTGGATTCCTGGTTTATACTTACAGCGTCATATAAAGAATAGAGCCACGGAGGCCAAGATGTCAAACTAGCACAGTGAAACTTCCTCTGGAACAGAAAACAGTTTAATTTTTAAACAAAAAGATTTTACTCATTGAACTGTAAAAGCAAATACAAGGAGGAAGAGAATCTGTGAAGGTACCTGTTTATTTAAAAAGGCTGTGAACTGATTTAGTCAAAACAAGCTATACCGTGGATTTATCAGCACTTTTCTAAAGGTTGCAAAACACCTGGTAAATACAGTGAAGCTCCTCAACACCCCGTAACAAACAAAATATAGATTTGCACATGAAGAAAGTGAGGAAGATAGCTGAAATCTCTTTTTTTAATGACAAAAAACCCCCAAAACAAACCAACAAGCAGGGCACCTTCAACTAGAAATCTAAACACATGTACAAAGTTAAAAGGAGATGTACATAATTCACTTGTTCCTTAGTCTCCTGTCATTTTTTGCAATCACTTGTTCATACTTTAAAATGGTTTTTCCTCCCCTGCTGCTAAATGAATGATGCCCACCACTAACTGGGAAACTGACTGACTACGCAGGGTACAGCATGAAACGAAACAGTATATAATCATGCCTTGTTAAATGCACAACTTCAAAAAAAAAAAAAAAAACCCGTGGAGAATCATGAGCTATACACCAGCAGCTAAGGTCATCTGTCATAGCTCTACTGGCATCAACAAAAAAACCAAAACGAAGATAGTTTTGTTTTAAAGAATTAGCAATGGAAGTGTTACTTGTAAAAAGTGCAGATAAAAATAGTTGGAAAGAAGTGTGATTTTAAGTTGCCAGTGTCCTCAAAAGACAAATTAACTAAACAAAAATATTTATGTTCAAGCCTAAACCTGAACCCAGATGTCTAGAGTCTAGCAAGGTGATCCCGAGACTGCTCTCCCCATAATAAACCAGGTATGGAATAAGGATAATTTATTTTAAATTAAAAAAAAACCACACAACAAAACTATCTAGTCATAAGTGCACCGCTCACACACTGGCTGAAAATTAGAAATGATTCCTATACCTATCTAAATATTTTCTCACTAAATATTTTCATGAATATATACCAATATCAGTCCTATTCCCCATCTGACAGAAACCTATTAAGCAATGGAGGAATTTTAGTATTCTAGCTAAGTTTAATTAAGTAGGGTGCAAAAATATTAAGAGCATCTGGAAAACTAAATTTAGATATGAAGAAGGGAAACGTTTCTCAGAAGAGGCAGAAATTATAATTATTTACTGAAGATACGAGTCACTTGACTGAACCTTATAACAAATAACCATGTAGAGGATAGGGATAAAGCAAAATACCACAGCAAGTTGAAATCAATGGAGCTATACCAATTCATACCAGCTATGATAGGTATACATAGGGAGTGAGCCTGTGTACTCTCAGTTCTTCCCACAAATTTCATTATAACCACTACATTACCATATATCACTGGTTGTTGGATAAATTCTCCTTGACTACAAAAACTGTCCGTAAATCTTAATTCAGCGGGGAAACGGTTTAAGAGCCTTGCAGCCCTTTGACTTCCTAGAGAACAAAAATACCTCCATTTTTCCCAGTATTTCATGACTTGCCACACATTTTTGTTCACTAACAATTCCACGCTTACTGAAGAAAAAACTGAAAAATACAAATAATCCTGAACAATTCTTGACCATGTTGGGAAATTAAAATAACGCAGGTTGGAAGCTATGTGGAACTCCGAAATCACTTTTGGAGGCAACTCAGCGGAGAGCTAAGGTTTGAATACTACTTAATGATCCCTTGCCTTCTCTCTATACGTGAATCTTGTCTCACACCATATCGATCCTAAGCCAGGGCTGGCAGGCCCACAAGACGAGGCGAGTATGTTATGAAAGATTATAACGTGACCGGTAGGGGTGTGCGAAATGGGCCGTATTTGATTTGGATTCGGCCCGAATCCGGGACAGTGATTCGATTCGTTGATTCGGATCACTGTCCCCAATTCGATTCGGCTGAATCCGAATCTGAAGATTCGATGCCAATTTGGAGAATCAGCAATTTGGCCATAGGCACAGCTTTAAATGTTTTTTCTACATACTTTGAGGTACCAGGCGCAGCTCGTGAATGTTGCGATGCTGGAGCGGATGAAGCATCCTACAGGAGCGTGGGGAGGCCCCCCGTGTGCTCAGCAGCGAACCCAGGAGTGGACCACAAGTACTTCCGGTCCACTTCCAGGTCTGCCAGGGAGCACACTGGGAGGCCCCACCCCCCGGCTTGGCGATCAGCCGCGGGGGACTCCGTGTGCCTCCCCAGACCCAGGAGGCACCAGTCACTGAGCTGGGAGGGGGTTTGTGTGTGGGGGAGGGGGCAGCACACTCACAAGTGGACTGGAAATGCTTCTGGTCCGCTTCCGGGTCTGCTGCCGAGCGCGCTGAGCCCCACATACTCCTGTGGGATGCTCCATGCGCCCCAGCGTCACAACGTTCATGAGCCGCCTGCTATTTTGAGGTATGTAGAAAAAAACATTTAAAGCTTTGTCTATGGTTGAATCATTGAATCTTTCCGAATCGATTAGAGGGGTTCTGATTTGATTCAGAGAGATTAAATGGTTTCCTGATTTGATTCAGATTTGGAGATTCAGCCACCAGATCAAATCAGTGTCTGAAGCTTCGCACAGCCCTAATGACCAGCTATAGGAATTTTATCACGAACCAGCACAGGTGCAAAAATCTGGCCCCATCTCTCATCTTCCACTTTGCCAAATGTTTAGGCACTCAGTTTTCTTCAGGGTTTTAACAATCTCCAGCCAAACACGAGCAGCTCCCAATGTAAAAGCTCACCCTTTCCCTTCTTATTGACTTTGATGACTTGCCTACAATATCCTGTTAATCTCACTGAGATGAACTCAGTGACTAAGTGAATTTTCAGCTCCTATGCACCTAAGCCACCTTTGAAAATAGCCCAGGTCAACATTTCAAAGGCTCTGCTGGTATAGCTATAATATGCCAGGAAAAGTATTTCTAGTGTCCACACTACTCATAGCTGCCCTCTGACCAAAATAAATTATGCTGGCAAAAAAGCAGCTCTGCTGTTATATGTGTATCTACACCTGCAGCATAACTGTATCTGCCATGAATCTCACCACAGCAGCACACCTGCAGATGGCCAATATTTTTGAAGCATCAAAACTCATGTCAATATGCCCTTTAATTTACTCACAAAGACTGTCATATCCCAGCAATGGAACTTCCTGCAGCATTCAAGTCTTCTGAAGCTTTCTCACCAAAACCAGCCTAATGAAGTTTCATTATTTTAATGCAAACTTTCTAATCAACCAAAAATTATACTACTTTTTGGAAAGATTTCATCTAATTAACTGTGGCTGGAAGGGCTCCCTATCATTTAGTGGATCCTCGGAAAAAGTGATAAGTTCCCAGGCTGTGTAGCTGGTGAAGAACAATGTAAAGTGAACTACTTATCAAACTACAATCTGCTTAATTCCACTGCCGTCTGCTCAACTCGTTTTTTCACTGCAAACAAGGCTTCTCCTACTGGTTGCCAAAAGAGAAGCAAAGGTAGTACAAAGACAAGTGCCTACCTCATTCAGCAGAGGAGGGGCAAGACCCAAGCACAGAGGACTTCCTCTGTGAGAAAGTATGAATTGAGATAAAGCAGGGGCATTGTACATCAGGGTAAGACAGGGCCTTACTAAAACGTCTACATCCCACCTTCCCAAAACCAATATTACTGCTCTCAAATTAGCACTAAAATTCAAACAACCTACACTAAATAACAGAATTTGCAGTGCTCTATTGCGGGAGTTGGCAACATACAGCCCATGGGTCAGATCCAGCCCATGAAGCTGGAGGGTTTTGCCTGTGCCCAGGGTAGAGCTGGGCAGTAGGGCTGCGCGAAACTTCAGCAGCCATTTCGTTTCGAAGGTGTTTCGACCCGTTTCAGCGCCCAAACCACTGATTCCGAATGGGAGACCAAGAAAAAGCTCCAAAACAAAATGAAAGCATCTGAAACGTTTTGGAAAATTTAGGAGTTTCGGGCTTGCAGGGAAACAAACTCAGAAGAGGGAGGGGGAAGGGTGGTAAGGACTGCTCTGATATCGACATCTGTAGCCGGCCAGTGTCCGTAGTCAGTCCCTGAGGTCCCTTCCAATCCCAGTGCTCTGGGGGAGGCACGGCAGCCTGCTGTCATCCCGCGCACAGGTCTGGGGGCCCGCACTCCCCCGGAAGGAGTCTGGCACAACCCTGCAGCCCTCCCGGGGGGGCACGGGCCCCCAGATCTGCGTGCGGGATGACAGCATGCTGCTGGCAAGTGATACGAGTTTTGCTTTAAACAGTTTGAGGTGCAGTTTCACAAAAACCCCTGCACCTATCTCCTTGAACCCTGGCAGGCTTTGTGCCTTTAGAAGAGGCTATCATCCCTGCAATTTTCATCTGAATCAGCCAAAAAATGAGAAAGTTATAGGTATTTTAGTGATTCCCCATTATAGTCTATGGTCGAATGTCCGAAATAGCATCGAAATTCCAAAAGAGTTTTGGCCGAATCAAACCGGGACAGTGATCCAAAACACCGAATCGAATCACTGTCCCCCCGAAACGGCTGAATCCGGCAGTACAGAACTGTGTGGGGGCTGGGCAGCTTCCATCTTTGCCTACGCTACTACTCCTTCTTGACTCCATTTCAACGTGGGCTGGGTCATTTCAGTGGCATGTCAGCAGCAGGAAGCTGCCTGCACCTATGCTGGTGCCAAGCAGCTGTACCCGCACTGCTGCCACTTCTCCCTGTGCTTTGTCCTGGATGCAGCATGGGCACAGCTTCCAGCCAGTGGAGAGCTGTGCCTGGACCAGGTATCTATAACCTGTATTGGTGCTGCCACCATTTCTCCCCTCCCCTCCCAGATGCAGCACAGGTGCAGCCTCCATCTAGTCGGAAGCTGCACTGGGGTCAGGCACATTCCAGATGTGCCCACGCTGCAACAGAGGCTGGGGGTGGGGAGGAGAAGGGGCAGCAACGCGGATACAGTTTGCAGATGTCCATCACCAGCACAGCTCCTTACTGACTGGAAGGTGCACCTGTGCCACAGCTGGGGGAAATGGTTGCAGTGCGGGTACATCTCCCAGCTACCGGTCTCTGGTGCAGGAGATGTTCTCCCTGCTGCTGACATGCCACTGAAGCCCCCGCTCTACTGTACCTTGCAATGAGAGACCTTACATTCACCTCAAATCTGGAAGAAAGTGAAAAATAAAAGAAAAAGAGAACTAACTGATGTTCTCAGCACGTTTATAAAAGATTCTCAAGTAATCCCTAGTAAGAGGAACTAACTATAAAAGCCCCTTAATAACACACATTAGTAACACACATCATTCTCTTCAATTTCTACCACTGTGACAAACAGAATTATTCTGTAAATATACCTTAGGACCCCAGTTTCTTAGCTTAGCTAGGCAGTATGCTTAAGTGCTAGCGCTAATATTAACATATTTCATGTGGATTTTTCTAAAAAGAAAAAAATCCACACAAGGAGATTCATCAGTAAAGCTAAAACATAATTATAATGGCAGAGTTTTATCAGGAAAATGTCTCTGTGCAAACACACCTCTACCCCTTCAAACCAATTTAGCAAGACAGACATACTTCCCTTAAAGTCCTGTAATTAAAATATATTATCTAATACTATATAAAATGTATAGCTGTCCATTGCTACGAGTTGATAAAACTACTTAATCTGCAGCAACAGCAGGAGGTTGATGTATACTGTCCCAGTTTGTGCATCTTTCTTTAAAGACGCATAGCTTGAACTTATATCGATTTTCAAAATGCCATAAAAAAAAAACCAAACAACAACAAAAAAAACCCCACAATTAACTTCTCACCTTTTGATATTTCTGCCACCTTTGATGTATATGTTGGTCCTGCCACACTGTAGGTCTGGAAGAAGGAAATATGTGGCATCTGTTGAGAGACTGCAGCTGTACTGCTGACATCGTGGAAGGCAGCACTCGCTCAGGAAGGATTTGGACTTTCGCCTGCTGGATTCTGATAAAGAAAAAATGCAAGTTTCAAAAGGCCAAGAGCTTGGATTCTACAGCCCACGTAAAAATGTGCAGTAGAACAGACCTCTATGGAGCACTGCAGATTTTCATATATGAAGCTGTTTAGTCTCTTAAAAATGAAAATGAAATACCATAGCAACTATACAGAATATACGTACTTTTGAAAGTAAACGGTGCCAGACCATACCTACAGCAAAGACAACGACGGCCACTGGACTCTGTTCCGGTACTGAATGTTGATTTAAGATGCATCAAACATATTTATTATTTTAAATCTCTACATTTTCCTTTGAGGCGAGGTGGGAGAATGGTAAAGAGACTTTTTCATAGCTCTGAAGGCGAATCTGTTCTGAACTCATGCCAAAGTCCGCCTCCAGCTGACCCAGTTGTAAATAGATATGTCATCATTCAAGCTGGGTAGGCACAGACCAGGGACGGGCAATTATTTCAGATGGAGGGCTGCTTACTGAGTTTTGGCAAGCCATCGGGGGCCGCATGACAGGCAGCCCAGGGCAGATTAATATTAATTTTCTAAATTTTTTAGGGGCCTGGCGAGCCAGATAGAATGGCCTGGCAGGCCGCATGTTGCCTGCCCCTGGCATAGACAGCAGAAGGTGATGCTGGCCACTTCACTCCCTTGAGTGCCACTTGGTACAGAAACTTGGTGTACACAAGCTCCAATGGGTTGCTCAAGTGGGCTTTGGCTCATGAATGTCTCTTTCCTAGATATTTTTACACAAGAATAGGAATGCCCAGAAACTACTTCCTAAACTCTCAGTGAAGATACTTTCTTCATTTTTACTTCTCACAGTTAGCTGCTTTGTCCATGAGACACATGAGACTTAGTGTCATCTACATTTTTAAGGACAAAAGATCCCTGAAAGCATGGCAATGACCAGACTAAAGACAAATCAGAAGTGAAAGCACAGCAAAATATTCTACCATCTCAGCATTATATTTTTAGATGTGTGTCTCCTCAAGTTCCTTTTGGTATTAAACTAATAGTCAGCTAATATGTTTGAAACCCTCAGAAAGGAAGTTTTAGCTGTAATGCAGTTTTCTATCTTTAAACCACAAGACTTAAGGTAGATTAGCTGGACTAGAAAAGTCAGCAGAAATACGATACCGTCACTAATCACCTCTTAATAACGGATTACAGACCAGGTCACCCACTCCCAAAAAAGCCCAAAGTACTGAAAACACTCAGGAGTACTTCTTAGTGGAAACTGTTTTTTGTTCTGTACTTTTAATGTTACTGTGCATAAAAATATGTAACTACATTTTCCAGTTTAAAAGTACATATTGCTTCAATTCAACCACAAATGCATCACATTTAGATTTGTGCTTTTCTTTGTTATGCTTTATGTGTATACTTATGAGAAACCACTGCTCTGACCCATGAATGCACATAACACCGTAAAAGAAGTCACTTGCTTGTGCAGTAACCGGAGGTCTCCAACCTGTGTCTCTTCCTATATTCGATTGTGGAGGCGTGCGCGCTCCACATAGCCAGAACCAGAGAATTCTTGCAAACAGTTAACACTTAGTCAGTGCATGCACACCAGTTACTTCGGTATTCTGTACCATAGGTATAAAATGGGCAGTGCAAGATGAACCACACCTTTTATTTCTTCTCCGCTGCAAATACCCAGAGCATAGTGGCACTGCAAGGAAAGAGGGAAGGAAGGTAGGGAGTGGAATATATGGGATATGTCTTATAATCCTATCAGCAGAGATAGGTAGTCATCTCTGTTAGTCTGAAATGAGACAGAAGGCAGAGTAGAGACACAGCTCATAGACTATGTAAACCAGAGATGCAAAGGCTTTCATAATCAAGAGTTCACTTTATCATCTGATACATAAGTTTTCATGAGCAAAAACTCACTTCATCAGATGATGCGGTGAGCATCTCTGATTCAGAATTCCAGCTGCTGCGAAGGTGAGTAGCTTGTTTCGGTGTGTATCCTTCTATGGTAACTAGGGATGTGAAAGGTTAAACAAGTCATTGTTTAACCAATAAACTTGGCAATAACTGGTTAGCTTTCCAGTTATCATTTAGTGTGGGGCAGGGTGCAGTCTGGAAGGGAGAGGGTGGGAAGGGAAGCTGTGTCCTGCCCCAGAAGGAACCAGAAGCCAGCAGGGGTAGCAGGAGGGAGGGAGGGAGGAGCGAGGGTGAGGGAAGGGAGAAGGGGACTGGTACCCCTAGCCTATGAGGTTAAAGAAGAAAACAGTGGGCAGCCTAATGACTCATCAATTAAACAATTAACTGATTGTTCACAGGTGCTCCCTTTCTCCCAGCATAGGGCTTCACATGGGCCGTGTTGTCTGGTGGGGCTAACCCCTTCACCCCCTGCCTGCTGTCAAAGGGCTTGGGGAATAGGTCCCAGCAGCAGCTGTGTCTGAGCTGCTGTGGTATTGGTTAACTATTTAACGGATATAATTAGAGGAGCTTAAACGGATTTTTTTAAATGATATTTATATCTCTAATTATACCCCCCAGTAAGTATGTCAGCTAAATTTGTGGGAGCTCAGAACCTTACTCCCATAGTGACTGGAGAAGTGTCCTGCCAAGGCAAGCATCTAAAGTAGATGTCTATACTAGAGGATAATATTTTTATAAATGTATGGATGGAATGCCATGTTACTCCCCTGATATTTCTAAAATGGCACTAGCCCTGGCAGAATGTGCGCAAATAACTTCTGTACAAGTTTATAACAAGGAAATATAACCCCAGATATCCATCCACCTTTAGAGCCGGTGCGTGGGAAATTCTCTCGGCCGGAAAGGCAAATAGTTCAAGATGGCCCACGGCCCCATGACATCTTAAAGACGAGCCATAAATTGATGCAAAAGAGCAGACAGAAACGTATCAGCAGAACCTTTTAAGTAACAGAAACTGATTTTGACACAAGCGCTAGGTAGTTAAATACATAACAGTGTAAAAGCACAGTGGAATAATTTCCCATTTAAAAAAAAATTACTACTTCATTAAAAAGTGATTTTTAGACCAGTGCTGTCTCTTTCCATTAAAAAAAAATCCAAGAATGAGATACTTCTGGTTGTCACTTCATGTGTCTTAAGTAAAAATATGTATTTAATAAGGTTCCAAGGAAATGTAATCTTATTTTATAGTTATCTCTGCTTCAGAAGCCAAACTGGCAAAGCTTCATGAAGTGCATTAGTTACAGTATCTATATACAGTTGTACAAGCTATAAAACACATGAGCAAACAATTTTAGTCTCCCCAATTATTCAATAAGATTAAAATGTGTAAGAGACTGAATCATAAGGTCTGGAGGCCTCCAATTATATTTACCCTTTCAAAAAAACAAATAATTACATATCATTTAACTTGTTTTAATAATTTTTATAACCTTCCTGTGGTTAGTACTAGAATCCTGAAGATATGCTCAGATTTCTTATTGCCTTCATTCATATTTTGCTGCGTAATAAGGATGTTTCCTTTCCTAATCACAGGTGAAACAACTGCTATTGTAAGATGTTCCAAGGGCAAGACTGAACAGTTGCATGGTTATCTTTGCTACATCCATTCTAGTTTCATAAGAGATGCAACTGCTAATCATGTACTGCCATCTTGTGTTCAAACAACAACTTTCTAGTTACCAATACTGAAAAAGATCGATTTCTCCAGCCAAAAAAATTAGATAAGGAACGGTAAAGCTGAATAATGCTTTTTAGTTGGCTACACATTACTTCATTTTGTAGTTGGCAGTTATGATAAAAAGCAAGAGAATTCATTAGCTAATTAGACAGCCCCACAGCTATGTAAAAAGCTTCTTTAATGTTGCTATGTTAAATAGTCAGACTGCCTATGTTGCTCATTTTCAGTAGCAGATGAAGATTAATTTCCAAATATATGCATTTTTAAAGGAAACCTTTTTAATCTGTTGTATTATTGTAATGTTTAAAGGCTGAAGTATGGACTGTCCAGGGCACTATACAAATGCGCAGCAAAACACAGCACCTACTGCAGGATAGTTTAATTTTAAATTGGGTCAAGATACAGCACAAAGAGTAAAACTAATGGGAATATACAGATGACAGTCAGAGTAACATAAGAGATTATATATTTCTTCTTAATTAAGTGTACAATTCAAAAACATGTCTTTTTTTTCCACAAATGGAAGTCTACTTAGAAACCATGTACCCAGCCAATATCATCATGAAGTTTACTGGGGGGCATCCTAAGAAACACCATCTCAAAAAGGGACCTAAAGAAAGGGTTGTGAAGTCAACATTGATTTCAGGAGAGCAATCAGCACAAAAGAGGCTGCACAGGAAAAGGTAAAAGGGAGCAGTGACAAGCCTCACTGCAATGAAGGAGGATCATAAAACAAGTGAGCTGAGATAACGCTGAGCTGAGCGTGGGGAAAGCTTCGAATTAAAGTATTAGAAATCTGATCCGTGGTGAAGAAGCTGCCAATAAAATAACCTGAAGAAGTGAATGACAAATCAACAAGTGAGGGAGATGATTTTGGCAGCAAAGTTTTGAATTGATTTGAAGCTGCAGTAGTAAAAGCCAACTAGATTACAACAATCAAAGTGATGAAAGCCTCAACAAGAGCTTTGGCAGTCTGATCAGAAAAGGAGATGGATTTTGAAAATGCCACCCAAGTTAAAATCTAAAGCTGTGGAAATGACACAGATGTAAAGGCTCACAGTAAAGGCCAAACTAAAAATAACACCAAGTGCCAGTGCCTCTTTCAACTGGTAAATTCCTCATACAAGGAAGCTTTTAAAACAAACAAACAAAAAAGTGTTTGTCTTTATTGCACAAGGTCTTCAATTCTCAGCTAGATTTTAAGATTATATTTTGAAGATGTCTAATATAGCTCAGCATGTCAATAAATCATATTGGTTTCATAGCAAAACAAGTATAAGCCAGGGGTGGGCAATTATTTTGGCTGGAGTGCTGCTTAATGAGTTTTGGTGAGTTGTTGAGGGCCACAACGGTAGCCCCACCCCTTGACAGGTGTATGCCCTCTCGTCACCAGTTTGGGACCAGGAGTCCTGCTCCTCCTAATCCCTGACCTTTGCCACCGTAAGTCCTTCCCCTTGCCTCTGGAAATACTTCTTTTGGGAATGAGGTTTGCCATCTTGGAACCAGAAAAAAAAAGCACATTATATATTAAAAATCAAACATCTATAATAATATATTTTAATTTTATTTCAAAAAATATTTTTGTCCCGATTTGTGTGCATTTGTGTTGTGTATATAGAGGAGCTTGCATAATAGTTCAAAATGAAGTCTTACTCTTGTATATCGTGGAGGGGTGTGGGGGAATACGGGTGGGTGAAAGCAGGTAGGTGTGTGTGCATGTGGAGTATGGGTGGGTGGGTATAGGGTTTGTGGGGGGCTGCGGGTGTATGGTTGTCTGGGACCCCCATACAAACATATCTCCCATTGCGCACAGACTCCGCCGCCAGCGGCACCAGCAGGTAGAGTCCCCCGGTAGCGCACAGTCCTAGGAAGTCCCAGGATTACACATGGCTGGGCCACTGGCTCCATCCTGTGGGGCTCACATGCCCAAGCCCTGCACCGCTGGGGGAAGCACCGCGTGATGAAGATGGTGATGCAGATCATGGGGCTCAGCAGGGTCAAGTGCAGAGTCGGCACAGCACGGAGCTCCATGCCATTCCCCATTACCTGCATGTAGCAATAAGCGGGACTGGGCTGCCCCCAAGGGCGTGAAGCTTGGGTGGAGAACCCAGGAACTGCATCTGAGACCCATGCGATGGAGCCAGACAGACCCCACGCTCCAGCTGGCCTACGCTTCTGCTGCCCAACCAGCCTGGTCCCAGCCCCGGGGGACCAGCACGGGCCTTGCGCTCCTACCCTGCTGCTGCTTTGCTTTCACCCACCACCACAACCACTTCCCCTGCTCCCTGCCCTTCCCCTGCCACTTCCCTACCTTCCTGCCTGCCCGCCCTCCGCTCCCCAGTCCCTTTTCCTCCTACCGCCACCACCTCCCCCCACCACCACTTCTCTACCTGCAAGGCCAGGGTCAGGGCCATGACCATCCCATGGGTGAGAGTAGGAGCACTACCCCTGTGGGAGTGAATGGGCCTTGGCCCCATTCAGGCACAGCAGGGGCAGCCTGGATACAGTGAACTGATAGGCACCCGCCAGCAGAGCAGATGAAGTCACCTGACAGGCTGCATGCTGCCTGTGGGGTGCATTTTGCCTGCCCCTGGTATAAACCCTCACCACATAATAACATCAAAGAAATAAAGCCTTTATAAAACGTGGCTCTTAGCAAACTCCTATTACTTCTACTATGCTCATTTCAGTATAAGCTACATTACTTTACCTTGAATTAAACCATTTGATCAGGAGCATTATATAGTCCTAATCTGGAATCTCTGAATTGAAAGTCAAGAGCATGACAGTTTAACTGCTATTAAAATTCTGCGATATGCCAGAGGAGGAGTCCGAAGATGCAGAAAAGAGGCAAGAAACTTAAAGAAACATCTAATGAAAAACTTTAAAACTCTTGGCTGGATGCACCGAGTCCAAAAATGGAATATGTAAATACTAACAATAGTGAGCTCTTACATCCAGCTTTTAATCCGAGTGCTTTAACGAAGAGGTCAGCATCATTATCTCCTTATTACAATGAGAAAATGAGGCACAGATCAAGGAGCGACTGACACAAGGTCACCCCACAAAGCAGTGACAGCCACTGGAAAGTGATAACATAATTGCAGAATTGCCATTTTGGATAATCAGATACTTGGGTTTTGACTGCTGCGCAGAAATCCAGTTTTTTAATAACTAATGTAACATGTGGTTATAGCAAAAAAATTAAAACGCATACCCAAATATAAATTATATCCTTACACATAACAAATATGCTAAAAAAAATTAAGAATTTTGCAAAGTTGAACACTCCAGCATTAAGAAGTTCCAGAACTATGGCTGTTTGTACAATCTTAATACAACACTTTTGGTCATACAGGCATTACGATAGTCCGCTACCGTACGCAGTGCACAGAAGAGATAATGCTCATTTCATGAGCAGCTATTCAGTATTTTTTATCTTCATCTTACAATGTTTGGTCCCAAATCTTAATTTACTGTGTATTTTCAGAGCTTGTTCTCAAATCGGAATAATTAATTTCCTAATCGGTTTCTCCATGGTTCTCATCACTGTAGCAGCTGAGGGCTTCGTAAACATTCGTCTTCTTCTATAGGGCATCAGATATCAACTTCCAAATCTATGAGCCACCATCTGCTATTATCGCTCAATGTGCAGATTCCACCTACCCCATCTGGACATTTATAAAGATTACAGCTTTTGATTAAATGCTGTGCTCTTAGTTGGACAATGCTTACACAGAGGGCCGTTCAAGATGTTCATCTTATAAAGTGTTGTTTTGAAGCCTCTGAATCCTGATCTCAGTCTGTTCAGCTTGACCCATGCATCTCTGTCAAGGTCGTACATCAGAGGCAGGCAATTATTTTGGGTGGAGGGACACTTAACAAGTTTTGGTGAGATGTTGAGGGCCGTAAGGGCAGCCCTGCCCCTTGACAGTTGTACCACCCCATGGATAGCCATCTTGGGACCAGAAGTCCCGCGCCCTAACCTCCGACATTTGCCATTGGGGGTCCCCCTCCTTGCCCCCCCATCCCATACTTTTTGGGAGGAGGGACTTGCCATCTTAGAACCAGAAAAAAGCAAATCATACACTAAAAGTCAAACACCTACTATAATGTATTTTATTACAAAAAATATTTTGTCATGATTTGTGTTTGTGCAGTCTAAAGAGAGGTGATGGCATAATAGCTCAAAAATAAAATACTGTATATTGTGTGTGGGGTGTGGTAGGGGGTGTGTGTATGTGGTGAAGTGTTGGGGGGGTATGGTGGGGTGTGTGTGTGTGTGTGTATGGTGGGGTGTGGAGGTGTGTGGGGGGTTGTGAGGATGTGTGGCGAGGCATAGGGCATGTTGCAGTGTGCGTATATGTTGGTGGGGATTGTGGAGGCAGGGTGTGCGTGTGTGAGGTTTGTAGAGTGCAAGGGAGGATGAGGGTCATGGGACCACCCCCAGTGAAGTGCCCACACTGCCAGCAGCAACAGCAGGCAGGGGGCTGAGGGTGCTCATGCCTGGCACAGGCCCTGCGCAGCAGGTGACTCCAGCCAGCACTGTGCACAGGGGGGTGAGAATTGCAGCCTGCCTGGCCTACTCTACTGTGGGGACTACACGCCACATGCCTGCAGTTCCCGCACTCGCACCAGGGGAAGCTCACTCTGGACTCCGCAGGGAAGTACGGGGCAGGGCTCCCTCTACTCCCGGCAGAGTCCGGGCATGGCAGCCAGCTCCAGCGTGGGGCTTCCCCAGTGCAAGTGCGGGAGCTGCAGGCGCCCTGCACGGAGCCCCCACAACAAAGGTGGGCTGGGCAGGCTGCGCTCCTCACCCCCACACGCAGTGCTGGCTGGAATTGTGCCCCACCTGTGCCAGGCACGAGCGCCCTGTGCGCTCTTGCCTGCTGCTGCTGTCACCAGCAGGGACTGCTTGATATTTGGGGGAGTGTGTGGGGACGCTGTCACCATAGTATAGTGGTATACTATACTATGTGGTATACTACACTGTCACCTGGTACAGTGTGCCACTATAGCACCGTAGCAGCGCAATTTAACTGTTCGTAGTGTACATGGCGCAGTAACACGCAGTGCTGGCTGCTCCTTCCCTATACTCCTGGTCCAGTGTCAGGATCTCACATTTACCCCTGACTTCTTGCTTTAAGGTTTTTGCTCTGCCAGTCCCAGATCAACTGTGCAGCTTGGCTCCTCAATGCCTCAGCATTTCCTTCCTTGGCTCCCTGACCCAGTCAGCAAGTGCCCACTGGCTCCAAGTCCCAGTATGCAAGCTTCCAGACTCCATTCCTCATCCAATCCAAGTTTCACACTTGATTTCCCAGTGCCTTAATCCCTATTACCAGCCTTTGGTCTTGGGGTGCCTATAAATGTGGAAGGAGGCTGCTCCAATGTGCTGTAATTATAGCATGTCAAAGCAGACTCAATTAATCAAGTCTGCTAGAGCATTCTAATTACTGTGCTCCACCAGGCTCCAGATTTCGTGTATCAGTGTCCCCATGCTTCAAAATGGTGTTGGGGGCACTTCAACTGTAGTTCATCAAACGTGCCTTAGTTATAGCACCCCCACCACCATTTTGATGCGCGGGGACGTCGATACACGAGATGATGTGGGCGCTTTATTTAGCCACTCTAATTAAAGCACCCCCTTCCACCTCCAGAGCACATGTAAAAACGCCCTTAATGTCTATCCCTCCACTCCTCCAACTAACACCCGTTCGTGCAAATACCATCCCCTCTGTGTCAGGAAACTTCCTCCTCTGTACTGAATAAACTTATCAGGCAGAATCATTTAAAGGATAGGAAAGACAAGCTTCCTGCTTTCATTTTCAGGGGACAACCCTGGTTTACCGCAGTTCTGAGCTGCAACTGACAGAAGAATCCTGCTAAATACTCATCTGGCACAGTGTGTATATTTGGCTCCAATCTGGTACAAACTAGCTGCTAAAATTGAGAAGTCCTTACTGAGAAAGGAGGGAATATAATGTTCAAAGGCTCGAAACAGACAAATTTGAACAGGTTTCTATGGGGACAACAAAAAGATACAGAGATGTCAAAAAGGGCATACTTCAAGTTCAAGTCCCAGCGCCAAAGCAAAGGGTTACTAGAACTTTTCAAAGTATGTGTTATCAGAATTTAGGCAAGTCAGCATGTTTTCCTTAACCTCATCTTCAGTCTTTCAGATGAATGACTCTAGCTCAAGTTTTCCAGAAAAATTCAGCCTGAGGAAGACAATCTTCATAAAGAATTTTAGAGCAAAGTTATAAGCGACAACCAAATCTTAAAATGGACAGCATTTAATTATGGTTAACACTACCAGTCCCACCTACAATTATCATCTATAATAACTAAATAATTCAGTGCCTCTGAGTAGTGTCTGGTCCAACTCCTTGCACGAATGCTATTCCTACACACTTAACAGCATAGGTAAATCTTGCCCTGGAAAGAGTAGATTTCTTCAGAAATTCAGAGCTATAGGTTTATTTTACCTCCCCAGTAAAAAGGGCTGCTAATAATAAGGATTTGCTGTGCACAGAGAAGAACTGTATTTTCTTACCCATCTGACTGGGTTCTTATTTCAAGCACCTTAAACCTCTGTCTTCCTACTGCTTTCACTTTAACTGTTTCAATTCCAAACTCCTGTTCTTCTCGGTAGGCATATATTTCAGCTGTTGTTCCAAAATGTGCTTCTCTTTCACGTACGTTACTAAAAAAAGAGCAGAAGATAAAACATTATCCAACCATCAACTTACAGCATTCCTCAAAACTTCAGTAATATTTTACTAATTTTTTACTCATTTACAATTTCCTGTGAGGGCAGAAAAAAAGCCTCACGACCATCCTCCTGGGCCAAAATTATCCATACCGGTCTCATAATGAATACTTTTACAGTAAATTTGAAGAAATCTTTTCAGCTACCTGAATTACTGGCAAAGGAAAACAATGTACTCTTTTCATTTTGAAGATAACCTTGGCAAATCATGCAGCAAAAAATGTTTCCAACTTCGCACATAGATAATCCTCAAAAAATTTTTTATATATATTATCATCACAATGTGATAAATAAAAAAAAATTGAGTCTTTAAAATTTTGGTAATGAACACACCAAAATTCTTAAAACTGTAATGGTCTAAGAATATCTTCTCTGGTCTCCTGTATGACCTCGCAACATCTGTAAGACCAAACTGGTTCAATGGTGAAAAAGTTCTGCTGGGCAATTTCATATGATCATCACAAACTACCAAATAAAACCTTTTCATTATTAGTTAAACTTGGATTTTTATCCCACAATTCCGAGTCATTAAATCATGTAATTTACTGCAGAAGTGCTTCAGTCATCGACTTTTGACTTACTGCCCAAAGAAATCAATGATAAAACATGTGCTGCATACCATCAGTAAATCCACTCCAGTATTTTACCTGTATGCAAGGACAGCAAAGGTTCTGTCTTTCTGAATTAAATTCCGCACCATGCTAACCTCTTGCGGGTGAAAAAGCTGAAGAGGCAATGTTTGTCCTGGGATTAACATCACCATCACATGGGGCAACACTGGAATCACCTGGCAGCTGTCATCATCGTGCAGCGTTCTCCCATGAAACTCTTCCATATCAGAACCCAAATACTGTCAACCGAAAGTAAAAAAAAAAAAAAAAAAATTGTACCACCTGGGTTTGATATTTCGGAGATGTAATGTGAAAAAGGGTCCCAGAGGAACTTACAACTTTCCTGAACAAGCAACGCTGGTAAATGAAGGAACGATGACTTTGAAAAGTGGTTCTAACGCACTAGTACAAAGGGTCTCTGAGGTCTTCAACTCACTAGGTACATATTCACAATTGTGTGTGCTACCTACCCATTGCACTTGAAATCACATAAGATCCTTGTGGCAATGACAGAAATTAATTATTAATACAAGGAAAATACATAATGATTTAGCAACCAAGAATGAGGAAAAGAACCATCACCTTGCAATTAGCCAACTTTGGGCATACCACAAATTGGGCAAACGCTTCATATGAAAGGTTTTGGCCTGAAAAACTGGACTCTGAAAATATATCAAAGCAACACTGAAATCACTTCATAAGTATGTTTATTCCGTTGCGGAAAGCAGAAAACCACCTACCATATGTGATGTTGGCAAACTGGTGTCAAAGTTAATAATATTTGGCTTCTCAGCTTCTCTACTATCTTGATCTTCAACTTCCATTTCAGTGTCATCCTCTTCCTCGCTCTCTGCTAACAAGCAAAACAGAATGTAGTGTAGGAACATCACAAACAAGTAACAAGCTGCCTTGAAAAAAAATCAAAGGCTTTTGAAAAATAGACTACATAATGCCCCTAGTATGTGTCATTCCAAAGGCAAATGACCCTCATATTTGTCAACAGGAAAAAACAGATGTTTGACTCCTACAGAAAACGTCTTCCGGCTGTTGGAAAGAAATCACATTGCCGTAGAATTAGCCAAAAGCTGGCAATTTAGTTGAAAAGGTCCAACCAGAAAATGAGTGGCAGCAGTTATTATATTTACTAGTACCATCGTTATATACTTCCAATTGTAGCAGAAGCAGTACTTCCTCACCTCATTTCCAAACTTCTACAGTCAAGGGAACGTAACTGGAGGGACCCAGAAAACTATGTTATGTAGCAAAACGCTGAATATTTTATTCCATTTAAAACTGAAAACTAGTCCCTTGCATAGTATGAGTTAAGTCACGTCTATATACGAATCATATCTGGGATGAGTTAGATGTCATCCCAGATACTACATCTTTTCCACAGACCTTTTGGGTCATTATATTCTCTTTTGTTATCCTCTCCCCTGTTGTTGCATGAAAGACCCCTATAAACAGCAAGGGAAGCTTACTATTATGAAAGGAAATACCAGTGCGATCAAATACAAAATGAAACAATATCTGAAGTCACTGTTTTTCCTCCAGTCTTTCATTACAGCAATATTAGATGTTACTTCTAAAAATATTTTTTAGATGTGAATGTGATTAAGTTATTGCCATTCTTTCTTTCCAAAACCCATGTGCAGTACATAGTGTCCTATATAAAATATATCTTTAATGACTCATATATATTGTTTGGAAAAAAGCTACTTCGCTTAAAACTAGCATTCGTTCAAAACAAAAAATCTGACTATTAAATAGAGAGAAATAGAATGGGAAAATCCAAAATGATGCATGTCTCTGTAAAGTCTTAGCTACTGGAATCAATCTAAGCATGGCCACGTGACATATGCATGCAACGTATGTTAGTTTACATCCCATATGTAGTACAAGGAGTTAATTAAACAAGTTTTCTTTTAACTGCACCTGACCTCTTCTTCAGAAGAATAATGAAAATGACCTTTACGGCAGACGTTATTATAAGTTTTGTATACAGATTTGCAGGATTTTAGCACCAACAACTGCTGAGTAACAGAGCTTACCCATGTATTCTAATGGTGCTAAAAATATATTACTCAGACCTTGAGATATAACATTATGCAATGCAAGCAAACAAAGGAGAATATATAAGCTTTACACCAGATTTATACTTGGCCACCTTTCTTTATGATTAAATATATTTTTAAAAAGAATCAATAAAAAATATGAATCCGATATTAACAATTAAAAACCAGAGATTGCATCTTATTCGCAACTCACAGTGAGAATGTTCTTTCATATGGGGAAAAGGTATTTTAGCAGACAAAGAGTTTATTGTTTCTGAAACGGGAGCAAAGGTTACCAAATCATACCCTTGCTAAGATCCTATCATTTTGAGAATGGGAGGTCAAAAACCGACCCCCAGGAAACTGCACCAGCCTTCCAAGACCCTAGTAATGCGTGTTCATCTTAAAACTGATGCATCAATGTCTAAATCTGAAGATAAGCTAAATATTGTATGGATTGCAAGTCCATACAATAACTGGGGATTGCAAGTCAATGGGAAATGCCATTTGTGAAATGGCATTTCACAAATCCCCCTCTTTGGCCATCACAAACATAAGCCAATTACAGCCTTCTCCAAAAGCTTAGCTGATAGTCTCTTACTTGTTCTGCTGGACAATTAACTTTAATGAAATTACATACCATTCTGCACAGGAGCACATAATGTTACCTGCGTGTATCATGAACCTAACACACAGAACGTTTCCTCCTTTCATGTGAATAGTTGAATAAGCTGGCTCAAATTGAGATGTATTAACATGCCGTCTGCACCTTGGCAGGGAATGGCCAGGTCTGATAACCCCCTCATTTCATTCTTTTTTCACCTTTATTTTCTACCTCTAAAACCAACGTGTCAGTTATTGACAAAAGCTTTCTGTTTCTTTTTTTTTTTTTTTTTTTTTTTTTTTTTTTTTTTTTTAAGAGTTGTCTCCCCCTACCTCCAGGAAGGAATTATGTATATATTTGAAATCACTCGCTCTTCACTCAGTGGTAGATTGTCCTTTTTTACCTTCATGACCAAGAGATTTCTGCTTTACATTTTAATACGATATTCTGATTCAAGTGCACCACGATACAAATGAAGTGATACATTCATTTGTATCAACAGTTAGGATTTTTTTTTTTTTTTTTTTTTTTTAAATAAGGCCGGACAGAAAAGAGGTGGTTTATTTAACACAAAAGAAAGCAATAGTAGTGGAATAAAATCAAATGCACCCTGAAAACTTTTACTCATTTTTGCCAAAACATAGACTGCTGTGTGCTGGCTGAGTGAGCCCGAGAGTCTGAGAGGAATGATGACTCATTTCACTGCAGTAGAACAAGGAGGAGGGTAAAAAAGTGCCGGCGTCTTTACTTTCCTACTAAATTACATCACAGAAACATACAGCTGGAGGCACAGCCTACCCATCTCACCTACCAAAGAAATCATTTAATCTTTTAGCTGCAATTTAAATGTGATCTTGAATATATTAAAAACTCTGCTGAAGTCCAAGCAAATGCCAAGGATAGCACTTAAACCACAGACCATGTTACATATTTACTCTGTAGAACCAAGTTCAACCACTTTAAGCACCTATATTGACTCCAACAAATGACAAATGTTAAAGAACTGACCTTTAAAGCCTTTGGTAGGGTTAGGTAGGAAAGCACTATCAAGATCATTGTAGAGACAGCAAATGGGAATGCAGGGAAGGGAGATTAAAGATGGTATTGTCAGATGAGTTCAGGGGATTTAGGCCCATCATCTTCACTGAATTTCAAGAGAGGCTGAATATCTAATTCTTAGGAAGCTCACTGACAAAACTGTACAAGCACAACTCTTCTTCCAGAAGGAGAGTACTATTTCCAGTTAGTTTCAAAAACACATTAGGGTTTACATAAGAACTGCCATTTACTGCATCAGCCTTAGGTCCATCTTGTTCAGTCTCCTGTGTTACACAGGGCACCGTCCAGTGAACTCTACTTGGTGACCCCCCCTCGGTGCAATCATTTTGAACCTTTGGTCTTCACTCCCATTCCTGTTTTCTTCCTTATTTGTCCCTAGTAAATCACCTGATGTGCATTTAGTGGCCCCCCATACTAGTGGGGGCTTACAGTTTTACTTGGTGGTCATTGACTCATATTCTCTGTGCAAAGGCCTGTGTCACAGTGGCAGAAAGTGGATGCTGGAAAAAAAAAAAGAGAGGGAAATGGGTCTGACTCGGGTTTTTTCTCCACTATTCTTCTTACTTGCAGCCTCTGGCATTTAAGATCTAGGATGCTCCGATTCAGAGGCTGCATCCCTCACTCCCGTGCTCAATAGCTACCAATGACCCTTTCTGTGGACCATGTGTCCAACCCCTTTTTAAATTCGGCTAAATTCTCAAAGTCCATAGCTTCTGGTGGCAACAACTTCCAACCTTTAAGGAATAAAAAAAGAAGGGCCTGGTATTCGTTTTAAACTGCCTGCTGACTTCTTTCAGGTTGTGACCCCTTGCTCTCATAGTGTAAAATCGAGCTAACAATGAATCCTGACCAACTTTCCATCCGTCATACACCCAGTTGTAAACCCTTCTTGTGCTCCCCCCGCACCTCAAGCACCTTGCTTATTACACAGGCCTGTTGCACACACATTGGGAACATGGGTCTTAGGCCCACAGAGCACTTGTTAGCCCTGCCCGTTAATAGAAAGAGCTATTGGATGCGAGTAAACTGAATCCATGGGACAAATAAGAAACAAAACAGGAATGGGAGTGGTGGTCAAAGGTTCAAAACGAGGGCAGGGGGGAGCGCTGTTAATCACACAGGATGATGTGGCATAGACTGAACTGGGAAACAGCACCCTCCTCCCTGAAGCAGGGCATCTCCATGGCTGTCATAATGGTGCCGTTCTAGCTTTCAATGCCCCGGTAACTGTCGGTCCCCTCTTAAAAAAAAAAAAAAAATCTTAGTCGATCCAGGGGTGCCCTGAGTCTGCCAAGAGCGCCTGGAGTTAATCCACAAGTACTTTGAGTCGATTCAGGGAAGCTCTTAGTCTATGATCCAGGGATGCCCTGAGTCGATCCAGGATGCCCCAAGTCTGCCAAGAGTGCCCCGAGCCAATCCAGGGTTGCCACGTGTCTGTCAAGGATAACCCAAGTCGATCCAGGGGTGCCCTGAACCTACTGAGACTGTCCCGAGTTAATCCAGGGATGCTCTATGACTAAGATCCAGGGGTGCCCTGAGTCAATCAAGGGGTGCCCCGAGTCTACTGAGGGTGCACTGAGCAGATCCAGGGGTACCCTGAATCTGCCGAGTGCCCCGAGTCAATCCAGGGATGCTTTTTATCTATGATCCAGGGGTGCCCCGAGACAATCCAGGGAAGCTCTCTATGATCCAGGGGTGCCCCGAGTCGATCCAGGGAAGCTCTCTATGATCCAGGGGAGCCCCGAGTCGATCCAGAGATGCCATGAGTCTGTTGAGGGTGCTGCGAGCCAGTTCAGGGGTGCTGTGCATCTACTGAGACTGCCCTGAGTTAATGCAGGGATGCTCTATGACCAAAATCCAGGGGTGCCCCGAGTCGATCCAGGGGTGCCCTGAGCCTGCCAAGCGTGCCCTGAGTTAATCCAGGAGCAGCCCGAATCTGCTGCAGGTGCCCCGAGTGGATCCCGGAATCCGCTATGTGACCGATCCAGGGGCGCCCCGAGCCACAGGCGGAGAGGCTGCCTGGGCCCAGAAGGAGGCGGGTCCGGGTCTCCGCCTGGCCACAGACCCAGACCACAGGGGCCGAAAGGACCCCGGACGTCGCCTCCAGGCCAGCCCAAGCGCGGGGGGGCACTGCCAGGTCCCTCCCCACGACCAACCCGCCGCCCAAAAGCCCGCCCGCCCCTACCAAATCCTCGCAGCCAAGACGGGTTTAAAAACCTCCGCAGACGCGGAGCACAGTTTTACTCCGGTGTTTAACTCCCCTCCTGGGGAGAACATTTTTCCCCGAATATCCGACCTCAGCTACAGACGGCGACGCCGCGCCTTGTCCTGAGCACAGCCCGGCTCCTTCCTCGTCCGGCCCCGACGGCTGCTGGGCCGTGCGCAGCCCCGGGCCGGGCCCACGGGCAGGCCAGTGCAGGGCTGGGCCC
>NW_005842204.1:1190642-1212553 GCF_000455745.1 Alligator sinensis | reverse complement strand
GGGCGTCTCTTGCCGCCAAAACCAGCCTCCGCCGTTAATCCTGAACCTGCCCGGAGTCGATCCAGGGGTGCCCTGGGTCTATCAGCAGTGCCCCGAATCGAGCCAAGGGTGCCCTGAGCCTGCCAAGTGCCCCGAGTTAATCCAGGAGTGCCCTGAGTCTATCGAGCGCTCTGAGTTAATCCAGGGGTGCGTTGAGTCTGTCGAGCCTGCCCTGAGTTAATCCAGGGGTGCCTCGAGTCTGTTGAGGGTGCCCTGAGTCTGCCAAGAGCACCCTGAGTTAATCCATAGGTGCCTTGAGTCTGCCAAGAGCACCCTGAATTTATCCAGAGGTGCGCTGAGTCTGTCAAGAGTGCCCTAAATCAATCCGGGGTGCCATGAGTCTGCTGAGGGGGCCCTGAGTCAATCCAGGGGTGCCCTGAGTCTGCTGAGGGGGCCCTGAGTCAATCCAGGGGTGCCCTGAGTCTGTCAAGGCTGCCTTGAGTTAATCCAGGAGTACCCTGAGTCTGCCAAGAGTGCTCTGTGTTAATCCAGGTATGCTTTATGACTAAAATACAGGGGTGCCCCGAGTCAATCGAGGGTGCCCCGAGTCATTCCAGGGGTGCCGTGAGTCTATTAAGGGTGCCCTGTGTTGATCCAGGGGTGCCCTGAGTCTGTTGAGGGCGCCCAGTGTAGATCCGGGGATCCTCTATATGACTGACCCAGGGGTGCCCTGAGTCAATCCAGGGATGCTCTATGTCTATGATCCAGGGGTGCCCTGGGTCTATCAAGAGTGCCCTGAATCGAATCAAGGGTGCCCTGAGTCAATCCAGGGGTGCCCCGGGTCTATCAAGAGTGCCCTGAATCGAATCAAGGATGCCCTGGGTCTGCCAAGTGCCCCGAGTTAATCCAGGAGTGCCCTGAGTCTATCGAGGGTGCCCTGAGTTGATCTAGGGATGCTCTTTCTCTATGATCCAGGAGTGCCCTGAGTCGATTAAAGTCTAAAAGGGTTGGAAACCACCTGTCCAGTATCTTGATCTTATCTTGAAGTCTCCTTCCTTATCATATTGCTCCTCTCCTGCGAGCCTTTCCCTGCTCAGCACTGCCTATTCACAGCAACCTGCTCCCTTTCACAACCTGACGTGGCCCTTGGACATTTTTAAAGACATTTCTAAGTGAGAAATGTTTATGTTCCTTAAGACTCCTTCTTGAGTCTACTAGGGATGCTCGAGGCACATGTTCAATCTTAGTGCCATATGCATGAGGACTAGAAACAACTTTCTTTCTGAAAGAAAGTGAAAATTGACAGAACAAGGAGCAATGGTCTCAAGTTGCAGCAAGAGAGGTTTAGGTTGAATATTAGGAAAAACTCTCTCAGTAGGAAGGTAGTGAAGCCCTGGAACAGGTTACCTAGAGATGTGGTGGAATCTCCATCCTGGGGGGGGTTTTAAGGCCTGGCTTGACAAACCCCTGGCTGAGATGATCTAGCTGGGGCTGGTCCTGTTTTGAGCCGGGGGTTGGACTAGATATGACCTCCTGAGGTCCCTCCCAACCCTCATTTTCTATGATTCTCTGATTCCTGAGTGTTTGTCTGAGCTAAGGATCAAGGACATTAAGGAAAGCACCAATTGTTGCAAAGACCATGGAAAAAATGTAGGGGTAGGATTTAATTTTAAATTGTGATCAGAGATAGAAATTATTTTTAACAGAACATTTAAATGCATAGTCATACTTGCCTATCATCATATCTGGTATTCACTTGTTTTGAAAGGTACATGACCAGGTTTTATTCTTTTATTCATCCCATTAGAGAGAATGATGTTCCTAAACTCATATTAGAGTTAACAAAAAAAGTTGGTTTGTACACCTGCCACGGCATTAATCTGGAGTCTTACTGATGAGCAGTGGTAAAAGTGTGCATGGGAGATGAGGGGCAGGGAAGGTGTGTTGTGGACCAAACAGCAACTATGTAAATCTAAGTTATTTTAGTTAATCTGTTCAGAGTCAGCAAGTATGCATGTGTGTATATCCCAGCCTATTTTAGTTAATCTGGTCAGTGCCAGTCTGCCTGTGAATAGCCTATATTATTGCACTTTAATAAGGTTAGGGACCCTTATTTCTTTTTCCATCATTTTTGTTTTGCACCTGTTTAATTGAGAGACAGAGACAGCTGCAGTGAATTTTCATTTTATTATTTCAAGAGGACTGTTTCTTTGGACATGCTGATTTAAGGCCTAGTTTTGCATAATTTGTTCCCTGTGCTTTGATATTCAGTGTTCAAATGCATGTTGTCTGCTTGTATTCCAGAAGACAAGGTTTGTGGGGGGCCTTAATGGCCATATGCTACTCGGAAGGCAACTGCTGGCTAATTTCATAACCGCTTTGGAGTCAGAGGAGAATAATCACTTACCTTCTCAGAGGAAAAATACAGAAATGAAGCAGTAATAAAAAGAAAGAAAAAAAGTGGGAATACTTAGGCTTATGTAGATGTACTTGATACCGTCTGGTAACTCTAACGATGAAGAAAATAAAGACGTATGGTCTGAATACGTGCATGTTCATTTTGTGTCCTGAGCCACGTTTTTAGGTACGAAGTAAACTGTACGTTCTCTCACTTCCAAAAATAAAGGCCTTTACTCAGAGAATTCTGCTTTAACAGCTTAGCAGAAAGAAGCAGCCCTGGGGATTCAAGACCCCAGAAAGAAATTCAGGACCCCAGAAAGAAATGGTCCCATCGTTTGCCATTTGGTTAATTTGCTTTGCTGCCTGCACTCTCTCTCTCCTTCTTTCTTCCTTTTCCTTATGGTGCAGAGTTCAGTAAGTTGCTTGTACTTGTTCTGAGGCTGTGCTCATTAGAGGAAATTGTGTGTCAAATTGGAGGACGGAAGAGCAGAAGCTATAGGTGTTGTACAGGGCTGCAGTGACTGAGAGCTCTGCCGCGGCTCTTTGCCTTTACTCTCCCAGCTCTGACTAAGAGAAAACAGCACCCTCCACCCCCCAAAGCAGAAGAAAGCACATATGAGCTCCCTCTGTTCTACATATGCACTTGAATGCAGCATAAACTAATTAAACTAATTTACTATGCTATCATGATGGCAGTCACCAGATGGTGTTGTTCCATATAGTTTTTACAAGTTCTTTTCATAGCATATCAGCGCTATTCTATTGTTGAAGAAATGCTGTGATAATGTTTTCTATGTAATGTCTTTTTTGGGAAGCTATGGCAAACAGCAGGAGAATTTGGTTTCTGCTTTAATCTCTAAGTAGAGTCAATTTGTGGGGTAAAGTTGATTTTTGAGAACCAGACGTGAGTATTTGGGCTGGGATTTTTTTCCATGGGTTTGCCACCTGGGCTGTTTGTTCCACTTACTTTTAGGAAATACACAGTGTGAATACAACAGGTTATATTAACCAGCTACCCAAAAATGTACATCTCTCATTTCTCCTTGAAGGAGAAGGTGGCCATTAGGGTCACAACATGATACCACTCTGCAGCAGGATGACAATATATTTATGAATTTCAATAGGAAATCAACTCCCAAGCCCTAGGTGACTTGATGAATAAATAAAATATGGTATGCATAGTAAAAACAAAATATCAGTGGCAGGATGGCAACAAACACCTCACATCAAACAAGCTAATTCATGAAAAATACTAACCCACCTTCTCTTTAACATCCAATATAACCTCAATACCCCAGACACTTTAGTCTTACCAAATGCCTACGCATATATCTGTTTTTGCAGGTTAAGTAGCTTAACATACCAAATGACCAATTAGCTTTTCTGCATCTCTGTTACATAATTCAGGAGGCCTTCCCACTTAATTTAGGTCTAATGTGCCACCTACCACATGGGGTCCAGCATATTAGTATGGTGGATGTAGTCCATTTAGTTGGAGTCACCAGTACAATATAGCAGCCAGTCTGTATCAGAAGTCCTACCTAATATTCCATTTTAAAATTGGAGCAAACATTAAGTTACCACCTTCACTACCTTCCAAATATTTTTCAATTGCTTTTGTTCAAAATCTTCAACAACAACCTGGACGGTGGCACAGAGCACACCCTCAGCAAGTTTGCAGATGACACCAAGCTGTGGGGAGTAGCAGATACGCTAGAGGGTAGGTCTAGGATTCAGAGTGACCTAGACAAATTGGAGGATTGGGCCGAAAGGAATCTCATAGTGTTCAGTAAGGACACGTGCAAAGTCCTGTGCTTCAGACAGAACAATCCCATGCACTGGTACAGGCTGGGGGCTAACTGGCTCGGCAGCAGCTCTGCAGAAAAGGACCTGGGGGTGACAGTGGACAATAACCTGAATATGAGCCAACAGTCTTGTTGCCAAGAAGGCTAATGGCATACTGGGCTGCGTTGGTAGGTGTGTTGCCAGTAGGTCCAGGGAAGTGATTCCCCTCTATTCAGCACTGGTGAGGCCACATCTGGAGTCCTGTGTTCAGTTTTGGGCCCCGCACCACAGAAAGGATATGGACAATTGGAGAGAGTCCAGCCAAGGGCAACAAAAATGGTGCTGGGCTGGGGGACATGACTTATGAAGACAGGCTGAGAGGACTGGGCTGATTTAGTCTGGAGAAGAGAAGACTGAGTGGGAATTTAATACCAGCCTTCAACTCCCTGCAGGGGGGTTGCAAAGAGGATGGAGCTGGGCTGTCCTCAGTGGTGGCAGATAACAGAACAAGGAGCAAGGGTCTCAAGTTGCAGGAAGAATTTCCTCACTAAGAGGGCAGTAAAACACTGGAACAGGTTACCCACAGATGTTGTGGACTCTCCATCCTCAGAGGTTTTTAGACAAGGCCTTGACTGGGATGATCTAGTTGGTGCTGGCCCTGCTTTGAGCAGGGGCTTGGACTAGATGCGACTTCCTGAGGTCCCTTCCAACCATAACTTTCTACGATTCTGAAATTTTCTACTGAATTTTCTGAACAGTTGCTTTCAATATGAAGCATGCTGTAAGGAAATGTATAGCACAGAATGGGATTAACACTCCTGAAAGATATCCCTTTCCTAATGGGTATAAAAACAATGCTAGAAACAAGGATTTGGAAAGCAGCTGTCAGAGGGGATAGTAGCAGATTTATTAGGAATACAGTTAATTTCTTGAGTCTCTAGTGAAAACAATATTTTTAAGACTCTTACTATTTGTTGCCCAGACCTTTCTAGTCCTTATGATTCTAAAGAGATTTCTAAAGAGATTTTATGTGTTGTATTTTCCGGGTTTTTTTTTTACTTATTTTGTAATTGGATAATGGACAAATAATGTCAGCTCCTGAGCTGCTAACAACTTGGATAATTCTATTGAATTTAATAGAACTATTTTGATATGTACCTGCTGAGATCAACCTGCATTTTTTAAATATACCAGTAATTTTCATTCCTCTCTATTATAATTATTTGGTTGAATGACACATGCCTTATTAAAAGGGTTGACACACGCCTTATTAAAAGGGTTGATGGCGTATGTCTTTAGACATACGCCATCAAAAGGAAAGCTCTGGGCAGTGCTGGTGCTTCAGCAGAAACTTTGACTAGCTCTGTGTGAACAGAAAATAAAGTTTATGTAGAGGTCAGTTCTGCCATCTCTACTCAATGAAATCAAAGAACCTGTCCGTCAAATAATAAGCCACTGCTCTATGTTGATCGCCACAGTGAACAAACTGGGTATACTGTAATGTCAGCAGACAACTAACAAAGCTTATCTTGGAAAACTAAACATTTCCAAACAACTGTGTAAGGGAATATATGATTTCAACAACAACAACAAAATAGTGAATTATGGGGAGAGGGAGGGGATGAAACTGTCTAACAGAACAATAATGTTACATATTCATAACTTTATTGTATGCACATATATTAATCAATAAAGTATGAGATTAAATTGTTTCCATATATTTTTCCATACATTAGGTAAAAAACTAAATCTTGGTTTATGCTTACCTAGATATATAAAATGGATTAATACATTAGAAACAAATGTAAAATGCAAATCAGTTGAAAACACAAATCTACATGTGCAGTGAATACTATATTATTTCCATTTTTCATGCAAAAAAGTCACATGGCAGTGAACAAAATACAGGGAACTTAATGTGGCCACATCATTTACAAGAGTATTTTACACTAATTCCCTGATTTTACTTTTTATATCTATATATATCTAGATATAGATATAGATATACACACACATCATCTTTCCTGTATTTTGTTCATTGCCGTGTGACTTATTTTGCTATATGCTGCTGTGTGACCTATTTTACTATATTATATATATAAAAGGCTTAGTCCATTTGTCTGTCTGTCCATAATGTTCTTTAAAGGTGAATAGCTTGAAAACTGTAAGAGATAGATCATTTGTGTCTTCAGATAAATTTCTGTCCTAAACCTTAGCATTTGTTTAGTGACCATGTCAGGATGATCCCAACTTCCAGAATTGGGGAAAAAGTCAGGGGCCTGGGTTGTTTCTGCTGAGCTCCTCCCAAGATGGTGCCAGGAGCCTGGCACAGCGGGGAGGGCAGAGGAAGGGGCCAGCTGAGGAAAAGCAGGAGCTGGGCAGAGATGCGAGGCAGCGGCGGCCCCATCCTGAGCCACAAGGAGGGAAGGAGGCACCCAGGGGTGGCGTGGAGGAACCCCCAGGGTGTAGGTGGATGTTGTGAGGCGCAGAGCTCACCTGCCCTAACCCTTGCCCACCAAAGAGGCACACAAGTGGCAGCCGGGGGACAGCATGGCCAGGTGCACCTCCAGCCCACTGGATGAAAGCAAATGCAGGAAGGGACTGGTATCTTCAAATGTTCAGCCTAGTTTATTTAAGTTTTATAAATATTTAATTTATTTAATAAATATAAAAAGCAAAATCTATCTGTTATTTTTTGTTATTTGTAATTCGTCCGTCATTCTTGATGGGCAATTCACTAGAGAGTGTGTGTGTGTGTGTGTGTGTGTGTGTGTGTGTAAATAATATGGGTGCATAGTTTCCCTTTGAATGACTACTAGAAACATACAGCATTCAATGTGCAACACTAGGAAATAAAGTTTTAAGGCTCTGAATGACTTTATCATGTGGTTGATAGTTCATACTTTCATGAGGAATTATCCTATGGAGAGCATAAGTGCACTTGAGGAATAGTTGCCCTGGTGTTTGCAGAGAGCGAGTGGAACAACTTCTCTCCCTCCTATTCAAACAATTCAGATATTTTCTAAGCAAAGCAACCTATGAATCATTTGTCAGCTTGAGCTTGCATCGTGGCCTGGTCCTTTTATTTTTTAAGTATATTTTTAAGTGTGTTCATTTAAAGATTAACAACTAAGGTCTGCTCTTAGTTTCCTCCATGGAACTTTTGTTTTCTTCATCAGGAGATTCAGCCATGTTGCTGAGAGCAAAATTTCTGCTCTATTCAACATGAAATGGTTCTATTTTTAAATCTCAGTTATAGCCTGGATTTAGAGGGTGTGTGTTAAGGCGATTCTGTTCCAATTAAAATATAGAGCACAAACTTATTCCAAGTGCCCAGTTCAGCACTCCTTATTCAGCCAAATCTCTCACTGAAATCAATGGGAGCTTTGCCTTAGTAAGGAATGCTGAGCAGGCAGCTCAGTTCTGTAGCCAACAGATGGATATGAAGGTTGGTTCCTCCTTTGTCAGGGCTTGGGTAAAAGTTTAATTCCATATTTTCACAAGACAGCAGTATAATCCACAGTGCCATATCCACTGGGGATGTAGGTCTAATGTGCTGTGCATATATGATCATAGCTACACCCCCAGTGACCTCTAGCTCATGAAACCTCCTTGCCAGTGGAATCCAAGCTAAGCGCTCTGTGAAATCTGTTTAATATAGGAACATGCTGGCACAAAAACAGACACAAAAAAGAGGGTAGGGTAAATATATTGTCCAGAAGTTATATTTTGCCTTGGTTATGAGAGCACGTATAATATTTAATAAAAAATATTTGGCAGTATGATTTTTTCCTAAGGTAGCACTGATGATCAGTGATCAGAGAAAGGGTAATACAGACATTTACTATATTTTTCAATGATCAATGATGCTATTTCACTACCCTTTCATTTTGTCTTTTTCTGCAGGCAAAAATTGCACTGTACTTTTAGTATAAAAGCTTGTACAGTGCTCCAGAACGTATAAAAGTTGTGGCTATATCTTTACTCATAGGAAGTATACAACCTTGCTATCCACTAGTTTTAACTGAGCAGAGAAGGAAACAGAGGAGAGAATAAATTGTTATTAATGGAAGGGAGAGATTAGTATCCTCTGCTTTCCTTGTCAAGGGGACTAATGTGTTGATGTTCATGCTACAGCTGCTTCCCTTTTACAACGAATTATGGCCCATCAAGATAGTTAGATTCCCTGCTCTTCTCTATATAAACAGTGCATCCGGCTGCCCATTATAGCCAGGTCCAGATGCGCAGGCACGTATGTTAAAACGTATGCCCTGCTGCTAATTTGCAGCGCAGGACACCTCAGCGCAGGACCTCCGCAGCACACAGAGAAGGGGAGCACACATCTCCATATGCTGCTCCCTGGCCGGCCAGGCCCTGCGCTGAGATGCCCCCCTGCCCCAGCCAGTCCCCCTGCAGCACACGTAACAGCAGGACAAAGTGTCCTGCTGCAAAGCACAGGGGCAGGGGTGTACACTGCGGCACAAAGTAACGGCACAAAATTGTGCCGCTACTACTTGTGCTGCTGCAAATGCACGCCCCTGCTCATGTGGATGTGGTCTACTTCTCCATACCAGGAGGCTACAAAAAGCCCCTACTACCAAATGGTGGGCTGACGAAAACTGAACCTTTTGTCATGTAACTATTCTCATGTAAGAACGTTGCTTATCTTCCTTTACCAAAATGCCTTTCACATTAAGAGGATTCCATTATATGTAATACATATATAATTATACATTGTAAATTATTAACATAATATGCCAAAAATTAACCCTCCCCAAGTGCCTCATCCCCTTCTCCTGCCCAATCAGCTGCTCTATTTTTTTCTTGCCTTAGCTGCCACTGGCCTGCCTGTCCTCTCCCCAATCTGCCATGTGCCACAGAGGCAAACACACCACTGTATTAATAGCAATATTCAGCTAGCCTCATACAGCCCTTACTTTTAAACACCCCAAAGTAGGCAGGTAATATAATATGCCTGAACATTCATGCTCTCATATCAAATATCTGGATGTCCATATGATATATTTAGTTTGTGGGTGAAAAATCAGAAGCTGGGAATGTAAATTAAATCATGTGTGTGTGTGTGTGTGTGTATATATATATATAGAGAGAGAGATTCATAGTTATAGTAATGACACGATTTATAAAAATGGTATACATATTAACACTATGATTTGCTCTGTTCCTCAAATTGCAAAGAGATTAAGTATAGAAATTAAGGGAACAAACATACTAAAGATGTACAGAAATCAATAAAAAATATTTAAAATTTAGAAGCTCAGCTAGGAGTGTCATTTTAAGGGCTGCATGCATTCTTCAGGAAAGACAGAAATTCAGTCAGCAAAGCTAGCCAGTCATCTTTTCACCTGGGTTGAGGATAGATGTAGGTTAATGATGAAAGGAAACAGATGTTTAGAAACAATCAAAGCTAATTCATGGGGTAATCACCTGTAAGTACTGAGGTTAATAACATCATTAGCATGTAATACTACTGTGCACAAGGCATGAAGAATTCACCATAGTGGAAGGCCTTTGTACCACTTGGGTCCCACTCGAGATTAATTTTCTTCAACTATTCGGAGAACTCAAGTGGGCTTTAAACAGTGACAGAAATTATACTGGTCTTCTTCGCAAGGGTGGGATTTCACTCTGTTACAAATGACAGCAATCTAAATGGTACATTTTCAAGATGCCTCGACAGTCTCAAAACTTGACATTCATTTAATATTGCATTTTTAGATGGTTTCTTTCTCCTCCAGTATGTTCATTATTATTTGGAAAGATATTAGCTGCCTGATTAAGACCAGTTGAAAGTTAAGTGTCACTCCACTGAAAACAAACAGAAGTCTTCTACAAAAGGATGCAAAGACTTTTACACAGAGGGAGAAAGCATTGAGAAGCTGGGATACATCCCAATGGAGCCTTTAAATTAATTGGTAGTGAAATAGAGTCCTACAATGGGTTGCGACAGGCCCTGTTCAATTGCTTCTACGGTCCCTGAACAAATTCTAACCAATGGAACCAATCCAAAATCTGCCAGGCTCGTGAAGAAGCATTTCACAGTTCACAAGTTTCAAGGCCTTGGAGAAGTCAACAAACTCTTCCACAATGAATTGACCTTTATTTAGCGATGCATTGCTATCAATGGCTAGTTTGAGCAGTGTTAACAACATGGTACCAGTTGAGAGGGTGGCAAAGTCTCTAGGCCACATTTTCAGATGAGTCTCCTCTTGGTTTCATCCCTCCCTGCAAACAATTGCATCTTTTCCCCTGCTAACAATTACATTTTTCCCCTGTAAGTAACATATCTAATTACAAATACATTTATTTCTAACGCTGTTTTGTGTATGTAGTAATTTTCATAGGTATAAAATTGCACGTGCAAAAATGTGCATTGCAATTTTTGCACATGCACTGGAAAATCTTGGGCTGGAAAACTGAGCTGGGAAGTCTTAGGCCTACAGTTCAAGAAGCTGAATATTCAGGTATTCTTACAATGTTTCTGGATAGGTAAGTATAAACAACAAACATACTGATACCAAGGGTTTAAAAAAATGAAAGATGAATAAACTATGTTATTTACAACTATATTGCATCCTAAAAATTGGTATAACAACCCTCGTACTTCCTCACTATCACATTGGGAAGGACAGAGCTCTGTTGCTCTGAAATTCTTTTCTAGACAGCCTGCAATAGAAGGGGGAGAACCAGGAAATTTAACTGGGAAAAGTGCTTTGGAAAGGTGGGGAGAAGCTTTGTGTGAGTGAAGCACAGTGGAGGGGAGCTAAATTCAGAATATATTTTTTTCATATAGGAGAGATGTGATTAAGTATGTTTTCACCGGTTTGCTCATTAAGGTCAGATAATCAAGGAGAGGAGCTGGCTGTATTGCAGAATTTAGAATGGAGGAAGTATCTTTTTATGGCCTATTTATTAAGAGATAAGAAAGGCTCGCTTATAAAGAAGAAAAAAACATGTTTCCCTTGAGTGCATGGATCTCATCTAATTATATTCAGTTTAGACTACTCATGAGAGCAGGGTTAAAAGGGTAACAAGAATCAATATCACAATAGAGAATCCTTGACCAGTAAACTTCAGATAGGCTTACCTATCTGAGAAAGGTATTTTCTGCACAATTTCAACACTGCCAAACAGCAGCATAGTCCACAAATGTTAATTTTCATTTATGGGTTTTTTTTCCGTTTAGAAGAACCCCAAAGTGCACTTCAGACAGGTTTAGTCACCTGGTTGGCTAGCACTGAAAAATCTAATACCCTAAGTGTGGTTATTGAAGATCCCTGCAGAAGGCTCTGGCCAAGTATGCACTAAAGAACTCAGCCTGTGTTGTATTAAACTCATTTAAGCATAAATGTTTCAATGTTTTTATACTAACCATGTTTTTGGGACAGTTTCTTTGCACCCATATTCCTGCTATTTGGAATCATTCTAATTATGGTATTTCCTGGGTACCTCTCCAACAGTTCCTAAAAGAGTTGTGTTTTTGAGAGATTTTGAGAAGGGTCTGCTTTAACTTACAGCAGTTAGCTCTGGTTACAAGGGAAATTATTCCAGGTCAGAGCTGTGTTCTACATCACATTGCCATGCTCCCTTCTTTCCCCACATCACCTTAGGCTGAGCTAGGGGTAGGTAACAACTCCTGTTTTTGGAAACAGCTCTGCTGGCTTTATAGCCACTAGGGTGCATCAACACATTCAGTTAAGGCACTTTGGGTAATGTGCATTAAATCTAGTACCTCAATTGTGAGGCACTAGAAAAATGCACATCAGCCTGTTTTAATGCGCATTAGCTAAAGAGCATATTTTTTGTAATGCTTTAATGTGCATAAAAATAGGCTAATGTGCATTAAAGCACATGTGTAGATGCTCCCACTACTGAGAGCTACTCTTCACTAAGGGAGGTTTCAACTAGTTTGATGCCAAAAGTTTCTAGGCCTCTATGCCTGTCACATGGTGCAGAAATAGGACAAACAATCTGGCCCAGTACTGCTTCAACTGAGCCCGAATAAATGAATGAGTTCAGCTAATGGTTAAACAGCTTTGTTCCACAATCAATCGCATTTACTTGTCTCTAGTGGGTTATGGAATAGAGAAAATCCCACACAATTTACTGATTCGTTTTGATGCACTGGCTGGGGGAGTAGTTAGCTGATTGCACGATTTCACAATGATTACACACTTAATTCATACAACACAATTTTATTTTAAAACTCTTTGCTACGTATATAACACTGCTTAGCTTTAAGAAACACCACAAACATTAAGAACACAATAACTACATATATCAGAAACAATGTTCCAAATGCACTTCCTTCCCAAACAATGCTACAAGAATTAGTGTTACAAAAACAACTACAATTACAACTAAAAGTTAAATTTGAATCAATACTGTTATCTTTCATAATATACTTACAATCCTAGAATTCCGAGAAGCCAAATACCAAAAAATGGTTTCATTCCTCAGTAGTACAATTTAATGGGTTGGCCTCAGTAGTACGGTTCAATGGGCTCGCCTCAGCAATACAATTCAATAGGCTGGCCTCAGCAATACGATTCAATGAGCTGGGCTCAGCAGTGATAGGACTAAGTCCCCTTCCTTCAGTCCCTTTCGGGCGCTCTGCAGCTTCAGCGTGAACTAAGAGATTCGTGTTCACGGAGAGGGTGGCTCAGGTGATCAGTCTGATCCGGCCTACACTTGCGATTCTTCCTTCATTGTTCTGCAAGTGAAGTCACCTCCAAATTGGGACAGTAAGTTACAGTTTTTATTGAGTGAGCTGCCGTCAATGGGCTCCTCCTACTCAATTTGTCACTACTCCCAAATTTGGGCTCGGATCTTACTCAACAGATTCTTTTGAAATTACCTTTGGGAAACTTCCATGTCACTGCAAATGCCCTTTTCTTACCAATCTTGTTAAAAGGCCTTAGGGTTTGATCTCTCGGAACTCAGGATATTTGCTCTCTTTGTAAAAGACTTCTAAAGATAAAATTTAAATTAAGACTTTAAGCGAAGTCAGGACCTTTTGCACGTAGTCCCAAAACAATGAGCTAGATAAAGAGATAAATCTTATCTTCTTCCTGAAACTGGCTAATGGGCAACCTTTACAAACATTCAAACTATTTCATTCAATATGACATTACTTAGAAATCCAGCAAGCACTGTAAGCAGATAAACTCTGCACTAATTAGAAATAACAAGAAAAAAAAGTGTAACATTAAAAAGACCTGAGGTTAATAGATTTGATTTTCACATATAAGGCATTTCTGCTGCTTGTCTAAAGCAACATAACAAAGACCCCAGATTTCTCAGCCCTTCTTGCCTTTACTAGCTTAGGTGGCCATGTTTATGATTTAGTTCATTACAAAAAATCTAAAGTACCAGTATGCCATTCAATAAAGACAATAATTTAAATTAACGCCACACTTTTTCCACAATCATGTTCTGCCACACTGCTAGGCAAACTTTTCCTTCCAAAAAGAAAAAAAAAGTTCACTGTGAAATGCATTTTTCAGGAATTGTATTTCTCTCAATCCATTTCTCATGCTCAAGCATGTCTTTGTACACATTAGTGCAAGCTTTGCAAATGCAACTCTTGGTGCACACAGCACTTGAGGAAGCTATTTTAGAAACCAGCTTTTAGACGTACTGAAAATAAAGTCCAGACATTTTAAATGTCTATAACTTCTCAACGTACTATGCCCATTGTTCTTTTCTCCCTCCATATTGCAACAGGGTTTTTCATAATAGGACCATCCAACATTATTCAGAATGTTTTACATGTACAGGAACAGTTATAGTAAAATATTGTCATTATTTGTTATTAATGTATGTGGCATTATTTATTTGATAATGAAAGAGACACTGCAATCCAGTGCACAGACACAATAGACAAACCTTTCTTTTTGGAAGTTCCTATGTTAAGCACTTGCCAGTTTATGACAACTGACAAAATCATAGCCCAAGTGCTAGTATCTGAGAGTACACTGACAGGGGTTCTGCAAATCAAAGATTACTTCCTTGCAATTCCAGAAAACTTCTGCAGTGAGTACTAGTATAATAGATCTGTGAGGATTAGACTTATGTAAACTCATTTAGGTACCCTAACATGAGGGCAACTGAGATTTTATAACTAGTGCAATTAAATACTCTGGCAGACATGGTTGAACCTTGTCTGCCTATGTCCTTACACCAACACACCTACAACCTACACCCCTGTATCAAATACTCTGTTGATTTGTGGATGTTCTTTATAGACTTGCATCAGCCCCTGCTATTTTCCTGAAGGGGGATAATCTTGAAAGTTCCATCTTGGCTTCAGTATTGTCTGGATAGGTATATAGAGGTAGTTGGTAGCCATTTTAGTCCGAAAGCAAACAGAAGGCAGGGCAGAGTTATGTCTTATAGATAATTCAAGATGCATAAACTTTTATAAGCTACAGTTTATTAAAGCAACAGACAAAGTCAGCTGTTGCTTACAAATTAATCTATAACATGCAACTCTGCCCTGCCTTCCGGATAATTTCTGAGTTTTCAGTATTCAGAAAGGCAAGAGCCCAGCATAAGGGAAGTCTCCAAAATGTGACCATGCAGAGATGGTTTAAAAATTCATTTTTGTATGCATCACTTGAGACAAATGAACCATTCTTCTTGATCTCAGAGACAGGCACAATGTAAAAATAGTGTGTATATTACTCTATTATTCTTGCCAGACATGACCCTTTAATGTTGCTTCCTGACTCTTAGCTTCTACAACAGATATAAAACCAGTAGGGCTGTGCAAAATTTCGCCGCCAGTTTTGTTTCAACGCTGTTTCGACCCGTTTTGAGGTCAAAACAGCAAAATTGAAATGGAACAGATGTAGTCAAAACAACCTCGAAACAAAAGAAGGCAAGATGAGATGTTTCGCTCCAGAAGCCCCCTGCACCCATCTCCTTAACAGCTGGCAGGCTTTGTGGCCACAGCAGGGCCTAGTAGCCAGGCCTGCAGTAGTTTCCCCTCACCCCCTGTGCCCCAAGACAGACACAGTTGCACAAGCACCCATGACATGAGGTTTGCCTGTCAGCAGTAGAGGTGCAGGGCCCCAGACCACAGAAGCCCTGCACCAATCTCCTTGACAGCTGGCAGGCTTCGTGGCCTCAGCAGGGGCTAGCAAGCCTGCAGCTTTCACCCTGCTGCGCCTTAACACACACAGTGTCACCTATGTCACGAGTTTTGCTTGTGCGCAGCTTGAGGTACAGTTTCCCCAAACCCCCTACACCTATCTCCTTGACACTTGGCAGACTTTGTGGCCTCAGCAGGGGATACCATCCCTGCAGTTTTGACCCCACTGTGGCTTAACACATACATGTGACACAAGTTTTCCTTTCAAAAGGTTGGGGTGCAGTTTCCCCAGACCCCCTGCACCTATCTCCTTGAACCTTGGCAAGCGTCATGCGCTTAGAAGGGGCTACCATTCCTGCAAGTCTCATCCAAATCAAGCCAGAAATGACAAAGTTATAGGCTGTTTTGTCCTTCCCCGTTATATCTTATGGGCAAAGCGTCAAAACAGTTTCACCGTTTTGACCGTTTCGATGGAATAAAACAGAACAGCTGTTTCGAATCGAAACAAAATTCGAAACAGAACGCTGTTCCATCGAAACGTCGAAACAGAACACCGCCGTTTCGCACAGCCCTAGAAACCAGTTGCCATTCTTACATTGCAAATTCCAGTTTTAACTCTTTGGATTCTCTTAATTTTAGTTTAATCTCATTCCTCTTCCCATCTTTCTAGAGTTGGGTAAGACAGTTTGGTTTTGATTAAACAGTTTACTTTCATAAAATGCTTTAATCAAAACTGAAAAGTATTGTTTTCGACTGAATTTTCTATGATTGAAGTTCAAAAGAACTGCTTTCAATTTTTTATTTAATATTGTCAAGATTATTCTTTCAAATAAATTAAATCCACTTTTTAGAATATATGGTTTTGATATGCATAATATAAATATCAAAACAAAATTGAATACTTTTAATATTAAATATCATGCCATATTATATCATATCATACACTTCAAGGATTTTCAAAACATTGACTTTTCATCCTCAATTGGAAACATGCTTAAAAAGGGTGAAATTTTCCTTTGGACTGTAAATTCTGTTTTTCAACCAGCTGTTACCTTGATTTGCCTGAATAACAAATGCTGAATTAGCTCAAACCAGAGTAGATGCTTTTCTTCACATCTCTGAGACGGATCCAAAGACACAGCGTCTTTTCCCATTATTATTGAAATTACTATGGTAACTTTGATACATTCTTGTGGAGAGTTGATTGATTGACATTAATGAGTGTTAATTAACTTTTAGTCGAAGACTATGTAGTGCCTTGAAATCAGAATATACCACATAGCTGTAAAATGTTATTATTACTATTTGAAACTATCCTATTCAATATTTTACTACAATGGACAGTGCAGAATTATTATACTTCTTATTCACACTAAATGCTATTGCTACCCCACAAATTTCAGGGGGTGCATTTTCCATTTGGAGTTGAAAAGAAGAATAAGTACCATATTTACTTGAATATAAGTTGAGGTGTGCTTTCCAAATCATCATGGAGAAAAAGCTCTTATGTTTGCATAGGAAACAGAATGGAGAGCAGATGGCTGCTGCAGATTTGACTCTGGACCTGAGCCCAGGTCAGGGCCAGAGTCAGGCCCACAGCGGCCTTCTGCCCTTGCCCCTACTTCCCCTTTGCCTGTCCACCCCTCTGCCTTCCCCCTTACTGTCAGGCACAGCTCTGGAAAATTATAACAAATTTGTAAAATTTGCATATGTATATCATTTAATTATTGAGGGATCATCTTATATTCAGGGTCATCTTATGTTCAAGTAAATATGGTATTTTCTCCAAATTAAATAACATTGAAATTAGCTGCAGCACACCTGTCAATACTGATGAAACATTTTTTAAAAATAACTTTGTTCACTCTATAATTATTGATTCCAGCAGGATTGATTAAAGGAAGAGTCCGAGTAAGCAGAGACAGGGAAAAAAAGAAAGATATTAATACCATCTTCCATCATCTTTTTTGATAACATGACAGGAAAGTATTGATTACTTTAAAAGCTCTGAATAACTGAAGGCCTACTGCCTTAATACTTAGTATTTGCTCTAATCCTCTATGGAATTTGATGGTAAACCCTGATGTGCTTTCTGGTAAAGGTCTTAAGGTTGAACTATACCAGGTACTTATCTGAAGCGCCAAAACTACAGCTGGCACTCTAGGAGATCAGCGCTGTGTTAAGTGGAGGTGGGAGAAATCAGAACGCAATAAGGGTCATAACCATTGATATTAGAGCCCTTAGAAACAGATAATCTTTTGTTTCATTTAGGAATTTCTTTAGTCCTATACATTTTAGAATATGCATTTATTCTAATTATTGCATAATCCCTTGCCACTCTGAAGGGCTTCCTCATCACAAAAAAAACATTCTCAGACCAAAGTTCTTAATAGTTGTGATTTATTGTCCATGAGTTTCCTGTCAATCATATATAGATAGTATAGAAACTAAAGACCTGTCATACTTCAATAAGCAGATATTGATTATAAAGCTAAACAAGAAACAAGGAAAAAGGAAGTTCAAGACTGGAACCCAGGTAAAGTGAATAATTATTAGAGCCTTTTGAGAAAATATATATTTTTTCATTTTCCATAATTACTTGAATATAATATGACTGCCTAATAATTGGATCCTATATATGGAAAATCTATGAATTTGAAATGATTTTCCAGGTATAGAAGATAGAACAGGAGTTCTGCCATGAATCTGATCCCCTCCCACTGCTACAGCAGGAAAAACAAATTGGGGGGGGGGGTCAGGTAGCCCCTTTGCCATATGCCCCTCATTTCTTCCCCCACCAGACCCTTCCCCTTGTCCTTACTATCAGACTCTGCTCTCCCTGAGCACCTGGAAGTGACAAGCAAATTTGAAAAAACTGACTTTGAAACAAACATAGCTGTTATAATGTGCATATAGTACCCATTCATTTATTTCATCCAGAATTGATGCATTTTACCTTTTTTTGAAACTGCTTTTTTTAGCACAGGTACTTCATAAATGCACTTTTAAGTAGCACTTTGGCCACCACTTATATATAGTGCTTTTAGTCTAAAGCCAAAAGGCTCATTATTTACCACACAGTTGATTGGGCTGGCTGTGGGGCGTCGCTGTACTGCTACCCAGAATGTCCAGAGGTGGTGGATAGTGGAATGACCTTCAGAGAAGGTTAGTTGTGAAATAAGCAGGCATAACTCTGACAAATAAGCAGCCGAGGACCAAGCAGCAGCAGTACCACCAGGATGTGGTGAGGACAAGAGATGAAAGGCCACATAGATCCTTTGATGGTGCTGTGACATGGTGAGTACTGGTTGCCACTAATATAATAATAAGCCTGCCTGGCCCCCAGCCATGGATCTACAAGTCCTCAATGATAGAGCAAGCAGAAGATGTTAGAATCTCAACAGCTGTGAAAGTGGATGAAGGCTGCAGCAGAATGAGATTCCCAGTTGTCTTTGTCTCTGTGCCATTGGATCAAGGTCCTGTTCTGTCTAGAGCTGTGTGGAAACTGATGTGCAGCAGCTTTTCCAAGATAAAAGAAGTCATGCATAGGCATCTTCCAGGAAAACAGCTCAATAATCCAATGTCACCCAACATTGGATTGGATTAGTTTCCATTTGGACTTCCAATGTAGTCCAAATGGAAACTAATGTCCGAGCTGCAGTAGAGTCTGTCAAGCCTGGATAGGCCTCATCAGCCATTTTCAGACACACATAAGACAGTCATTGAAGATAATCATCCTCAGCTGTGAGGGATTACTGAAGAGAAAGATACTGGGCTGGGCCCCACCAGTGTCAACTGCATTTCATGCTGAGCTCAGCCCTGCTCAGAATGTGTGTGTACTGCAATACCCCCCTACAATGTATCCATGTGCTAACTAGCTCCCCACTCATGACTGGAACTGTGTGCTCTTGTCAGGAGTCCTGGGATGTTCCAGGGTTTTGGTTGTAGCCATGTTGTTCTACAGACATAGGCAGGCAAGGTTCTTTGGGTAGATTTTTTATCTTTTATTAGACCAGCTGAGGAGTTGGGAAAAAGTTCTTTGCAACCTTTCAGGTGCAATCACCCTTCTTCAGGCATAGGGCGTCTCTGCTATTCTGAGACTCCAGAATGAAAGAAGCTAATAGTAGGACAGGATGTCAGTGAGAATGTAAATAGGTGGAAATTAGGAAAGCAAAAGGTAGCAAAGGGAAGGGTAGGGGGAAACGCCAAAGGTAAGTAAGGGAGACCCTACTGTAGTAGTTTTTCAAGGTAGAAAAGAGGCTGTCTGTGAAAAAGTAAATAGCTGGAAATTAGGAAGACAAAGGGTAGAAGAGAAGGGGAGGGGAGGAAGTGGGGAAAAGAAAAGTATAAAAGGTTAGGTCTGGCAGCTGCCTGGTGAATCAGATGTCAGGCAGGTTGTAATGTGTCATAAATCCAAATCCAAATCTATATTGAGTCTATGATTTTTTGTGTCCAGTAGATTATGAAGTGAAGTTCATAGGCTCATCTATGAAAGGTGTTTTGTAAGTTCCCTTTGAGGATTAAAACTGAGAGATCGGAGAGGGAGTGATTGTCCTGTGAGAAGTGTGCACCCACAGGTAATTCGGTATTCTTGTTGTAACAGAGAGCCAATTGCCCTGTTACTAAAAGGGGGGAGAAAAGAAAAATTACTGAGAACCAAAGATGCTGACCAGCAATAATGACATCATCCAGCAGTGTCCCTCAGTGAGAGAACCTCACGCCTGCAAAGACATATAAATTACCGACCAGAAGAGTAATGAGGGGGAACGTAAAAAGGACACATTACCCATAAACAACCCCCAGAAGGGGACAAGAGAGAGAAATTCAATCCAGACAGTTGGATCAGCCTGTGAGGAGGCACGGGGACTTGGAAGCAGCACTGGAGTGAGCAATAACTCCAGAGGGGAGAACGAATCACTTACCTGCATCGTCATAAGGGAGAAGTGAAACTACCCCAAGAGATGGGGAAGAGGAGCGCCTCGACACTGATTATAGGACCTAAGGAGAAAAGAAAAAAAGAGAAGAGAAATATATTAAGAAGGTGAATTTGGCAGAGAGCCACTCATCATATCGAGAGACTGTAAAGTGGACATTGCTGACCCTGTGTTCTAATGTGATTGCTTTATGTTACTTTTGTTTAAGTAAGAAGGCATTCTCCTTCAAAAATAGAATTATCAGAACTACAAAGATTCTTTGTTTGTTCAATAATTTCTATAATTTCCCATCAAAGGTATGGCAGGAGAGCAAACAAATGAAGCCGGTTACCACACTTACTCTATAACTCCTGTCTTTAATAGATTTTCGGCATGTGTTCATTCTGGTGTGCAGTTGTTGTTTGGTTTTTCCTACATATTTTCCATCAGGGCATTTGGTGTACTGGATGAGATATATTACATTTCTGGAGGTGCAGGTGTAAGATCTAGGAATGGTGATGGTTCTGTTGTAGGATGTGGTTAATGTGGGAGTGATGGAGATGTACTGACAGGTTTCACGTTTCTTGACCATGGCCGTGTCATAGAGGATGAGGCGACTCTAATCATGCGCAACCTGGCTGAGATTCTAGGTGAACTGTTTGGGGCCCCATTTGGTAATGTTTGACAGGCATTAAAGGCTGGTGAAGAAACAGGAATGATTTGAAATGGGAAATAAAGGAGCAGTTCAGCTATGGAGGTGAAGAGGAAGTTGAAATGTATGTAGTGTGGTGGGTCACCATGACTTATAAAAGTCAGCGCTGAGGGGGACTGCACTTAATGGGCACTAACATACATCTTATGCAGATGGGTTGCATTAACCTATCTTTGGGTAGATTCCCATCAGCATCACCAGGATGGCAGATCCATGGTGCTCTTCTGCAGTTGTGGGATGCGCTGTGGTACCAACTAGATGGGGGACTGGACTTCACCATGCTGAACTTCAACCTAGAGAAGGCTTTCAATAGGGTGTTCCACTGATTCCTCTTCAAGATGCTGAGGAAGATGAGGGTTCCCTTCACCTTCATCACCTGCATAAGGATGCTGTATACCAATGTGAGCAACAGGGTGCTGGTGAATGGGTTCTTGTCTGCCCTGATCATGGTGGAGTTGGGCATCCAGCAGGGATGCCCCCTCTCCCTGAACCTTTTCATCTCTGTAATGGAATTCTAGCCCAGCAACTCAGGAAAGACCCCAGGATCCATGGAGTGGAGATCCCTGGGGGCAGTGGGGAAGAGATGAGGGTCCTGGCCTAAACAGGTGACCTCAACATCCTGTGGAGGGACAAGAGGATGATAGAAAGGGTGCATCCACACGAGCGCACACGTGCCTCTTGCCCCACCTCAAACCCCTTTCAGGCAGGGCAACAGGCACGTGCAGGAACAAAAAAAGTTTAAAAAAAATTGGACCCCGAAATATCCAGGGGTCTAAAAAAATCAGTTTAAAAAAGTGGGGCAACCGGATGCTGGGTCCTCCATGGAGACACTCTGGCTGCCAGAGTGTCTCTATGGCTGGCCCTCGCTCTGGTGATGAAACATGTGGCCGGCCAGGCCACATTTCAGCACCAGGACTCTGGTGCCAGTGAGTAAGGGGTCAGGGGGGCTGGAGGTGGGGGAAGGGGACCATGGGGGGACCCCTGACAGCCCTGCCCACTCCCCCAG
>NW_005842204.1:1147266-1189380 GCF_000455745.1 Alligator sinensis | reverse complement strand
CCACCAAAGGGCCACCCCTGCAACCCCGCTGTCCACTGGCAGCTGGCCCAGAGGGGCAGATGCCTCTATTGGCTCTTCAGTCCCCATCCGAGTCTGGCAGGTGCACAGCAGGTCACAGCCAGGCAGCAGCCCTCACTGCCAGACTGCTGCATTGGGTAGAGGGTGCAGGGAACTCTCAGGGCTGCTTCAGCGGTCCAGCTGGCACAAGGGGTTGGGTCCCCAGGTACCAATTGGCTGGGCTTCAGAAGCTCCTGAGAGCGAGTAGCCCTGAGCTGCTTGCCAGGCCAGCTTTTTAAACTGCTGGGGCCAGGACAGGGCAGCTTTTTATATTGCTGGGGACAGCACAGGTGCTGGCCTCAGGCTTTAGCTCCCCCGGCTGCAAATCCGGGAGGAGCCGAGCAGAGTTATTTTGCCCCAAGTGGCACAATTTGCTCCACAACAAAGTACATGTCCGAGCACGTATGCTGAGGCAAAAAGCCCCGGCTCAAATTTGCACCGCTTCTATTTGAGCTGCTGCAAGCATGCATGCTTGCATGTGTGGGCATGCCCAAAGAATGCAGCAACCCAAGCATCCAGAGCAGCAAGAGAAGCCAAGCTCAACATGGCCAAGAGCACCGTGCTCAGCATTGGCTGCATTTAGACAACTTTATAGTTGATTTCCATTATTAAGCACATGTTGCTTTTAACAGCAGTTCAGAAAGAGACAATGTATTTAATGCAGCTTCCTTGTATACAAATGTAATACGAGGGACTCCTCCCCACCCCCCCACCCCATGTTGATTAGGGGAAAAAACCTCTTTGTGTATTCAAGTAAATATGGTATTTTTAAAAATTTTGTTTTCATTCAAATACTAGCTCTCCTGCCCAAATTTGAATTTCTTTTTTTGGATTTTTATATTTCAGTACGCCTCATCCCCTCCAGATGATCAAGAAACCAGATTTTTTCTAACATTTTTATTTATTTATTTATTTATTACACTTTTGGATGCAACCTTATATCTTCAAAAACTCACATTTGTGCTCAAAAGTCAGCGGAGTTGTAGTAGCTTGTTTTGTACACACAAGCATTGTACAAACATTATGACTGACATTTTAAAAGAGCCAGTTTTTTTAACAGAATTTAGGTGCCTAGCCACCACCAAAATCAAACACCTTTAAGGATCCTTGTTAACGGGATGATAATGAGACCTGAGTTAATAATTTGCAATGGAAAATTTGTTCAAGGAATTTAGTCTTTTTTCTTGCTCATAGATTGGGTTTAGCTGAACGTTTTTATTAGTTGAATATATTCAGCAATCTTCTTTTCATATTCTCTGCTCTATGGAAAGATAGATACTCACATTTCAAAATGTGCTCCCTGGCTCTTGATTAGTCAGATGCATTACATTGGGTATGCAAAGCAAGGTTGGGTAGAGAGCAGTGCACTAATTCTAAACAAGTAGGTGCAATGCCATACACATATTTTACCTTGGATCTTGGTACAGCTGTGTCCATGTGGCATGCTGTTCAGGCTGTTAACTATACTACTACCGATTCTGGACCTACTGTGGCACTGCACTGCACTGTATGGGCATACCGAGGATACTGTTTCTTGTTCCTGGGTAGATAATTGCTCAAGCTCTTTTGGCATGAATACTTGCAGTGAAAAGGCATGAGGGTTTATTAGATTTTCAAGGGAAACACAGGTCTCCTCCGGTTATTTCACAAAATACAAGTGTACTCATAGTTTCCTGATGAGAAGAATGATGGTCCCATAGTGAAAGTTTTGAACTGGGCTCATGATTAAGGTCCAGTGCCTGGCTCTGCCAAAATGGCCCAGTATGGCACATGGGATACTGTAGTGCTCTGGAGCCTCCTGACATCAGTGGAGTTATGCTAGTAGGAAATCTGTCCACAGGCTGGGAACTTTGTCAAAACCACTGCCATGGAGAGTAAATGGAGCAAACTTGGTGCACTTTAGGCAAACGTTTGACTCTAATGGTTTCAACAGGGATGATTCTAGCCTCAGCAGAAGGTTTGACTAGACAATCTTTTGCGGTCCTTCTCAGCCCTATTTTTATGATTCTATAATTTCCTTACGCTTCCGTTGGACACTATTTTGGTATAATTAAACCCATCTAATTAGTTTCAAAACAGACCAAGTCTGTTGGCCGTTCTCCAACTTCTTCATGAGGTTGTCTGCATATGACCTGATATCTCAGTCTATCACCTGCAAGGTAACAATCATGACTCAGGACTCAGGATCATGTATTCTGTGCTATTTAAGGATATCTAATCACTGACTCCTACCCCTGTGTTGCCTTTGCTTAGGCAAACAAAAATCCAGCAGCTCAATATGGGTTTGTAGTATTTTAAAACCTTCTTCACTGCAAATAATCAAATCTGATAGTAAAGGCAAGTCAATGCTCTGATTTGGGTCATCGTTCACATTATATCTATACTCTTAAGCTGATAAACCAAAGAACTAGAATGAATTTCAGTCTAGTAATTTTCTTTTTGCCCATTACCGCATATACAAGAGAATATAGCTGCACATTTCTCTAAAGCTGAGAAATAAAGAATTGTTTAGATGTTTATTAAACAACAGAATTGAATCAAATTAGTCACATTATGTTTTCTGGGCTATGGGAGTTAATTGGAAGACACAATGAGTTACTAAAATCTGAAATACCAAATGTATTTTCAAGTAAGTTAATAACAACTAGAATCAAAATGCAACTGTGGAACACAGACATTTTAATTTCTACCAAAGTACTTTTGCAAATGAGTTTACTCTTGACTCATTGTAAGAGGTTTATCAAACTCAGTTTCCTGAGTGGTACATATTTAAATATCATCCAAGAATATTTTAATTAAGTTGGCCAAATCACATTCATTATAATATACTGGGTAGTGTTTAAAAATCCATGGTAAAAGTAGCTGGGCCAGCTTTGAGGACTTGTATTTCATGGTAAAGGAGACATAGAATATTAATGGCCTATCTGGAGAGTAGGAACATGAGGTAGGTGGAAGAAAAGCTGTGGCACTGACCTTAAAAAAAGCTTATCTGCATATCCTACATGAAACAAAATCTAACCATCCTTACTCCATCTTTCTCAATGAAGAACTTCACATATTTTAATGGGACTGCGGAGTAAGTTACTACTCAGCATGAGTAATGGAGGCAGATTTAGATCCCCAATGTGCGGGGTCAGATCATGGCTTGAATTAAGCGTAAAAATAGGATATAAACCAGGATAACACAATGTTACCAATACCTCTGCAATGCTGGTTGGAGTTGCCTCTTTGAATATACTTTCTGAAGTCCAAGTCCAAATATCACCTGGGATTTTAGCTCCATCTTCATCCATACCCACAATGAAGGTCATGGTTTAACAGCATGGCAGCCTAAGTCTTTATTCCATTTTAATTGGCATGTATACTTACCTCCATTTGTTAGCGCCCTAGTTTGAAATGCATGTGAAGTATTTACAATGAATTGCATGTGAAATGTCAACACCATTGTCAGAAGTTGACTGCCCATTAACCTCTTTCAAAATGGCTGAAACTGGTTTAAGATAAACCTAGACGGATACAGTATCAGACCTAATGGATTAAGGTTAAATCGGTTTATTAAACTTCTATCCCAGATCTCCTCCAGATTCAAGTTAACTCACAGTCCTCCAGCATCCCAGGATATTTTGCACCTTTCCTGCAACCTCCCTCCCACCTCTCCCCTTGGGTGGGCTAGCCTTGGCCCAAGTTGTCTGCTCCAGCTGAGCAGGGATGCATGGTCTAGCGCCCTGCAGGTTTTGGTCTGTGGCTGGCTGCATTTCTGCAATCAAAAGTGAATGTCTGTTCACTTGCTTATCGGTTCAATCTACATAGCTTAGACCAGCGTTTTTCAACCTGTGGGTCACGACCCAAAAGTGGATTGCAAGAATATATGAAAGGTCACAAACAAACTTAAAAAATAGATCAACAAACTTTAAAAACGGATTCTCCTTTAAAGGAGAAAAATGTGGGAAACTTTGCCTTTTCTCTTGCAGACTGATAGGGTTCCAGCCTGCAAGAGGCTGCTTGGAGCCCCCCATGTCCCACCCCACCCCCTGCCCCACACACTGCGGGGAGCTGGGGCCTGGGGGCAGGAGAGGGGTAGCGGGTTAGGAATGAGGGGCACTGGGTCAGGTCTGGCCATCGATGTTTACAAATGGGTTATGGTACAAAAAAGGTTGAGAACCACTGGGTTAGACTAGCTTGCGAAGATTGAATCAATTCAACCTCAGGCTTTTTGATAGTCTGTACTTAGCCTGAAAGTCAGCACATTACTTTTAAAGCAGATTTGTTTCTAAACTCATAATGGCATCCAGCTTTTTTTTTTTTCTTTTTGCGTATCTGCAAAGCATGTTTGCATAAGTGGGTTGTTCTATAAATTCAAGTAAAAGACATGGATCAAGCCCCTGGGACTATCTCCCCTGACTATAGTACAGAGCTTAAAGTGTATTTACCTGCAGGTAACTAAAAGCAAAATGTGCACTATTAAAAGTGAAGGCTGAAATCTAGGGAAGTAGCTGGTTGCATTGTTTTTCATTTGAAATGCTGTTTAACAAGGTTGCAGAATCTGTGAAATACAAACCCAGTTTAGCCACCAGATGGTGCAGGTGGAACTTGGCCTGATCTATGGGAGCCTCAGTAACACAGGCAGAGGTTTTCATAAATTAGTATCAGTGTTTGGTGAATGGCAAAGGAGAGATGAAAGCTGGTAGGAGAAGAAATTTTATTTATTTGCAATAGTCTAACAGCATTTCAAACAGCAGGGAGTGATAAAACAGGACGCAAAAGGGTGTCCCTGTAGAATAACCGTGTGTCACAGCAACTCTGTACTTTAACGCTGTGATGCTAAGTCCTGTGCAGTGCAGTCATCAAGAATCTGAGTTGTCTTCAAAGGCCTAACAAAGACTTTGCTATTTTTTTTATCCCCATTCCTTTCTTAGCATTTGGGGCTCAATTCTCTTGCCTTTATCGGGAGGATTTAATCTTGCAAAACCATTTTTGTTGTTATCTAGAGACTATCAAACTCCCTCATCTCATCACACCAGGAAGTATAATCTTCTGTTTTTTGGCAACTTTCCACCCTCCTCTTGGTCCCTAAACACAGAAGCCAGATGGCTGGTATAAAAAGGAGGAGGAAAAAAAGTGCTTCTCTTCATCTCTCCCCCCCATCACATTCATCAATGAACCCATTTTCACTTTCACTTCTGTTTTGTGCAACTAGTTCTGCAGAAATCTTTGCTGGCAGCTAAAGTATTCTCTGTAATTTAACAGTCTGGGCCAGATTCTCAGCTGGTAAAAACTGACTTCAAGGAAGCTAAGCCAATTTATACCCACTGAATTGATCCCATCAGTATTTTATTTTGTTTTTCTTCTACATTTCATTTTGCTTTCTATTCCAGCTGTTCTCTAATCCTTTCCCCAGCAGGTTGTTTATTGTTTTTCTAAATACCCCCTACCTTTGCAGCTATTTCTTTACAGCCCTATTTAAGTATGTGGTTTCTGTTATCTGTTCTTGGTTAAAAATGAAGCAGAATGAAATCCAATTACAGCCATTCCATCCATTTGGTTAAAAAAAATAAATTTTCTACTTTTCTCCAGCTGATTTTCCACACAGTGTATAATTCCAATAAAAAGAAGGGCAAAAATTCTCTCCACGCTAGCCTAGCACTCTGCCCCTACTAATGTTGGCAGAAATCTGAGCTATGTGCAGATTTGAGAAGAGAAACAGGCTCTTGAAAACAGCATCCCATCAGTGAGGGGATTAGAAATTAGAGCTGTTGAATTGTTTTTCCAATGAAAAATTGAGTATTGTTTGAAAGCAACCATGAAAAATATTGCTGAATTGTTTGTAATTTTGGCAAAAAAAAATCAAAATGAAAAATAAACCGATGACTTTCCCTGTTGTTTTAAATGGTAATATTTCTTTCCTCTTCCTTGTTTTTGTGTGTCATCCCTTCTTCTTTCCACTAGAAAGCATGAAAAAAGTAAAAATGTTGTAAACACGAATCCTGTCAAGTCCTCCTCTTCTTCAGCAATCCCTCGCTGTCAAGGATGATTGTCTTCCATAATTGTCCTATCTGTGGGTTTGAACATGGCTGATGAGGCCCATCCAGGATTGACAGACTCTGTTGCAACTCAGACATGTGTTTCTGTGCGGGGTGGGTGGCTCCAGATTCTTGATTTGGCGTGTGACACGCTGTTCCTGCTTTTCCATCTCCTGTGGTTGGAGGAGAGGAAACAGGTAATGAGACTCTATATGGGTTATGGGAACTCTTGAAATAATATCTACTACATTTAAAACTCCCTCAAGATCCCCTTTATATTAAAGTTAGTATTGTGCTCCTTCATCTAGCTCTCATTCCCATTAGTACTACATATTTAATGATACTGTGAAGTTTATTTATAGTTGGTTCATTGCCAAGCAGGAATTTTTGAAAGAGCTTGTAATTATGCTGAAGCTATTAATGAACAGTAAAAAACCTAACCTTTCTTTATCTCTAAATGTTTATCCTTATCCTAATCATTGTTATCCCAATCAATATTTGAGTAATTATAAATACCCCCCATAAGTTTCATCCTGGTGGGTATCCTTTATCTGTAAAATGTTTGTCTGATTTGCTTTCTCTAACTGCCCTGAAAGCAGAGCCAAGATCCAAGGCTCCTCGGCTACTGCCCTTAGAATCATTAATTTCTCTTCAAACTGTGTCATTTACTGTACAGTCACAAAATATATGCACCGAGGCAAATGATCTATGACCAGCTGGCAGCTGGAAACCGAATACAGGATGCCGAAGGCAACACTTTACACAACTAGGTAGGATAATAATACAGGAGAGGAAGCTAAAGAGTAACTTGTTGCTGATGGACTGTTTAAGGCACTGAAACAAGCATTTGCAATGTGCGTTGAGGCAGCTTGCACAGGAATTCTTGCAACTCCTTGTTTCCACCTAGCCGAGCTTGCAGCAGATGCAGAGCTGTCATGTAATAATTGTATGAGGGACAACATGTGTCCTGGTTAGTGAGCTGAAATTACCATACATTGGGTTATTCGACTTTCCTGTATGAATTATTGACCCAGTTTAACAGAGAGGCTATTGGCAGAACAAGCAAAAGGTCAACCCAGGAGCTCACACATAACAGCATGAGGCATTTGCTTGAATGGCAATGGGATCAGCTATTATCTTTGAGAAGCCTGCAGCCTGGTCTCAACATGCCACAGTACTGGGACTTCATGGTTCTGGAGGTTACAAACACTTGGCAATGACTTGCACTCAGATGTGTGGGAAGGTGGGTGCAAAAGGGGGACAGGGTAATCAAAAAGGAAAATGCAGTTTATAAACATTTTTAAAGTATTTTCCCTAAAACAGAAGGCATGAACTGCCTTGTGACTTAAGGGGACCACCAGACCTGGGTACCAGTTTAGACTTACTTAATCTCAATGTAAGATGACGGATAGACACCTGGTAAACTACCCATGGATAGAGCCTGTTTAATGTTGTAAGACCTGTTCTCTCTGAAATGTTTTTTTTCTACATAAATAACCACTTCCAGGGACCGGAGAGTCTGAGACTGTTAACACATGGCTATACGAGGGCTTCAGGCTCAAACCACTCAGACTGGGGAAACTGGGGATTCCTATACACGTGCTCGGGGGTAGGAGAGGCGTTTTAATTAGAGCGGGTCCCAGAGACCCACTCTAATTAAAACGCTACAGTGCCATGTGTATTAAGCCACCACATGGTTAAAAATGGCTGCAGAACACTTTAACTAAAGCTCATTTGACAAGCTTTAGTTAAAGCTCCCAGCAGCCATTTTTAAACCCACAGGGCACGTCCAAACAAGTGCGGTCATGCGGTATGTGGCGCTGCAAACATGTTTTCAGCACCACATACCTCGCTGTCCGGGGTTCTCTACACTGCAAGGGCACGCTGCCCAAGTGTGCACTAGTTTTTTTTTGACCCCTGGATATACAGTGGTCAAAAAATAAACATGGAAAAAAACCCCAAAGCAGCGCACACTCGGGCAGCATGCACTGCTAAAAAGTAGAGCTGGGCCACTTGGAGCTGTGCTATGGCTGCTGGCCAGGCTCTGCCTGGCAGGATCACCGTGGCTCTGGAAGGCCCCCAGCACCCCAGGAAAGGCTGCTGGGGCCAGCACAGCCTCCCCTATACCACCTGGGACAACTTGCCACGCGCCAATGCACACATGGCATAGGTGTTCCCTGGGAACAAGAAGCGGCAGCGCAAGGTGTACTGACACTACTTGTGCCCGGGGAGCCAAACATCTATGCACGTCTGGACATACCCACAGAGCCTTACATACGTGACACTGGGGCAATGTTAGAGCATTCTAATGAGAACGTAGAGCAGCCTCGAGTGGACTCCAATAAATTCTAATTACAACTTATCAGAGCACGTGTATAAGCACCCGGAGTGTTTCCACCCCTCCAAAAAAAAGAGGTTCAAGGCCTGAGGGAGCTGCACTCAAAGAGACCTAGAAGGGTCAGAGTTGCAGTTATCCCAGGAATGGTGACAGGGTTGTGTTTTGGCATTCACACTGGAGAAGCTTCCAACTAGAATAAAGCTGGTTTTATTGGTCTTATTTTCCTTGAATGCTGCTTATGACTCATTTCAATTGGAGAACCTGCTTTGGGCCTTCACAAGCTTATTGTATTTATGATAGAGAACTGGGAAAGCAGAGCTGCAGATCAACTAGCTTTTAAAAAAGAGAGTCTTTCAACATTAGTCATAATTAAAAAAGGGAAAAATAATGCGACAGAGCCATTTAATATGAACTTAATGTCTGGTAGTTTCTGTGTTTGTCCAGGAAGAACACTTGTACTTATATCTTAGAACAGCTTGTAATGAAAAGAAGTAGGCACACATGTACAAACATTATTTTTGAATGAATACATTTCTATATATATAGTTTTAGCACTATGTATAATATTAAAGCAATAGGCAGCTACAAATTGGTGTGTGCTTCTAATTAATGCCGCAGTATATAATTTAGGCAAAAGTACATTTGTCTTTCCATGCTTGTTAAATGCCAGTTTTAAGAAATATTGAGTGAGAAATTAGGATTCTGCAGGATAGCTTGTTATTCAAACCTTTTTATTTTGCAAGAAAAGACAGTCTGCAAATAATCCTATTTCTCTCAGCATACAAAAGTGTTATCTGTAAAGTGAGTTTCCTTGCAATTTACTGTTGTATTCTTTTAAATTTGCTGTGCTAAATCATTCTGTTCATGACAGATCTCAGTTGTCCAAGCAGGATTGTTCAGCATAAAAGCAAACCAGCAGGCTAGTTTACAATCAGAATGTACTCTGTAAATGGCAAGCATGGCTCCCAAATTAAGTTTTACAGTGTAACTCTTTTTGCTCCTTTCATTTTTCTTCCCAGTTTCCGAGGTTTGCATGTAGTTCCTATGCTCTGACAGATGGAGAGATTGCAAGAGCAAGAACTACCCCATCCACACATCAAACCTCAGGAGGGTAGTAGCCATCATATGCTCAGGTTACCCCAGTTACAATTAAGACTGTTTAATGCAACCACTTAACATGAGAAACCAGACACCAAATGAAACCCATTTTACTGGGATCCAGAATGATGTCTGCATCGCCATGGCTAGCATGCCCCCGAGTACACCCTGGCCACCCATTCCTATTCACATATCCTAAACCCAGAAATATGCCAGTGAAGCTCTTCTTGAGTATGCTTGATACCAAGTAGGGTGACCACTTATCCCTAATGGGGTAGGACAGTCCCAGAATGGGAACATCAAGTCTCGGTCCCAGGCTGCATGACTCTGGGACAGCTGCTTTTGTCCTGGATTCGCAGCATCATGCAGGGATCCAAGTTTTCTGTTCGCCACGGCAAACGGCAGATTTCCCCTGGCAGGCTGGCAGCACACTGTTTCACCCTCGCTCCTCCAACTTATTCCTTAGAAAAGGGCTCGCACTAGTCCTCTATACCTGCCATGATCTTGTGCCCACTGCTGATAAAGCTAGAACTGAGGAGAATCAAGGGTGCCGCTGAGGCTAGATTAGTAGCCCCTGCACAACTAAGCTGCCTATTGCCTTTTCATTTGCAGCACTGCCTGGAGTATACCCGAACAAACACGGAAGTGGCTAGAGAGAGAGTTCAAGTTAAACAGCTCTGTTATATTATTTTGACTCTCTGTGGAGAGGGCTCCCTGGAAGACCTCGTGGGAGAAAGACAGCACATATACATGTGGCAGGCCTGTCTGAGGGGTGAGCCCTGTTCAGCCTGTCTGGTCTCCCTTGAACCAGCACAGATCTTGGGTGACTCTTGTTCAAAGTCCCTACCCCTGCATATATCGAACCCGGCTCAAAGGTATTTTTACTTTCCCTGACTGCAATATAAAAAAAGACATAGCAAATAACAGTTGATACTTTTGTGTTATTATGAGGCCCTGACTGTGCTTCAGTGGGTGTGTCTATATGTGCAATTAATGTGAAGCAATAAACACTGGAGCAGTTTGACCTGGAGTAAACTACTCCCTCGTGCAGTGTGCACATATGCTTGGGACAGCAGCAATTTGAGCCAGGGCAGAGCAGGCCTGGGCTGGCAGAGGGTACGGGGGGGTCAGTGCTGGGCTCCAGGTGGTGGCATTGGGTGGCAGAGGGCCTGGCTGAGGCATGAGGGTGCTGAAAGTGCAGAGTTGAGTGGCTAGGTGGCAAGTAGGAGTCTGGCCCCCAGCTGGCTGGACTGACCAGGCACAATTTCCACCTATAGTTAGCATCTACATACATGTTTAATCACAGTAACTTACCCCCGCATAAAATAGCATTATCTTACTGCAGCATTAATTAGTTTACTGTGGTCTAATACCATCACACATGTAGACAGTGATGCTTTACTCCACACCTAATTAGCGTACTCTGAAGTAAAGCACATGTGTAGACACGGCCAGTATGTAGAAAAAACGACCAACGTTTGTAGGAAAGACCTCACAGGTATGATATGGATGAAACCAGGGAAGTTACAACCTCTGCTTGGACTCGCAAAAGCTCATGCTATCCATCTCTGATTTATCTTGTCTGTAAGGTAAACATCTACCCTGCCTGACTTCAGACTATCACAGCTAAATGCTTCTTGTGAACCTCTACTGTACCATGACAGGTATAAGAAATGCCTTTCTGTCTGGGGAAGTCCTTCAAAAGTGAACAAAAACTGGTAACTTTTTAATAATTTTTCAGGGGGGGAGGGGGGCAGACAGTGGGATGGAAATACCCTATGCATTTTCATGAGGACTGGTTTCCTTTCTATAAAATCCTTCAGGATTGCTACAACCACCTAAAGAAATCTGCTGTATTTCAGAGGAATGACAAGAATGGCGGGGGGGGAAAGGAACAAATGAGAAAAGGGGGGCAATGAATCATGGATTCATTCACTGTTGATAGCATCTCTCTTAGAAAAATCCTATTACATTACTTCCTATCTTAATCATGACATTAGCTGTTGTATATCATTAAATTGTCATCCTCAGACTATTAGAAACACATCTTCATGTTTGAAGTGAAGTAGGTCAAGATATCTGAGAACTGTGACCTTTACTCAGCACACCCCAGTGGAGGTCAAGGCACCATGTTAAAATACTTGCAACGAATCCACTACTTCTTTGCATAGAGATTGCAAGGTAGCTTGGAGTTCATACAAACCAACCTCCCTTTTGACTGCTCCTTATTTACAGGTCCCCAATAAAACAAGCCTGGAATACCAAGCGTCTTTTCCAAATAAAACTTTCCCCTCATTTTTCTCTACCAGTCCTCAGGAAATTTGGAATATTTGTAGTTTTTGGCTGAACTGAACCAAAACAAAAATCTAGGGAAAAAGAAAAAATCCCCTCAAATCCTAAACCCTATTTGGCCAGCTCTTATCCCAGAGATAATCAGGATAACAGAGATCAGCTGCTTGGAGAGGAGAGTTCAGATGTGTGGAGGCACAGAGGGGAACTAGTAAAACTCTGGCCCTCAAAGGTTCTGGGAGTGGCAGGTGGCACTTTACTGTTTAATTAATTGAGGTCAGATCATGAGTGGCTGGTGCCTCCCGAATCTGGGGAGGCACCAGATTACTGACGGGGTGGGGGTCCCCCACCAGCCGATTGCCAACTGGGGGGGAGGGTGTCCCCCAGCGGCCGATTACCGAGCCCTGGCGCTTCCAAAGGGTGCACGGCCAATCTCAGGGGGTGCACGTGCCCCCATGTACACCCCCTATGTTTCACCAATGGGTCAGATTTAAAATGTGTTTTAAAGTAGATAATTCATAAATCTGTGATGCTTCACAGTTATTCTGCATGAAGATGCCAGACAGAATTTCTAAATCTTGTTTTATGAAAGGCCCCACGAATGTCATTTTCTGAAAAAACCTGCTCATTATTTATTCACGTGTTTTATTCTGAAATTTGAAAGAACATAATTCCCTCCCTCCTGAGGATAATTTTCTTCCCTTTCTCTTGTGACTATTAAAATGGTGCCAGAACTCAGCTCGGGCTTTATTCATTTGTTATTTTAATTTCCCCAATACTGAATATGGGAATAGAGTGGAATTTTTTTGCTTATAGCAAAGAACTGGGAATTACTGGAAATAAGAAGTGATGACTACTACATTTTAGTCCCAGCTGTGCATCTAGCCATTGTGTGATTTATTGCCATTCAACTGTATTCTCTCTACATCTCAAATTCCTATCTGTAGTAGATATTTAGGTGCCAGTTTCCTATCATCATAGGTATTTATATGGTCAATACTACCACAGATTCTGAGCACATCACAGTCCTTAATGTGTTTAATGTATTTATTCTTACAACACTCCTGTGCCTTAGGGAAGTGCTATTATCCCCATTTTGCAGATTAAGACGTGATTATGTCTGCAATAGTGCAAGGAGTCAAATCAATACATCTTCCTATATTGCCCATCCCTTATACTATGGACTTGGGTACAATCCTGACACATCAATATATCAGACATAGCAGGAGGCTTAGGCCAGAGCAAAGCATGAAGTTTTGCCAGCTTAACTTGGTTGCTTACGAGTGTGAAAAAATAATACACCTGGCTGAAGTACTTGTGGCGGCAAAATGCTACATGTAGAGGCAACTTGTACTTGCAGAAAGTGCTTTTGCTGGTCTACATTATGTCATTCAGGGAGACGGTTTCCTTACACTCACAAAATAACTCCTTTTAGCTGATATAATCTGCATCCCTACTTGGGGCTTTTGCCAGAATAGCTATAATAGCTAAGCTTTTGTAGCAGGGACTAAGCCTTCAATGTGTAAAGCAATTTAAGATCCTTAAATAAATGATAAAATATAATTGCCAAGTTTTTGTTACCCAAATTTGAGAGTTATAAAACAAGATCTATATATGAAATTCTGACAATTTTAGTTAATATCCAGAAGAGAATTTTCCTTCAGGAAAAGACTGAAATGAGGCTCCTGCTCTCCACTGTCTTAAAACATTTGTATACTGCAGTAAGCCCAGAACAATATGTGGTGTACAAGGGTATAGGATTAGGAGGCGAGTTTCCATTTTCAAGGAGAGTCAGCATATATACAAAAGAGAAAAATGACAATTTCTTCATATCCGTGAGTTATGGGTTAGAAAGTAGTTCCAGAAGCATTGATCAATGTGATCTTCAAAGAAAAACGTGGACTATCTATTACATTTTTTCAACATTACCATCTCTTTGCTGAAAACTGCATTTTATCTTCCTTTATAGGTGGAGACAAAGAGACTGTTATAAAGTACTAATGACTTACAAATTAACTAACATTATTTTTTATTGGCAGCCTAAGCGCTTTCTACAGCTAGTTGAGTTAGAAGTGAATTCTGAGTCACTATTGCTGAGGCAAATATTTATATCCTGTGTAAATTAGTATATTTTGGGTTCACTGACTAAACCAAAAACCTACTCTTTGAATGTACAGCACCCTATTTTGGAGTGAGAAAGAGTTATTTTTTTTTTATGTATTCAAATATAAAACCATCATCATTCACACCCATTTTTGCAATTTGCCTAGTGATTGCCATAGGCACACACTACTCCAGGAACTGAATGACATGCCCACCAGAGACTCAAGCTTTGCAGCATGGAAAGAATGAAAAATGACTTACAAAAGGTCTCCTGGTTAATCAGCAGGTTTCTGTGTAGTGGATGTAGAAGGGGAAACTTTCCAAAGATATCAAACATGCAAGAGTTTCTAGTTTTAACTGTCTTTTTTGGATACCGAGCACTTTTGAAAATCCAGCCACATCGTTACCAATGATGGGTGGACAGCTGTGTAAAATCTAATCTGTTGGAGGTGCTAAGGAACTAACTTTGCAAGGTCAACAGGATGCAACGCCAGGTTTGAAACAATGCTGAAACTTAGGTAGGATCAAGCCCTAATCTATTTTCGAGACATTGCAAGGTAGAGTTGTGCTACTAGGGCAACTAGTACTCCCTAACAACACCTCAGTGCTTTCTGATGCTGCCACACAGAGGAGATAAGACTCGCTTGGGTGTGTATGGGGGAAATATTCCTTTTTTCTGTGCACATGTAACTTCCCCTACAATTAACATGAGTCACCACCTGCACTGAAAAAACCCCCATAAATCCCATTGTGACTGGTTTGGTTTAACTACAGGTAGCATAAAAATGAGGTGATCTTTAAAGATCATTAACAAGTCTTTATTCTCATTTAATTGTAACTGTGGAATCACCTCTGTGGTTAATCAGAATATTAGACATAGCTTGATTTTAGTGGGTACAGATAACACTAGATTATGTTCAGCAAATCATGTAACAATTATCTTAGAAAGGAATATTACATGAGGGACTGGTGAATGGCGTTAAAATATTTAAGGATTCTTTCCTCCTTTCAGTTCCTTTATCTTGTCCATTTTTAGAGGGAATCTTACCCAGTCTTGACAATATTCATTTGGATTTTTACCCTATATTTACTTTTTATTTTTATGTGCTTCCAAATAGGGCCAAGAGCTCCAAAATACCAAGGGAAAATATTACGGGAGGCCCAAGCACCTGAATCAAACTATAAACCTGTAGGTTTTTGTCCATCAGTGCTGTACACTGAATAAAAATCAGACTGGTGTGCTCATGTGGGTAATGCTTCAGTTCTTAGGGCAGATATAATGATCCCTTACAATGGCTACAGGGACTGCATCAGCTGCTGTCAAGAGGATCAAGCATAAGAATTAGAGATATATTACCTGTTAGACCAGACTAACTCTGTGGACTGTTCAGTGGTGTTAAAGTTCAACCGCACTTTGAGCAGGCACAAATTAAAGGTTAATAACGTTTCTCACCTGTACAGCTCTGACTTGCCACTAGAGGGCTGATGCGTAGGGCTAGGAGCCAGGACATCTGGTCTCTGTCTCTGGTGGGAGGGGGCTGGGAGCAGTGCATCCTGGGATGCTGGAGGACTGCAAATTGCTCATTTTATCTCCATGGAGCAGATGGAAGTTACCCGAACACAAGCTAGGTAGCAAAACACAGAGCTAACCCTCATCTTAAGTGGCATAATTTTAAGATGCTCAGAGGGCACTGAGCATGAGTTAAGGAGTTTTAACAGGCAGATGCTCATGGTTTAAGTGCCTTTAGTATGGTGTAAGTATATTGTGGTACTTCATGTTTAGGAGACTTTTTATAAGTCCTAAAATGCCCCCAATTAGCTTTGTTAACTTGGTCAAATCATTTCACCTCCCCGTACCTCAGGTTCCCCATCAGTAAAATGGGGATAAGGACACTTAGTCTATCTTTGGGACCAATGGATAAGAAGTGCTAGGGACCTGATTTACAGAAGTGGTTAGTATTGAATAGCAGGTATTGCTCTTAAATCAATGGAGCTACCCATATGCTTAAAGTACTGCATGTGCTTAATTGCTCTGCTGGATGAAGACCAATGCATAGAATCATTAAGGCTCAGACAGAAAGCCTTTATGGTCTAAAATGGAGTATATATTGTTTTCAAAAACTAAAAGGATGCCATTTAAATGGCATTAACTTTCCTTTCATCATTTGAGGTGATGGGACTCTCTCTAAATTCATAATCTATTTAGCTTGTTACACCAAATGTGCAGTTACTCAGCACATTTCATACTTATGGATCACCAAGCACAAACCAACAAGCAACTGGCAAACTGGATATTCACTGAATGCTTTGGCCATACTGCTTTCCTTCCTGAAGGGGAAAAATGGATTGCTTTTGGCAGTAATAGGGAGGAAATGGATGCCGAAAAATTCTGATCGGTCATTGTAAATGATTTTTTATGTGCTCAAATAAATACTTTTGAGAGAGAATCAGCGAGAGTTTGAACAGTTGTAGGAGTGAACCTATAACTTTAACTGCTGCCGAAACTGATTAATGCTTTTGATTCCACAATCATTTGACTTAAGGGAATAAAACCTAATCTTACAGCTATTGCATGGAAGGTATTTGGTTTTGGTGAAAAAGCTGCATTGCGTAAATGAACTATCAGATGCACATCTTCCAAAAAACGAACTTGGAAAATTAATATAAAATCCTCTCTCTTATGAGGCCCCTTCCCAAGAACAAAACAGAATAATCAAATTAGAATATTATTAAAGAGAATTAGAATTCAATTGGGTAGAGGCTAAAATAATGGCTGATTTGTTAAAGTCTACATTCTGTTCAACAGTAGAACAAACTTATGTTAAGCTTTTTGCACATTTCTAGCAACTTACTCTGTCAACATCAAAGAACACATCCTTAATGCACATATATTATCTGACCCTTCCTAGTTGAAGGCAATTTTGCTCAATATCTCTAAACAGAACGATAATTCATATGCAGTATCACATTAATGACATTTTCACTTGCAAACTGTGTCTGGGCTGGCTGGCAGCCAGCGTAGGAAGCAGCTTTTATGGTGAGGTTAACATGTTTATTGATGGAAATTATATGAAATTACAATAAAAATACAGGTTCATATATCAGACAATAACAAAGATTGTTTGGTAGGTTTTCAAATACAAAGCATAAAGCATTCAGGATTGCACTCTGCAATCATACCAACGTGATTTGTAATTTCTGCATTTCTGACAAGCTAAGGTGGATGGAGTATGTCCAATATGTGCATATATAACTTGCAGGGAAATTTCTAGCTAGTTTTTGGTGATTTAGGAAGTGGTATTTCCTTCTGAGCTGTGCACTCAGCCAATTTCCTGCATAAAGGGGCATTGTGTACCATCTTGGACATACTATCTTTTGGATGAGTAAAATGGAGAACCTGAAAATGCATGGGGACTCAGAGTTATCATCACAGAACCAAAAGTCATAAGGTACTCACTGCTTCATGGGATCAGGTCATAGTCCTAAACATCTGATGTACTTGCTGGCATCTGTACTATGGATGAAGGAAAAGGCGAAACAGCTGACTTGGCCATTTGGATAGTTAAATCCTGCCTGTGTTATTTCTTTTTGATGGGCAAATTGCATAAAGTTCTCTTTTCCCTTGTTGAAACAGTCCTTTGTGCTTGCTAAGCTGTTAAACAGCAGCTGCATCACAGCCCATGTCAGTGGTTGAAGTGATCTCAGTGCACAGAAGTTTCATGCACTCCACTCCTGATCAGACCACAAGGGCTCCTATACAGGTGCAGGTAGCCAGCTCCGATGCGCTGGAAATCCAGCATGTCAGAGCAGACTCGAGTAATTGAGTCTGTTGGAGCACAGAAATAAACACGCTCCAGCAGACTCTGGCATCATGTGTATTAGCATTCCCGAGCCGAAAAGTGACGGCGGGGCGATAAGCTTTAGCTCAAACTGCTCTGCCACCATTTTTCTGTGGGAGGATACAGATACATGTGATGCGCGTGGGCTTTTAATTAAAAGCGCTCACTAATTAAAGTGCCCTCCCCCCCCCCACACCCCCTAGAGCATGTGTAAAAATGCCCCAAGAGTTGTAAAAAAAGTAAGGAGCAAATGGGACCTTTTTCATCCTTCTGCAGGCCCAATGGGAGCCACTGGTGACTCTCCTATTCGTATTACTATAGCATTCAGCAAAACTAATCATGTCCCAGCATCCCAATGTGGCTTGATGCTGTATAAACAAAGCAATAAAGAACTTAGAGCCTTAGAGTGCACACAGCCATTTGTCATTTAAACATAGCCTGGGAGCAGCCTGTATAGCCTTTCACTGCTCCCAGAAGCCACGTGGAGAACCTGTTTTAAGTAACTCAAGGTGAAGGGAGGGGTGGGTGGGATGGTGGAGGGTTAGGGGAAGGCTTGTATGTCTGCAGAGGGGCTGGTGGGTTGTTTGGAGGGAGAGGAGCCCATCAAGGTCAGGGGGTGGGAATAGTGCAGCCCTGGGGTTGGGGTGAGTGGCTAGGCTTTCCCAGCCCTGGGAAATGCATGCAGGCGTTTGGGAAATCAGGTTAACCCTTTGCTAGATTGGGTTAACCTGATCTCGATCTAAGTTAGTGCACTTCCTGCAGTGAATTAACTTAGATTGGGTTGCCATTTTTTAAATGATTTAGGCCCTCTGAACATCTGCACAACTGCAGAATCCAGTGATGTCAGCTTTCGCGTCTGCTCTCTCCCCCTGCGACGAATAAAACCTCTCTGAAATACCATCTGGGGCCAGCACTGTGTGGAAGAGCTTTCATAGTTTCATAGTTTCATAGTTTCAGGGTCGGAAGGGACCTAATAGATCTTCTAGCCCGCCCCCCCGCCAGGGCGGGAGAACAACCCAAAAACACAAACAAAACCACTCACCCTAAAAACAAAAACGGGACTCAAATGAGTCCAGCCAGGTAAGTATCCAGCCTCTTCTTAAAGATCCCCAGGGTAGGGGCCAGCACCACCTCCCTTGGAAGTTGGTTCCAGCTCCTAGCCGCCCTAACTGTGAAGTAGTTTTTTCGGATGTCCAATCTGTACCTCCTCTCCATCAACTTGTGCCCATTACTCCTTGTTATGCCAGCGGGGGCTAGGGGAAACAGCGTCTCCCCCAAACCCTTCTGGTTCCCCCTAGTGAGTTTATAGACGGTCACCAGGTCCCCCCTCAGCCTTCTCTTGTGGAGGCTGAATAGGTTCAGGTCCCGCAGTCTCTCACTGTAGGGTCTGCCCTGTTGTCCCCGGATCATGCGGGTGGCCCTCCTCTGGACCCTCTCCATGTTGTCCACATCCCTCCTGAAATGGGGCGCACAGAACTGGACACAATACTCCAGCTGCGGCCTGACCAGCGTCGCATAGAGGGGGAGGATCACCTCCCTGGCTCTACTCGAGATGCACCTGTGGATGCACGACAAGGTCCGGTTAGCCCTGCCAACCATGACCTCGCATTGTCGGCCCATGTTCATCTTGGAGTCAATAATGACACCAAGATCCCTTTCCGCCTCCGTGCTCTCAAGTAGGGAGTTCCCCATCGTATAAGTGTGCTGCTGGTTCCTACTACCCAAGTGCAGCACCCTGCACTTGTCCGTATTGAAACGCATCCTGTTCCTGTTTGCCCACCCCTGTAACCTATCCAGATCCTTCTGCAATCTCTCTCTCCCTGCTAGCGTGCTCACCTCCCCCCAAATTTTGGTGTCATCAGCGAATTTAAACAGGTTGCTTTCCACCCCAACATCAAGATCGCTGATGAAGAAATTGAACAGCGCAGGCCCCAGGACCGAGCCCTGGGGGACTCCACTACCCACCTCCCCCCAAGTCGAGTATGATCCATCCACCACCACCCTCTGAGTGCGACCCTTCAGCCAATCTGCAATCCATCTGACTGTGTAGGCGTCTATGCCACAGTCGCCTAGTTTATTAATTATGATGGGGTGAGAGACGGTATCAAAGGCCTTGCTGAAGTCCAGAAAGACTACATCCACCGCGGCACCTGCATCCATGGCCTTTGTGACCTGATCATAAAAGGCAATCAGGTTGGTCTGACATGATCTCCCCCTAATAAATCCATGCTGATTGCCCCTGAGCATCATTTCTGATGCCGGCCCATCACAAATGTGCTCCTTGATGATCTTCTCAAAGAGCTTTACTAGGTTCCTCCACAAACACACGCACCCAAACCCACTCTGACCCCAACAGTGCTGACTTCACATCTGATCTCACCCCTCAGGTAAAGATTTTACTGGCATTAAGGATGCCAGCTACAATCTTTCCGATTGAGGCTTTTAGCTAATGCCAGTAACCTTCCCAGCTGGTTTTTACATGCTTACCTCTAAACTTATCTTTGAAATGAAGATGTTCTTCTGTAATGCTCAGCTGGGGAAATCCTCTCCTGCCAGGATCCTGACTGCTATTCACATCAAATAGGCTTCGTACAAACAGGTTTAAATTTCTGACATTTCTCTTTACTTGACAGATAAAACTGTATCAAATCATAGCTTAAGACTAAATATATTTCACAGGGCAAGTGGCCTGGAAGAGCCACTACCTGGGAAATCTTTGCTACTGAAGAAAAGATTTCAAATTCTACCCATATGCTGGTAACATCCTGAGTTACTAAAATAAAGTGGAGAGAAGCTGCCTTGCTAGCCAGCATTTGAGTTCCACTCTGTAGGGACAGCATAAGGAGGTTATTGTGATCTTGTGACAAATGCCCTTTCTTCTCCCTCCTTCTTGATAGAAGTCAGATGATGTCTCTTTGTATTGGCTCAATTTTGAGGGTGTCTGTGAATAATCAATGATCCCAGAAGGTCTCTAATTTCCTGATGGAAAATTAGGTTTCCAAAAAAAAACATTTTTTTATTCTTTGGTAAAAAATGACTGCACAGAAAATGTTGGGCATTCACTGGAGAAAGACCTTTGCTTTTCATGCCAAAACTTGTTGGTTTTGACCAGCATTTTCCAGTTGGAATGTTTGTGCAACTATCTATTTATATATAGTATTTATTCAATTCGAAGCTGACCCTGATTATAAGATTACCCCCTAATAATTAGATTCTATATATGGAAAATGTATTAATTTGTTATAATTTTCCAGATATAGAATCTAGCTATTGGAGATTTGTTTTGAATTTGTCCCCCTCCCACCTCTACAGCAGGGAAAAATAAATCTGGGAGGTCAGGTAGCCCCCTTTGCTCTGTGCTTCCCCCCAACTTTTCCCCCTGGCAGCCCCTTTGCCCTCTCCTTACCATCAGACCCTGCTCTCCATGAACACATGGAAGTGAGGAGCAAATTTGAAAACAATAATCTTGAAATTAAACATGGCTGTATCAATTTGCATATAGTACCCATGCACTTAGTTCATCCAGAATTAATGCACGTTACCTTTTTTTGAAACTGCTGCAGGTTTTAGCACAGGTATATTATAAACATACTTTGAGCAGCAATTTGGCTCCTACTTATCTATAGTACAAACTATGCATGATATTAGTCCAAAGTCAAAGGCTTATGATTTACCACATAGCTCATTGGGCTGGGGCCCTGCAGAGTCAGCAGCATTTCAAGCCATGGTGACCCCACAGCTCAGCACCACTCAGCAGATGTGTTTACCCCAGATACCGCCCACAAAGGATCCATGTGATAATTAGCCCCCACTTAGGACTGGAACCAGGTGTTCTTGTCAGGATTGCTAGGATGCTCCAAAAATATATATGTAAATGAACCTGATCTGGCTTCACCTCATGGAGGGTGTGGTCACACTAATCATATGCACCAGGCTGAGAGAGGGTGTGACAGAATTCTAAGTGAACTGTTTGGGGCCCTGTTTTGTGATGTTTGCCAGACATTTAAGGCTGATGATGAAACAGGAAGTATTAGAAATGAAAAAGAAAGCTCAGTTGTGGGAGTAAAGAGGAAGTAAAAATGTATGTGATGCCGTGGCTCACCATGACTTGAAAAAGTGTTGGTAGCGAGAGGGACTGTGTTTAATGGGCACAACCATATGTCTTATTCAGATGGGCAAACATGCTGCCTCTCCAAGGGGAGGGGGTACGCAGTGCTTATGAAACCACACCTGTGCTCCTGCACACTGCACTGGTTCCCCGCTGCCACTGCATTGCCAAAACATGTTGCCCACAGAATCCCGAGTGCTATGTGCATCTTCTTCTGGGGATCCAGATGGGAGAAAGTAGCAAAGAAGATGCTGTACAAGACCAAATGGATCGGGGCAGGGGAAGGCCAGACATCCTACTTTTCCTCTAGGCCAAGTACATGAGCCAGATCTGCAAGCTGGTGATTGGGGCAGAAATGGAAACAGCCTCCTTTGTCAAATACTATGCAGGGCACTTGCTGAGACATCACAATCAGGAATGAAAGGGAATATTTATGCTCACAAAACAATTAGGGTTTTCACTTTCACTTAAAAAAAATCATTTAACACTGAGTTGTGTAATGGATTTTGCAAAAATATGTTTTCAGCTGAAATTTTTTACCTAAATGACTTCAATGATTTTCTTCCAGTGACTATTGATTGTTAAAATGTTTTAAAAATCTAAAACCCCACTAATTTTACCATTTGATTGTATATATTTTTAGGTGGCACCAAATGTTTGAGTCTAGACTTAGATGATGTCAACCTTTTCCTCTTAATGTCCTTCAAATATTAAATCCTAGCAAATAGAAGGTATGGAAATCTAATTCCTTGTGTCAATTGCATTACACAGAGGAAGAAAGAAAGAAAAGAAACAGTTCGAAATAGAAGCCCCACTTGCCAACATAAAAGGAAATCACTCTATAAGATGTATCCCATCTGCTTTCTTGGCAACAAAGCCAACTAACTTGTAATGCAATAAAAAGGCAGATTTACTCACTAACGTCACTGTAAAACAACAATTGAATTCACAATGCAACTCCTTCAAATCCATTAACCATGAAGGAGATTAGCTACACCAGTAATTTTTAGATCTCAGTGGGTGTGTCTACATGTAATGCTTTACTGTAGTGTAGACCAACCTATTGCACAGTAGTGTCAACATCTACACATGCACACCAGATACTGCACAGTAAATTAGTCTACTGTGCCATTAGTTATTACTTGACAATACAGTAAACTAACTAACAGGTAGTAAACTAACAAATTTGCTCCCAGTCTGCCCCAACACTAGGGAGCCACAGGAGATGGGGACACAGGGATGGGGAGCCCTTCCCCTCCCCCCCAACCCTGGTCCTGGTGCTACTCAGCTCCCCCCAGAAGCTGGGAGCCAAGCAGCCCTGGACAGGGCAGCTCTCTGCCCCTGTCTTATCCTGGCACTGCTCAGTTCCCAACTCCCCACTGGAGCCGGGAGCTGAGCAGAGCAGGGACTCAGGTGTTACTTAATTCCCCATGCAGCTAGGTGCTGGCTTCTGGGTCAGCTCCCAGTCAGATCTGGGCTCCATGGGGCTGGCCAGGAACAGAAGGGACAGTTCCCAGCCAGCTCTGGGCTGCTCAAGGAAATACCTGTGCAGCCTGGAGCTGATTGGAGCTGCCCCAGAAGCAGGACAGCTCTTGGCCAGCCCCAGGCAAGGAGACAACTGCTGCTACAGCTGGCAGAAATTTTTCTGGCTCCATGCACATGGGGACCAGCGTATGCTCCCTGCCATCCCCCAGGCTAGCACCCCAGGGGAGCCTGGAGCTCCCTCGGCTGCTGCAGGGGGGCAGAGCAGGGTAGGAGCAGATTTGCACATGTAGATGTGTTCCCAGGGAAGGTTTACTGCCCAGTAAGCCTTTATAGCATTAATAGCATGTGTAGATGTGCCCAGTATGCTTCAAATATTTAGCACATCATGGTACTTTTCCTCCCACTCCCCAAACATGGAAGCAGCAGGTAAGGGCCCCCTTTCATCTCCCTGATGGCTAAACTAGAGTCAAGATCAGGGTATCCCATAGCACTGACTGGATTAAAGGTTTGGAGGCTTCATTGCAGGACTTCAGTTGTTAGAGATACCTTTGTCTTCCTAAACTACTGACGCTTACTATATCACACGGGAAATTCTACCCCCAGGATGAGCACTAAGGCCACTTCCTTGTTTCCTATTAAAAAACAGGACTTTGCAGTAAAGCATGTGAATAGCAATGATTCAGTCTGGCATCCTATCTGAAGGTACAAGATGTGGCACTAGTGACCTGACCAGGCCCAAAGACCTCTGGGGAGTTGCAACCTGAGCCCAAGAGACCGTGGAAAGGATTGCAATGCCAATATGTTTTTAAGACAAAAGTGGTAGGGATTCTGGGGTCCTTGTTGGAGATAATGTAGAGAGCATCTTAAGGATTCCCCATGGGCTAACAAAGGGCTAGAAGCTCATATAGAGGCATGGGTTTGTATAATTTTCTCCTCCAAGTAAATGTAAAGCAATAGGTTCATTCCCAAAGCCTTGTGCTGAATTTGTAGAGGCAGGCAGTCACTATAAACTATGTAGTAAGGCCACAGAACTAGACATTCTACCAGACCAATGAAACTATGCTTAGGATTTTGTATACTCATATCTCACCTTTTTAAGATGAAGTTTAATTAACTGAAAACATAAAGCACAACATTAACATTTCTATGGGTAAAACTTAAAAGTTTTCTAAAAAATGCCCGAAAGTTCCCAAACAGTTCATCAGCTTGTTTACATTTTTTTTTTTGAGTGAGTGAGTGAGTGAAAGACTCTAAAACTCATTTCAAAGTCTGAGCTTCCCTCCATATTTCCCCATCCCTGGAAGATGCTGTAGGTATTTCATTTTGGAACACAGATATTTTAGAATTTATTGTCAGTATGACAACTATTATGTAGCCCATTGAGATGGAGAGGAGTGATTTAGTGCTGCGGAAGCATTTGTCATGTTTGATGAATGTGTTTGGTGATGAAGGGCAATGAAAACGCAAACTATCCAGCTGGTGCAAAATAAAGGGTGTTTCCTGATGCGGAGGGTCACAATGGTAGCTACAAAATGCTACAAAAAGTTGATTTGTTTCTCATTTCTAGCCATAAAGAAAGAGTTTTCAAAGGCGTAAATGTAGAGACTATGCAGAACAAATTTAGTGCATTGACAATAATGCAAAACTAAAGGCAGCTGGGGAGCTGGCCAGCATTGTCTCACTGCACCTTCATACCAGACTGGGGAATGCTTTCATGAAGCACACCCAACCCACTCACGCCACTCCACACTCCAAATGAGGCAACACAGCAGTCTCATTGGGGACTGCTCCAAATGAGGCTCTGTCTCAGACTTTTTAGGGCTTTGTCTCAGCATGCTTATTCCTATACACTCAGAGCTTTTCCAAGGCAAATGCATTGCTTCACTTCTGGGATCTGGTGTGCATAGATTAGGATGGAGTGGGCAGGGTCTGCTTCATGGTGATGTTCTTGGGTGTACAGGCAGTCCTCGACTTACAACGTTTCGAGTTACAATGTTTCACATTTACAACATTTATAAATCGACACCGTTTTAACTTTACAATGCCAGTTTTGACTTACAGTGCTTGATCCGATGCAATGCCATGCCAGCGAACAAGTTTGCTGCATCGCTCATCTCCCTGGAGAACATCTGTCCAAACTTCCTTGGACACTTTCTTTAAGAAAGCAGACAAGACTCTGGAAAAACCTGCAGCCAAGACTCCTGAGAAGACTCCAGCCAAGAACCCTTCAAAAAGTCCAACCAAGAGCCCTTCAAAAAGTCCATCAAAGTCACCTAAAAGAAGTCCTTCCAAATTAATATGATTGCTATTTACAATATAAATACATTAATGTACCTATATTACTCATCTATAATTGATTGAGTACAAAATTCTGGGGTATTTTTGGTGAAAATAGGGTATTGGGCCTTGGTTCAGGAACCAATCCCCCATTTATAACATTGTTTCTTATGAGAAAATTGGTTCTGAGTTACAACGTTTCGACTTAAGACGTGGTTTTCAGGAACCAATGTGTCGTAAGTCCAAGGACTGCCTGTATGCATTTCTTACACTGCTTCCCTGGGTTTCCCCATCTCCCCATCTGTATTAGAGCTGTGCAAAGTCACGTCAAGTCAGTCCCAAGGTCTCACCAACCGTTGGGGCACCTTTGATGTAGCAATAACTTTCCTCCATTCTTCCTAGTCTTTTGAAATCCTTGTACAATCAGTTAGTTTTAATCCCATCTCATCTTTGATGTTAGTGATCCAGCTTGTCCTAGGTCTTCCCCATCTTCTTTGTCTGTTCACAGTACTACACAGTACAAAGGTCTCAATTTGCTTTTCCATCTTCCTAGTGGGCGTCCAGGTCTCACAGCCATTGAGACAGTGTAAGGAGTCATATAACTATTCTCACTGCCCCTTGTACCATATCATTTCCTTTTCCCCATATGTCAACCCATGTCCCAGCAACCCTTAACAACAGTACCGGCCTTGTGATGTTGTAAGAGGAAGGGTTTTCAGCTCCACTGGTAGTAGGATGAATACCAGCCTTTCTTCCCTTTCTAGTGCCATTCAGGAACCAGCCCACTTGCTCTTATCCAGGACAGCTGTCCTCAGAACGGCGAGGACATAAGCACTTCACCGTAGCTGGGAGTAGAGGCACACCAAGGTCCGATATGGACACATATCCCATTAAGCCTCTTGAGTAGCTTAATGCAATTCTTGGGTCAAGGCCCTAGAAAAAGAATAGGCTACTTCTATTTTCTGACTGGCCTGAATTATAGAACATAAAAGCTCTAATCCACTGCCTATAGGATAAAGAGATAAAAGACCAGTTTGGTGTTGGGACAAAATGCTGGCATTACCTCTGAGAAATTAGGTTAAAATAGGCTCCCTTCTGAGCAAATGAGGCAGGCCTGGCCAATTACACGCTCAGAAGAAATGCCTTGTGACATCATTGATTCAACTTCCACCAGGCAGAAGTCAACCTCAGAATGTTTCCTTCTATAATACCTTGCAAAAACCTACCTCCAAACTTCTGTGGAAATCCAGGCAATGCACAATACCTTATTTTCCATTTGAATGAAAATTGTATTGCCGTAAAAAATTCTTCCGAACATGGGGGAAAAAGGGGTTTTGAAGCATTTTGTATTGTATTACTATAATGCATACATAAATCACCACATCCTATATGAAATTTATCCTTTCCTCTCTGGACTACAGAATATTGATTTCATTTCAATTTCATTTTTGTTTCAAATGCATTTTCATGGGAAATAGACCCAACACAGAGCAGTTTGGGACTCTGACTTAGCTCATATTTTTCAGATGCCAATAATGTGTGTGGTATTATTATTCTTTATTTGATAAGAGTGTCCCCATAGCTATCTGACAGTGACGTAATTGCTCTAATCACTGATACATAATGTAACTTGGTATGTTTAGCTAGATGTCCTGTCATTCAATCTAAACTAAGTGATGTTGACTCATTAGGTAATGTTCTTCTCCCTGAGCCCCAGCCTAGTGCTATTCATCTACTGGTGGAGTTATTTACATATGTATTTTGGGCTAACCAAATGACTATGTGATTGTAGTACCAGAGTTACCAGAGTAATTGTGACATGGAAGACAGACTTCAATGCGGACTTAATCTACTGCAGACCTTGCATAGGTATTGGGGTTGTTAACCTGTGCTAATTTCACAATGTCTTTGCCAGTATTACTATCGGTGCCAGCTAGATTAAAGCTAACATGGAATGCTTACCCATACTACAATCTACATTTGGTTGCATAGACATGCATTGTTTTCTCATGTAGTGTCCAACATGTAAAATCTAAATATCTTTAAGAGGATGATCCTGCCCTAAGCAGAGGGTTGGATTAGATGACCTGGGGAGGGTCTTTTAGCCCTACTTCTCTATGATTCTATAAGACCCCAAATTGAGACCCTGACTACTCCTGGTCATTGATAATAGTCTGGTACATTTTCTAAAACCGGGGGTGTAACATTCCTGTATTTTGGCCAGATTTCAAGTTGGGTAATTACAATGACCTACCTGAATTTCCCCTTGTCGTTCCCTGTCCTAAGCAGTTGTATAGCAAATATATGATTTTCACCTTAGAAGAAGCTGTATTTCATTGGTGAATCAATTGCATTTCAGGGTATTAAGTTTGTAAATCCTTTTGGGATCCTATGGAATGAAAGGCCATAACTAAATTTAAGGTATTTAACACGTTATCCTATTGAAATCAATGTAGCCATGCCTAAAATAAGCTGCTACTCACTATGGCTAGGGACAGGCATTACACATAAACCAGTTTAAGTGATCAAAAACTAGTTTAAACCTGTAACAGAAGAGATTTTCAGTGCACATACACCAGTTTAAAAATGGCTGACACCAGTTTGATATAAACCTGGTTAAATGCAGTTATCAGACTTAACTGATTTGGGTTAAACCTGTTTATGCAATGTCTGTCCCGGACCTATGTGAATAGGTATCAGGATCTGACTCTGTAATGATAGACATTGAGCAGTGATGATCAGCTTAATTGTGCTATTGCCTCTTCACAATTTGAATATTTAATGTTCAAGTTTGCTGGTGTTTCTAGTCTGGGAAGGGAAGGTATTTTTCATGCCAAAAAAGAAGGTTTAGGTGCAGCCATGCATTTACTGAAAGCTTGTCTACAAGTATTAGATGTCTAAGCAAGCCCATTTGTTTTGCAATGGGTGCACTTAATACATACTTCAACTTCCATATAAAAGATCCACTGGGAACTAATGTCCACTGAAACCTCTTTCTATCGGCTAAGCACTTCTGGTCCCGATGCCATCTATCAGCAAGAGAGTTTTGAAAATTTAATAACTTTGCTCAACTGCCAAAATAAGATTCTATTTTTGAAAAAGAAAGCAATACCAGAAAATCTTTGGGCTTTTTGTTTCCTTCTCTAAGATTTTTACTTGTTTGGCTTTCTGTGAGATTGAATAACCTGCACTCTTTTCCATTCATTCTTGTAATACTAAGCACTTCAATTAACTGATTATTGAAGTTTCTTCCAGGCAAAATTCTCATTAACTTCCCAAGTCCTGCTGCTGAAAGGTATTTTCAGTTTTCACCAGCAGTCAACAGAAATACCATCCTGGGGTCTTTGGTAATCAAACATCAACTATTAATGCTGTTTTTGTAATGTAATAATGCAATGATCTACCATATCTGACATCCCTTAAATACTGTATAGAACCAAATTTTACTAACATTATTCAGATGTATCCTAGTGTGCAAGTAGTAGGGCTGTGCAAAATGGGTCCTATTCGATTTGGATTTGGATTCAGGCCGAATTGGGCACAGTGATTCAATCCACTGATTCAGATCACTGTCCCTGATACGATCCGGCCAGATCCGAATCTGAAGATTCGATGCTGATTCAGCGAATCAGTGATTTGGACACAGGAACAGCTTTAAAAGTTTTTTTCTACATACCTTGAGGTAGCAGCGCAGCTTGTGATCGCTGCAGTGCTGGGGTGCATGGAGCGTCCCATAGGAGCACGGGGGGGCTTTCCAGCATGCTCGGCGGTGAAACCAGTGAACACTTCCAGGTCTGCCAGAGAGCACGCTGTGCCCCCCACCCCCCGTGCCCCTCCCAGCTCGGTGATCGGCCACAGGGGGACCCCAGGAGGCACCAGTCACCCAGGAGGCACCAGTCACCAAGCCGGGGGGGGGGGCGTGGGGAGACCCCTCTCCCACCCGTGTGACCCCAGTGGACCAGGAAGTGGACTGGAAGTGCTTCTGCTCCACTTCCAGGTCTGCTGCCAAGCACGCTGGGGAGCCCTCCCTGCTTCTATGGGATGCTGCATCTGCCCCTGCATCACAGCGTTCAGAGCCCCTGCTACCTAGAGGTATGTAGAAAAAACATTTAAAGCTGTATCTACATCCAAATTGCTGAGTCTGTCCGAATCTCTCCAAATCAATTCGGAGGGTTCCGAATCAATTCAGAGAGATCCTCTGATTCAAATGAGATTCGGAGATTTGGCCACCAAATTGGGCCAAATCTCCACCGAATCGAATCAGGGACTGCACTTCGCACAGCCCCAGCAAGTTGCCTAATAGAAATCAAAGGGACAGTTATCTCATCAGGATTAAAGGTGACATAAAATGATCCAGAAAGAATATTACACACAGAACTGACCAACTGCACTGCTACATATGCACACAGTTATTGAAACCATGCATGCAAGTGTATTGACAATGTTCACGATATTAAACATTTGACCTTTTAAATTATTTCTTCTGGTATTTAATCATTAATAAATATGGTTTTCCTTGGACATTTCCCTTGTAAAAGTAGAGTCAAAGCACCTTGCAGTCTTGAACGTGCTTCTTCCACCTGACTCAAGGGGTATGTCAACACTTGGTACCCCCGAGGAGTGTTTTAATTGGGCATCCCCACCTCATCTGCTCCTGTTCACATGGGACAAATCCAGAAATATAGGAGTAAAGCCAATCTGGGGGTGACCCCTGCCACTTCTGAGATGTCTCCCTTCAATGCACTTGAAAACACTGGTGTTGGGGGGGTCTTTCCCACTTCATTTGTGGGTCACAATGGTAGCTACAAAATGACCATCCTAAAATGTCATACCAAAGAAGAAGATTTCTAGGTTTGATGTGTGTGAGTGAGAGTGGGTGAGTAGAGCTTGAGGAAGGTGCTCTCTGGGAAGACTGGGGATGCAGTGGAGATAGATCCTAGCTCCTCAGTTTTGACACTCTAGTCTAACCCCCACATTTCAGTATCTGTAGCAGAAAGGAAGGCCACAGTTGAATGAAATCCCTGGAAGCTTGGCAAGACAACATTCAGGTTAGACATTTTTCAGCAAGGCAGAAGGAACAAAACCAAAAACAACATTAACAACAAGAGTAAATAAATTATAAGTAAAGAGTCCCACTTACTGCATTAAGAGATAGCTGTAAGACATATCCAGATGCAAGGAAGCCAAGACTACTTTTTTTTTTATTTCTTCAGTCCCTAGTCTCCCGATACAATTATTCTCAAACATTCCATATACTTTGTAATGACTGAAGTTAATTTTGTTTGTTCTAGCTTTAACATAAAAAAGCTCTTTCATTCATTTTCAGCTGAAGAACAATTGCAGTATCCCAAATCTGCTGCACTGAGAAAGGGTTATGTGCTGGTATTATCTGAACACTAACTGACACTGAAGTGTTTGTTCAGTGTTGCCATTTTTAGATGTACTGTACTGAGATTGTCAATACACATAGCAACACTTATGATGAATAAATTGATTTTCTCGCTGCTGTATGTTGGGTAAAAATTATTTGATTATGTATTTAGCTACTAATGGAAACTCATTAGTAGAATTTCATTTCATGCTTGTTTGCACCTGCAATCTATTTTTTCTTGTCCAAAGGATTGTTTCATTTAGTTTGCATGCTATCAATTCTACTTCTCGCATTTAAACAGATCATCGCCAGCCAAACTCCAGTATCTATGGTCTGAAATAGCTCAGGGCCATCATTCTTACAACAGCATCATTAAAGCATCAAATCTCAAGCGATTTGTTGTCATTTACAACTATACAGTTTTTAAAGCTTGCCTCTTGGCTTATCCGTAACTTTTCTTTATTTACTTATATCTTAGTGACAGACACCTTCTTCTTCAACTTTCCCACAAATTCCTTCATGGAACAGCCCAAGACTTTTCTTCCACCCTTTTTAGGCAGGGAAGTAGGAAACAAAGTTTTACTTGAGCCACTATTACATTGCAAGCAATAGTGAAAGACCTAAGGGTATCAGACTTCTACACTTTTCTTGGACCTGACTGTCATGTTCCAGGAGCAAACTCCCAATTCCCACTCATAAAAGTCAGTAAGCCGCATCTTTGGCATAAATCTGAAGAGCTCCATTGTGTCAAGAAAGTTAAGCTAATTTACACCAGCTGAGGATCAAGCCTAATAGGATCATTTGTATGAATAAAGACAACATAATTTGTATCCCAAGGAAGTTGTGGGATCTCCTCCACTAAAGGTTTCTAAGAGGCTGGAAGAAACTATTTTCTGGGAGAGTATAGAAATAGCACATCCTACATCCTGCATTTGTGAGAGGGTTGGACTAGGTGACCTCTAAGGTCCGTTCCAACCCTATAATTGTCTTGTTGCAATAATTTTAATAATTATGATTACCACAGTAATAATCCCTTTTGCTCAATAAAACACAGTTAAACATATATTGAATGGCTATCTGTTTTCTTTAGAGGGCTAGATTGCTGCTTGTTTGGGAATAAGACACCCTTCAAACACAAGCCAAATTTAACTGCCATGCCATCTGTTCTTTTTTCTTTCCATTAACTGCATCTATTTTATAGCCCAAAGAGAATGAATTATTGGCCTTAAGAGTATTAGAAGGGAAAATTACCTAATAGTTCTGATTTGATACCCATCTAAGTGGATTGGAGGCATGTGCAGTAGATAAAAGGCCATAATTCTCATAGCAGTCTGAAGCATATCAGCACTATGAAATAATCCACTTTACCTAGGGTGGTTTACGCTGTTGACTCAGTACCTAGCTGAGGAGATGGACTAAGCACTGAAAACGAGATGAGAAATCCTCCTTTACAGATATTTTTCCTGAACCGGGGCATTCTTTCTGCTAAGTGCAGAATTTTTTCCTTAGCTTTTGAGCTTTATTTTTTTTGTTTAAATGAAGAACCAAAATGACACAGGAGGGGCCAACACTAGATTTTGTGATCACTTCGTATTAGCTACAAATGTGATATTATTCTGTGCATAGCCAAGAGCTACGGCTTTCCCCTAATGTCTCCTGTCAACACAGATCCCTGTAGCTCATCCCCTTGATATGTTTATATCCTAGGGCTCTAAAGAAGAGATGGCACAAAGAGATACGTTTCTATGTGAAGTGAACAGTATGTAATATATTTTGCGTACTATTGTGCCATACTTTAGCTGGTTCTACTCCCTTTACATCTCCAGTAGTGCTGTGAGTTTTAGAACAACCAAAGTCTTCCTACTTTCTTCTCCTTCCACCCCTACCTTTGGGAAACAGAAATGCATGTCCAGATACCATCCACAGTTCCTTAAGGAATTTCTAGTTTAAGTCCAGTTCACAGTGTTTTAGCTAGCAAGAGACCCTAAGCCCAGGTATGAGACAACGATTCAGTGATGGGGCAGGTTCATCACTGGTAAATCCGAACATGAGCATACACTGCAGCTGTAGTATCTTACCCTTTATGCTATTTTATTATTTCTGGCTTGAGAAGCAGGGGTCCAGAATCAGGCTTCATTTGTGCCACTGCAAATCCAGAAGAATTCTGTTCATTTCAATGGGATTACTCAAAATTTATCCCAATATAATGAACCTTGAATCCGGATTGGTGACTTCAGTGTGAATTAACACAACTAGTACTCAGAAAAATATCCTTGCTGTACAAACATCGATCCAGTAGGCATATTCAATATGCTGATCATATTCCCAATGAAAAGAGTGGGAGCAAAAGCAGCTTCTGACTGCACTTTTTAAATCTTCATGATCAATACAATTAGGCTTGGCAGAATTCTTTTTTTTTTATTTCAACAGCTAAAATCAATATTTATTTTTAAGAATTTATTTTGATTTTTATCAGTTTAAACTTTCCTGGTTGTACAAAATTGGTGGGGGGGATGAGGGGTGGGCAGAGGCAGGCGGTTTAGTAATGACAATATGCTTTTAAAAGTTTTATAAAATCACATGTCAAAATATAAAAAGTAAATTTCTATAAATCGACAGAGCAGTGGTTCGCAACCTGTGGCCCACAGGTTGCTTGTGGCCCAATCAGCACACTGCTATAGCCCATGTGACATTCTATTTAAAAAAAAAAGTCAAGATTGCCGCCCACAGTTTGTTAGAGTCAGGGATCTGGGTTCTCTATTTGCCATGGAAAAATGCAGAATAAAGGATTTCCTCCTTTTAAGGAGAAAAATATGGGTAACAGCAGGTTTCCCCTTGCAGGCTGGCATGGAGTGGGATGGAGCCACAGGCAGCTCATCTAGCGGGGCAACAGGGGGCCGGCTCTCCACTGCTGTGCGCACTCCTGGGGAGGGAGGCATGGGGAGGCACATACTCCCCAGATGTGTGAGCATGGCAGGGGGGTGGATGCAGGCTGGCTGCTGCAGGCTCCTCGCCCTGCTGCCCTTCCCCTGGGGGCCTCCATTGCAGATCAAGGTGGGGAAGTTCAGTGCCACCACCAGGATCTCCCCACTGGCTGCACAACCATGGCAGTGTACCCTCTGCCCGCCTGGCATCAGCAGGGGGCACAACTCCATGCCACTGCTGCTGCCAAGAGGGCAGGGGGCACCTCACCATGGCATCACAGCCTGCTTGGGGCTCCCAGTGGTAGCACCAAGCCTCCCTGCCCACCAGTGCTAGAGGGAGGGCAGCAGGGTGAGGAGCTCTGAACCCACATGGGGCAGCCCGTATCTGTCCTCTCTCATGGGCTCTGCTCTGGCAGCCAGGGCTTGGGCACTGCTGGGGGGAGGTCAGGGTACTGCAGGCCTTGGACCTGGTCTCATAACCCCCTCAGCTGTGGGTTGTGACCCACATTGAGAACTGCAAGTGTGGCCCACTATGGCAAATAGGTTGAGAACCACTGCAATAGAGCACACCTGCTTTACATCACTCTTCATTTGGTAGTACATTCACACCAGGCTAGAGCCTTTGCTCCCATGGAGCAGAGCACAGAGGCAGGGGCCAAGCTACAGCCTGCAGGCTGGGGCTGCTGTCAAATGCCCAGAGCTCCGCACTGCAATGGGAGGCAGCGGTTGCCTAGCCCAGGTTGGGAAGCAGCTCCCTGCTCCCTTCAGCTGCTTAGGGCCTGAGCCCCACTTGGTGGACATCAGCAGAGGGGCAGCCCAGCCCCTTGACAGCCGTGGCTTCCTGTACTTCTGGGCAGTGCAGGGGCAACAGATCGGTCCTGGGGGCACCCCTGCATACCCTGCCCCAAGCACACAGGGGCTGAGCCAGGCTTGGCAGGAGTTCAGCACCTGTTTCCCAGCTGGGACCTAGGCAGAGTGAATGGCCAGTGACACCAGGGCTGGGCCAGGCATGTTGGCATTCGGCACCTGTGTCCCAGCTGGGATCTGGGCAGAGCAAGCAGCTGGTGGCACTGGGCTCGTGGCAGGACCCCACAGCAGCATCACTGCAGTGCGCGTGCGGTACCCACGTTTTTTCTTACATCCTCCTTTTATAGATTTCAGTTTTTACCGATGGAAACATTTTTCTGTCCATCTGTGAGTGTGAGGTGAAATCAATGTTTAGCAACATTTAGTGATAAAAATTGAATCCTGCCAAGCCTAAATACAATCAATTTTTCAATAAATAAGAGAGAGTGCTGGCTGGCCAGAATGCCTTGCATGAAACTGGATACTGAAAAATAAAGTGCTCTCCTTTTTGCTCTCTCTCTGAAATCAGGCATAGCAGCATGGAGCTGCAATTCTTGTGAACTCTACAGATTAAATTTCTTTGCTATAATGACCACTAGGAATTAGTAAAATGTTAATCTTCTTTCCACCTGCTGTGCGTGATTATACACAAGTCTAATCAACCTGATTATGAAAGAAAGCAATTTCTGTTTTCATATTTTTTGGTCCTTCATTTTTGGACTCTAAAATTCCTGATCCTCCATTTTAAAGCAGAAATAATAATTAAATTAAAATGCACAAAAAGGGAAGTGATGGAGACTGATAAAGATTGTTTTACAACAGATCCAGTAATTGATGCTCTGAGGATTTATTTCAAAGCACAGAAGTCAAATTAGAAACCCAGCTTTATCTGGATTTGAGTTGCTTTGATGCAGTTACTATGTCCTTATGTGTCTTGATTTTTAGCTAAACTGTTTTTAATGATAATACTAATAATTACAGCGACACTCAATCATTTTATGCACACAAGAGGGTAAAATTCAAATGCTGCCTTTCACTTAAAGATACAGCCATAAATGTGTCCATCCTTTTGCTATGAACTATTTGCAGAGTCCTAAAAAATGTTACACCAGGGGAAAGGAAGAAAACCCATCAGTTGTGTTAATAGTTGTGCACACAGTACCAAAGCAGACAAAAGCCATTTAACATATTAAACAGGCAGATCATCAAGAGGGACAAAAATGACTTCGTTTACTGGTGTTTATTTTGATGGATGTATTTTGAATATATATGTGTATTGAAGAGCCACAAAAATTGTAGGCCTATGTATAACCTGGCAAAGGCCAAAGAGTTCATTTTTTAAGAAGTTTAGATATCTAAGAAATTCAGCATTAAAGTTATAACTCTCAAGAAAGCTAAAGTTTTTAAAGTTTGAGTACTCACGGTTCAGTTAACCACAATCTCCCACAGCGATGTCTCGAGATGACCAGAATATTGTACTAACTCATCCATCTATAAAAACCAGTTAATTTATCAGTGGCCAACAGAAACTAGAACCCCTTAATCATAATGGTATCACAACTATGATTATGCACAATACACACGTAAGAATTTTGCAACACCTTGATTAAACATCGTAATATTAGGTTATAAGAACCCATGTGACTGTCAATTATTTTAGTGTTGGGCAGAAGGCAGGGCAGGGTGCCACCTTATATACTAACTCATTCAGAGAGGCATGGACTTCCATAAGCTATAGCCTACTTCATAAGATGCTTTATTAGATGTACCTAATGAAGTAGGCTGTAGCCTACGAAAGCTAAAGCCCCTCTGAATGAGTGTCTATGCCTCCCTGCGCTAACTTCTGCCTAACTTCAAACCAACACAGATACCTACCCATCTTTATTTTGCAGTTGTTTGATCCAGAAATTATATTACATATACATGCATCCAAAGATCTATGGTGCAACTTATAAAACCAAAGATTTTCCATATTCTGCATGCAAAGCGGGGGAAATCGTAGGCTGGTGTGTGTGTGTGTAATCTTTTTCCCATCCTGCCCAAGTAGTGCTCAGTCACAGTGGAAAACGAACACTAGAGGGGGAGGGAGGGTTATAAGGGAAAGGCACTTCATTACAGATAGCTCAATTCTTTGAAGAAGAATATCTTCTGTGGACGTCAGGAGGAGCACAGGAACTGAATACTGCCTGGGTACATTCGAGCTATCCATCGGCTATAAGAAGCCCAATCTCACTTGAACTCTAGAAGCCCAGCTCCACTAGGGGAGTCCAGTAAACTAGATTTAATCTCTCCTCTTTCTGTTTATTGCTATTGCAGTGAAAAAAATGTTAGGAAACTAATGTGCATTGATTCTTAGGGTATCAAAAGTTGTAAAGTCCTTGCCCAATTCACATCAAATTTTGTAGAAAAATTCTACTGAGACCGCAAAGCAATCTATCACTTTGGAAGAAAATGCAACTTTCATTGATTTCAGAAAGGGATGCCACAGTCCTGCTTATAATGAAAACTCGGTTGTAAGCTTAACTCTACAGTGGCTGCTACTTCTCAGTATTACTGAATTCTTTAAATGAAATATTCAGTAGCAAAGGTGAACATTTCTCCTATTTGCACAATACATTTTTAACAACATTCTTGTTACTCGGTAGCTTGCATTACAAGGGGGTATCCTAGGGTGGGGAATCACAACTCTGTCAAAGAAATCGCAGATCTGGTGGATTTAATGAACATCCTGATTGAAGCAGCTGCAGCACGCTAATGTGCTTAAATAGGCTTGGCAAGGGGAAGTTAAATCAAAACTACGCAGGTGAGCAAACAGACACGTTTGGAGGCAACAGTGCTATTATTAGCCTGTAGTTTTGGCCGATAGAAATCCCACACCAAGTACTCCCCATTACTTTTCCTCTCTCTTCCCTTCCAACACCTCAAGAAACATTACTTTTGTCTATGACATGAAGAAGTTCTTCTATGACATGAATAAATTATCACTGGCAAATCAGGGCAGGATATATTAAGAAATGCACAGAGTGTCTGCTTATTTTCTGATGCAGTATCCATGCCGTATAAGACCATAAGAATTGCCATACTGGGTCAGACAAAAGGTCCATCTAGGTTAGCATCCTGCTTCTGATGGGAGCAAGTCAGATGTATGGGAGGAAGAGCATGAGAAACATGGCATGTGTAGAGTGATCCACCCCCTGTCATATTATTCCCTCTTTACCAGAAGTGCTAGGTTTAAGGATACCCTAAACCTAAGGTTGCAACCTTGGTTATATGTTTGATAGCCCCTCCATAAATGCATTGGTTGTGTTTCTAAGCTCTGTAAACGACATTTGATCTACACTCAAAACTCCCGATGAGGCCAATGGGAGTTTAGGACAGAGGAGGCTGCTTGAGTCATCTTTAAGGAAGCAAAAGTCACATGGATGTCTTGTAGAAAGGGCCTCCAAGACTGAAAGGGAAGAAGTACTGCTTCTCAATAGGGTCCCTCCTCAGGTAGATCTCAGGGTGAAATCCTGGCCCCGCTGAAATCAGTGGGAGCGTATTTCAGGGACAGTGCTGGTTTCAATGAGAGTATTGGCTTTTCCATGGGTGTGTTGGTCAGTGAGACAAAGATTTGACCCCTGTAGTTTAATTTTCTTGGCTTTTCCCACACCACATCTTCAAGGCCCAAGGTCCTGTCGGAATTCTTTTGTTCCCTACATATGGTGCAGAGAGTAAGAAACTTGATGGCACAGCTGCATGCTATTATTCACAACTGTCACACTGACTGCGTGACTGCTTCCCCTAGCTTCACAGGGATAGAAATAAAAGCCAATGACTAGCACTGCACAATCACCTAATTAACTTACACATTTCACTCTGAATCTACTCCTTGCTTATTGGCCAAATAAATACAAGAGATCATTGCTGCTGCTGCTGCTCTTAATACTATGCAACCACCTTCCCCACCCTTTAAGGCAATCTACAATTTAATACATAAATGGAGATTTTAAAAGGAAGGTGTTGCTCTGACTTCTACACTGCTGCTAAATTGAACTTCTGTTAGTAACAATTTCTGCTTAACTTTTATTAAAAGGCCAGGTCTAGAATCTGACGGGTGCGTTGGAGCTAACTGGAATTATAAAAGGAAGGAGCTAATAAATAGATCCAATTTATAAATATACAACGTTGAGCAGGTTGAAAGATCAAAGTGGCTGTGTGCTGTCTCAGTACTACTGAAACCCAAGAGGCAGACAGCAAACAGAGTTGTCCTCAGAGTAAGTTAAGCCAGTCCCAAGGATTACTGCATAAGCAAAGCAACTCTGCACACACTAATTTGTCTATGGAAAAGTATGGGTCCACATCACGGTGCCAAATCTAGTTGACAGGACCAAGTTCTGCACTGCTTTATATACTTGAATGTGGGTTTGCACAAGGCAGCCGTGAATGTGGCCTGTTCTGCTATACTTATGTTTATGGGATTGTGAATCCTGGAGGTTCGATCCTGTCTTTGTAGCATGGACATTACTGATAAAGCTGGAATGGCACTGCTGGACTGGCATGCAGAGGACTTTAAAATGCTCCAGATTGTCTGTGAGGTCGATTGTGTATAAGCTCTAAAATCATAGACCACACTGGGAATGTTAAAGCAAAATGAAAAATCCTTACTTCCCATCTTTGCCTTCAAGTCTCCTGTTGACAATATGCGCACCCAAATTCCTGCACACTGGCCCAAAGTAGAGGCATATTGTGTTACCTGTAGAGCACAACTGGTTCTTGAACTACAACCCTCAGTATTCTAGGAATCAGCTGTATTAAATGCCATGCTATCTAAATCTCCCCAGAAGCAAGTTTATGGGATTCATTGCAGGCGTCTGTCTGTCTCCTGTTAGTGGGTCCCAGACACCCTACTACGTAGAAATGGGCATTTCAAATACAGCTATGCAGCCTTTCCTCATTTAACAGACTACATTTCTTTCCTTCGAGGATCTCTGACATCTGTCATCCTTTAATGGGTCAGTGTAAAACCTTTAACTAAATCTCCCTAATTCCAGTTTGATCATCTTCCATATACTCTATCTTCAAAAATACCTTCCACAAGGTCTCCTATTCCAGTGCTCCTTTTTATTTAGAAAATGCTGCTCGGGGTCTAAATTCTGCTCTCAGAGACTTCTGTGTACACCCCAGACTCCAGTGATCTTTGTATATAAGTGTCTAACAGCCCCTGCCTCTTAAGCTAATTACAGACAATCACAAAACCCAAGACTGAATTGATTCAATGTCTGCAGATTAATTTAGGCTGTATAGAGTGAATTGATAAGCAAGTGAACAAACTTTTACTTTTGATTCTAGAAATGCAGCCACCTGCCTGCACTGGCTCAGGACAGAAGCTGGGGGGCGCTAGAGCACGCCTCCCTGCTCTGCGGGGGCAGACAGCTTGGACTAAGGCTAGCCCACCCTCCCAGCTCAAACCTGTCAGAACTGGTCAGAACCAGCTCAAACTCGTCGGAACTGGTTAAAACTGGTCAGAACCACTCGGAACTGGTTCAAACTGGTTGGGACCAGCTCAAACCATTTGGAACCGGTTGGATCCAGCTCAAACCAGTTGGGGCTGGCTCAGATCCGGCTCAGATTCGGTTGGGGACGGCTCAGATCCAGTTGGGACCAGTTGGAACCGGTTCAATCCAGTCACAACTAGTGCGAACCAGTTCGAAGTGGACACGAATGTCATTAAGCAGAAATGAAAATCAAATTAATCTTCTGTTGCAAATTTGTGATCGTGTCACCTGCGTGTCTTCTGCTGTGTCTGCATAACATTTGTAAATAAATAAAAAGGTAGCTGGTGACATATAAATGTGTATAGGAAATGTCAGGTATTAATTGGCATTCATGTCTTGATTGGGACTTTTTAAAAGTAACCGCTACAAAAAAAAAGAAAAAAAAGAAAGCAGCTTTGATGTATTAGTCTGACAGACTGATTTCTTCTGCTACCAGTCTCATTATTGTTACTACCCTATGCAACTTAATTTGTAGTCATTTGGGCGTAGCTACACATCGCCATACAGCGACGTTGCTACAGTGCCTTTAGGAAGTACTAAAGCACTGTGCAATAACCACCTGGACTGTGCTGTGCACACACTGCCCAGTTAGATTTCACCGGTATGTCACCGTAGTGGCACGCTAAAACAGGGGAGTGCATCACTACGGCGATGTAGCTGCCGATCACATGGAGACCCACGTGATCACTACGTCACTGTAGCATGCCGTATGGCAGCGTGTAGACACACTCATTAAAACATAGGTTCAGTTCTATACATCAAATTTCTTCTGCTAGTCAGGGTGGTGGCTTTCTCCTGCAATGCAGAAATGTTTTCAATTTTAAAATATGCAATCCTAAAACAGTGATAAGGCACATTACAAACATTACTGCCAAAGACAATGGTATAATGGTGCTGGCTGTATCACTTTATGAAATGCTACAACTTGCTTAGTCATTTCAGTTGCCTGAAAAAGCAACTATTTTTCCTTACCAAACTCAGCATTTTACAGATTCAAATCCTGAATCTGAATTCTTAAAATTTTGTGAAAAATACGGCTCCTTTCCCCTGAAATTTCAACATCTGCATTTTCAAGCCATTCTTTGTAATAGACATCAGACAGTAATTAATATTGTTCTTCTTGAACTTGAGATCAGTAAGACATACATGCACTGCATCAGCTTACATGAGAAACCTAAGCCTATTTAGAGGAACGCATCTTGATAGACTTGGAAGTAGCATTAGTGGGTGCCACTGCTGGCACCGGGGTGAAAAGAGGGTCTGATGCAACTCCCATTAAAGTTGGCAAGGAGCTTTCAATTAAATTCCAGAGGAGTTAAGTCAGGGACCAAATATCATCTGATGACCTTTAGCAGGCCACAGCTGGGCACAGATAAGGAGGGCGACTGTGGAGAGGGAAGAGAAAATTGAACGGGGAGGATGCTGAAGAATCTCCTCCATAAATTTGGAGATTAGCATCTTTTAGGCAAAGCTTCTGTGCATAAAACAAGCTCAGAAGCCAGGAAACCTACCTGCGCTTTTATTTCAAATCTCCAAATATGTCATCAGCCAGATAGTGTGTTCTAGTTAAATGCCATCTAATACGCGTGAAAATCCCTCATCCTCAAATGACTTTGCATATTTCCCAAAGGACCACGCAAAGCATTTGAAAAATACAATGTTAGCAATCGCTATGCTTTTTAAAATAAAGCAGGTGTCCCATGCTCTCCGTATGTCCTGCTGGAACAGTGACTTTCGCACCTTACCTCTGCTTGGGGCCTCTCTCTGTCGTCGGGTCTGCTCAGTGTTGACATTTAATTAAAACAAAAAAAGATCCCAGTCC
>NW_005842204.1:1137302-1147241 GCF_000455745.1 Alligator sinensis | reverse complement strand
TGCTGAAATGAATAGCAAAATCCACATTTGTTTTGATGAGACCAGGATCTGAACTGATCAGCCTTATGTTCTGAAGGAAGGAAATGAGGCATATGCTTTTATCGAGTCTCTTCAAACACAGAATACTATTTAAACACACATTGAAGATTTTTAAGAAAATATCTTCAGCTGGAACCACAGAGACAAGTGCGGAGGGTTTATCTCTCGGTAACAAAAGCCACATGGCATTTCTTAGCTAGAGAGAAAACGGAGTTTAGCAATTATTTATAGCCTTACATACATTCCTGTGGACAGCCAAGCTGACTTGGCAGACTGAAGCTAATTGGGTTTACAGTAGAATGATGCTCTGATTGAAGCGTCTAGGCTAAGAAAAAAAATGAGTAATTTATACACACACACAAGATAATATTACCCTTGAGCATATAAAATAACCACCCCATATACTATAAGAACAGTAGTCTGGGGTTTTGCTACTGCTTTACAAACCAAAGACCCAAACTGAATACTTTTGAAATGTTCATCTAGTGTACTGTGATACATAATTTAGCTGTTGCAGAAAGGTGGCGTGCGGCTGACATTTCTGTTTGATTTTGCAATTCATGAAACCCCTGTAGTCTCCATGCGATAGGACCTTACTTAGGAAGGAGGGTAGCCAAGACACAAAAGACAGTGTGGGCAGAGTCTCTGTAGAGCTAATGCACAGCTTACAAAAACGGGAGAGTGGAAATTAATGTAGCCCCAGGTTTACAAAGTAAATTATTCAAATTGCACTGTAGTAATTTATGAAAATCAAAAAAGACTTATTTAACCAGCCCAGCAGGCAATAGATGCTTCTATTTTTGCACATTAACAGCAAAAACAAAAAGCCATGAGAGTCTGCTTCTTCAGGACTCTTTTCTCACTTTGCTCCCGGAGTTTAAAGTAAATTTTGTGACTAGTTAGAGGAAAAATGCTCAGTGATTTGGGCGGCCAGAAAAACGTATAACATTTTTCTTTGTGTTTGCCCCTGTTAGTTTAGACTTCTGCCCCATAAACTGGCATTTCACTTATGGGGAAGTCCCATAGAGTTATCAACATCTAGAATACCTGTAAAATTATATTTTAAATGGAAGATGGTTCCCTTCCCTTTCCTTTGGCCTGTTCAGGCTTGCACTTAAACATAATTTGAATATATAATTTTGAGTATCCCTGAATCAATGTTTTTTGATAGGCAATGAATAGAATTTTTTGCTAAGTCATTTAATAGGATCATATAGCAATATGATATATTTTTCATATTGTGATTTCATATTATAGCTTATATCATATTTTATAAGCTATAATTTTTCATTAACCTCTGTAGACAGGTCCAAAACATCTATGTCACCATTATATTTGACAAGGAAATAGGAGAACAATAGGAAGACGCAAATACAAGACAAACGACTGTTGAAGTTTGATAGAGAATATGAGACAGTGGAGAGGAGAGGATGAAAACAGAAAAAAATGAAGGATAAAGGTGGCTGAGAGAAAGGAAAAGAACTGCAAAGAGAAATAACAAGTGTTGATTGACACAGCAAGGCAATCAGGATAGAAAAGAAGAGGGGGACAATTGGTTGGATTAATTTCATGTGTTGCTTATTCTGAAATTTGACAGTATTTCAAGAAGAAACAGATTTTTATGTTAAAAAACATTAAAAATTGGGATACCTTGACTTTGAAATCAGGTTTGGGCAACCAGGTAGGAATTATTCTTGTTGCCACTGAAATGAAGCCATATTTAGCATGTAAAGTGGCAGCTGGCATAAACAAAAAAGGCTTGGAGAATCAAAGGGAAGAAAATGCTGAAGTGTAATTTCCACTGACTTGAGCAGCCTGCCCTTATGCAGCAAAGAGATATGCTTCATTCGCCTTTATCTGCTGCATCTTATTTATTGGGTACGTTTCAGAAGAAACCTTCCCCCATTACAATCCAAACTTCAAAGCCCATCTGCTAATATTAATCAGTGTACACATAGCTAGTCTACTGCACATGATCGTTCTACAAAGGGATAGAAAGATCATCATCTTCACTGATTCCCATATGTGGGGAAATGGCAAAATGAAAGGAAAAGGAGACATTTAATAGTAAACCTTATGCTATTTTGTTAAAAATGAGTGATGCAAAGGGCATATAGTATAAGAGATGATAAACAGATGAAGGAAGAGAACTCTGAACATAAGTTAGTGCCTGCGAGTGTCTTGGTCTAGATACTAAAATTACACATTTAATGAATCACACGTGCAGCGTGACAGCAGGATTCCCCCAGAGAAGTCAAAGTAAGTTCCTTGTGGTTCTCCACACAAGGCTGTATCACAACAAACCGTCTGGCAAACTGATTGCAGATCAGAAAAGCCCAGAATTATTAACTCCAGCATTATTAACTACAGCAATTTGCGTATCCAGATGCCAGGCAGGATATTGCACTACCCAGGCATTAATGACTGAGGCTGGATCTAGATGTGCAGGCAAATCTCTGTGGCACCAAAAATTGCACACCTGGCATGTTAAAACGTGCCCTGCTCTACAGCGCAGGAGCAAAATTTGCTACTGGGAAAGACGGGTAGCAAAATAAACAATGCAAAAAAAAGAGTGACGCGGTGCACACCACAGGAGTGTGCACCAGCAGACACAGAGTCCTCCAGGGAGCTGGCCAGAGCATCGCCCCTCCTCTAGTTTCACCCCAGCTTCTCCAGCACACCAGGAGCTGGGAGGAGAGGGGACATGGCCATTTCCCCAGAGCGGGGTGTTTTGCTCAGCACCAAAACTCACATGCAGGGGTGTGCATAGCAGCAAAAAGCAGTTGCACTAATTTGTGCTGCTGCTATTTTTGCCACGGCAAAAGCATGCCCCTGCATGCCCTGTGAGTGCTGTTTGAATGCTGTACCATTTGCAGTGGACTGATGGTATGGGAATGCAGATTTTTTTTCCTTTTAATTACATACAAAGCAGCATATAAAAGCCACTTCTTCAAAACTCGATAAAGAAATCAGTCTAACAAAGCTCATAAAAGGGGCCCTGAAGACTCATAGCAGCTAATTAATGGCTCAAGCATCAAATGCTCAGCTTTATGATCTACCAGCGAAACCTTGGGAGTGTCACTACCAGTAAAATCCTGGAAACCAGCTGTAGTGCTGCCTGAGGTCCCACTGCCACAAAGTGACCGACAAGGAGTCAAAGCCAATTCAGGCTATGACCTTGATCCACACGAGCATGTGCTGCACTTTAAGTGAACCTTAAACTCCCAGTTTATCTCCAACTCCCAGTGAAATCAATTTTCTGGATCAGGTCCTAATCAGAACTTACCCAAACTACTGCAAAAGGATTGAGATTAGATCAGTCCAAGTCATGGGAAAAGATTTGCCTTATTTTAACTAAATGTACTTGCCATCCACTAAATAATTCACTATAACGTCTACATTTCATAAGCCTCCTGTTCTGACAAATACACTGTTAAGTCTTATCATGTCTCTTTTGTATAACACAGAGCTTCTGAATGATCCTCAATGTATGATAAATGATAACAGCACAGAGGAGCTAACGTGCCTTTCCTCTTTATTTTAATGGACAATGAGATTCTGCCATGTCGTTGTAAAAGATGGCTTTAAAATGCTACAAAAACGATCTAAATTCGCAGCTGATAGCAGCAGAAGAAAATTTGTCCCCACTTGTTTGCAAAGTGGTTTCTTTAGGTCTCGGTGGGTCATTCAGGGAGACAACCCCGGTGCTTAAATTTAGGCACATGCGTAAACACCTTTCTGCCCTGATGGCCCAATTTCTGTAGGCCTTTTTCATAGAGACTGGATTATATGGCACACTTCTCTTTAAGCATGCTGATTTTCACTATGTTCCATCATTCATAACTGGGTAGCTGACTTACTTAAGACAGGAAAGAGAGATTTGTATCTCCTTAAGAGCACAATGATCTTTTGATACATACTAAAAGCCTAGGATAAAGCAATGGAGAACTTTAAATGGAGCTCAGCAAGGGAATTTCATTCTTATGATCAGCTGCATAGTCACCAACAGATGTTGCTGTGGCAATCATTCGGCTAACAGTGAAATCAAAGAAATAAACGCATTTTTATTGCAGAATGCATAAAATGTCTGGCGGAGACCGGAGACTTGAATTTGGACCGTTCAGCTAATTTGATTGGGTGCTACAAGTGAGAGTATGATTTCAAACTACGAGTCATTTTTCTCTTTGGAAGAGTGGATAGCTGAGTCTATTAATCTGACAATACATTTAAACTGAGTTATTGTGACAAGGGACTTCCATTATCTATTTCATCTAGTTGCAAACTGTCAGAATAAATCTCAAGGGGGAAGGAAAAAAAGCTGCCTGCCTTTGTTTGCAGTTTTTATATGCCACAACAGTTTAGACTTTGTTTGCCTTAACCCATGATACTGTACAAATGTACAAAGTGGAGGTTCACAGCAAAGCTATCGGGGAGAAAAAAAGTTTACCTTTATGGGAGTTAGTGTATTCCTTGAAACAGGTAACAATGGTTGAATCTGAGCTTTTATCACCGATTTATCCACACACTAATTTCAGTGACTACTTCTTTGAAAATATTTCTGCATGTTATACCCTCCCTCCCCCCACCTCCCCCTTGGAACCAATTAATAAATCATTTCAAAATGAAAAAGTATTTTCCCAAAGCTGTCACTACTCTACTTTCATCTTTCCTGTGAAGCAAGTCAGTTTAAACATTTAAAACTTGTGCGAGTAGAATTTAACCAAAGTAAAGCAAAAAAGAGCAACAGTGGCATTATGGGTAAGATGTCAAGCTGTGCTCTAGGAGGTTAAGATTCAATTCCTGGCTTTGCCATAGACTTCCTGCGTCACATGTTCTTACTGTTCCTCCATCTGTAAAATGGGAAGAGCCATGCTTTGCATCCTTGGCCTGTCTTATGTTACTAGACTGGTAGACCTTCAGTACGTGTCCTCCCTCTGACTATGTGTATGTATAATGCATAAACTCTCAGCACTATTGTAAAAAGAATGAACAATATTAAAATACATGGAAGAAGAAATCTCAGGATTATGCAGAACCAACACCTTCGTAATGATTAACTTATCCTTTATCCACTCACCTGCAAACCCTTGAAGATCTGCAACATAGTTCTCAAAGAGAGGACATGTATGTCACTGGCCAGGTTCTTGTCAATCTGTGACTACTGGAATGGCCCTTAAGTGAGAGCCAGCTCTGTCTGCAATACCCTAACTTGGGGGATAGCCTGGCATTCAGCTGATCAGGCAAGAGGGCACTAATGGGGACTTTACACCATGTGCTTCACTGAGTACTCTGTGATTACAGCTCCATGAGTGGAAAAAAGAACAAAAGCAGAGTATAGACACAGGACTCGGATATTTTTACTAGTAACAGATTGCTCATGATTAGGCCGTGTATTGATTCCAAAAGTGCCTGGGTCTTACCTACACTACAGCTTGCACCTCTGTTACTACCTGAGACTTGGTGAGTCTTGTCGGTATGCCACAGAGATTAGATGTTTCCATCCTAATTCATGTGATACTTGATGCTATGGCTACTTTCAGCAGCACCATATAAGTACTCTGTGTAAGTAATGATGGCAGAATCCGAGGCAGTTTCTCCAGGGCTACTGCAGGAGCAAGCAATTTTTATGCAGGCCACTGGTTGTATTTTTCATTTTCCTCATAATATGAAGCATGGAGGCAATGTTCCTTTTGCCTAGGACTTGCTAAACATTCGAGCCAGCGCTCCCGCAGGGATTGCACGTGTTGTAAAAAACCCACTTTGAATCTAGCCCTGCAGTCTGATGCACAAAACTCCCGGTGAATTCAAGCCATCGTTTTATACACACACGTATATAAATAAAGTAGCTGACAACTTGCAAAGCCTCAGGAGGCTGCTTAGAGAGCTTGCTTTTCACCAGTCCCTATATCCTCAATTACTTGTGGCAGCCCTAACTGATCCCCTCCCGAATCAGAGTTTTGAAGGATGCCTCTCATGGTAATGATAACTTTCACCCCGACTAAACACTTTGTCATCAATTACACACCTCAAGCCCACTGTGAAGCTGGGGCAACCTGCAGAAAATCTGAGGAATGGCAGATACATGGCCTGCAAACCCACTTATTTGCAATTCATTGTGGATAAATATGAACATGCATTGGAGTGATTTAAAAAAAATGCTGAAAACTGATGGAGATGCCAAAACAAAGCGTGCCCAGGCTTGGGAGACTGAGTGCATTAGTGAACTATCAAAAATAAGTGCTTTTGGAGGATAGAGAAAGCATACGTTTAAATTACAGATGGATCTGAGTCAGCAGTCTCTCTGGGTATCCCAATTCTAGATTCTGATTTCAGCTTCGTGTATTACACACATACACTACACACACACACACACACACACACACACATATATATTTTATCTTGCTGGGATCCTATGACCCCTGCTGACTTCCTGCCCCTGGCACAGGGGCTGGACTCGAAGATCTTCCGAGGTCCCTTCCAGCCCTAATGTCTATGAAATCTATGAAATATAGTGTATGCATATGTGTGTGTGTGTGTGTGTGCACGTGTGTGTGTACCTATGCACATCTATCTATCTATCTATCTCCCTCTATATCTATATAGTATATAGAGACTGGGATTTTTCAGAGGCATAACAGAATATTTAAGCACCCAACTAAATGAGTAGGACTTGTGACTTGGGAGCCAACAGTACTCCCAGGGGTATTGCTGGCAAGTATGGCTGACTCATGCTCTTCTGTACAGCAAACCCAGAAAAGAAGTGGGGAGCCATACTGAGCATCCCTCCCCACCAACACAGGTCTCTAGTATGTTAGCACAGTATACTGACTGTACTACAGTATATGCCATGTATGTGTATATGTGTATGTATGCATACACAAATACCTCTATAATTTATACTTAATATATATGGGCCTGACCTTGAAATATAGCCTAGATAATTTAGTCATATGAATACTTCCATTTTATGTGCAAATGTTATAAAAAGGACAAGGTAGTATAAATGACTGGTCCGATAAAGTTTTAGACTCATTCTACATAGGTATACACAGTTCCCAAACGTGCAAAGCAGAGTGAATTAGGTTTACAGAACATAATCCAATAATGCAAGGGGTGGGCAAAAAATGGCCTGTGCACCAGATCTGGCCACCAAATGATTGGATCTGGTCCATGGGGGGTGCCCACCAATTGATTTGATCCGGCCCGTGGCCGCCCCTGTGGCATTCTGCATGGGGCAGCCCACACCATGCCCCAGCTCACACCTGCTGGCCTGGCCCTGGCCCTGGCCCTGGCCCCAGCCAGTGTGCACAGCTTCTGGCAGGGCTGCTACCAGTGCAGCTGCAGCTGCCTGGGTGCTGGTCCACTCTTCTGGCCTCCAGTGGCTCCTCTTCCTGCTCCTGCTATGCCTCTTCTGGCCAGGAGGAAGCTTCAGTCAGGTAGCTCCTGCCCCAGTGCACAGGGCTCTGGCTTCAGCTCCTGGCTAACTTCCATCCACTCTGCCCTCCTGTCTCATACCCGAACACCACTCCCCACCTGCCCGTGGCCCCATCCCACATAGAGAGTTTTGGTAAGTTGTTGTGATGGGACAAGGTGCTGACCCGGCCTGTGACAACTCGTCAAAACTCCTTATGTGGTCCCTGGACCTGAATAATTGCTCACCCCTGGAATAAGGATTGGCTTCTTAATTGTTTAATACAAAAGAAAAGGGCCTGAAATCTTAAGAATCAGTTCAGCCAGCTCCACTGTAAAACAAATGGTCAGTTTTGAGAAAGAAGGAGGAAAATAATTTATGATGATCTAAAAAATCTTGTGCATAATATTATCCTGCTTTGCAAAAGAGACTCCAGCAGAAAATAAGCACGGTTGCAGCAACTAATTTTAATTCTCCCATCTCCATCCTGTTCTTGTGAAACAATGAAACCTCTAATTCACAATCTTCCCCAAAGTCATCATTTGGTCTCAGTGGGTGGTAGGGAGAAGCTAAATACAAAATATCAATGTCACAACTTCACAGCTCCACACTTGTCTTTGATCCGACTTGGGAAGCGAGATAAGATGCAATATGTTCATTGCTTTACTACCACTGAGGAATATTCATTAGTTTTAATTATTTTTTAAGTTGTAGAGGGAACCATTAAAAAAATTAATCATGAATGGGAGGAAAGGCAGCCTTATGGGGCCATAAAGCAATGATCAAGCATTTTAGGATACACACTTTTTATAATTTATACTCAAAATAGGACTAAAAGTAACATATGACAACTGGCATAAAATAAAATTTCTCATAAAAACACAGCGATTTATTGTCAAGCTCAGTGGGATGTTACATTTAAGCGTGTCATTTACTTTCTCTCATATTTGCCATAATATCTAAACTTTTCGATTTCTATGACTAAAATCTCATGTCAGCAGAGCGCTTAAATACATGCTTTGGGAAGGGGAGTGGTCTCAATGGGTATGTCTACCTAGTAGCAGCAATAAACTCTAGCTGGTCAGTCCTGAAGACACCTTAGCCACTCACTTCTGCATGTACACTGCAACGGTTAAGACACTCTGGGGTATCCTACTCAAACCCTTCTACCCAAGTAAAGAAGGAAGGATTTCATTCTGTGGGTGGGGTTTGGTTGGGTTTTTTTGAGGCGGGGGTGGCCTTGGAACAGGCTAAAGGCCTTTGGGCCATCAGGCACCCTGCTGGTGGGCTGCTTCCCTCTTTGGTACCTGGCACACTGTCCCAGCTTTCCTGCCATACCATGTTATGAACAATAGGTTCAGGGGACCGTCCTCAGGTAACCAGGTTAACTGGTTTACTGGTTACTGGTTTTAACCAGGTTCACTGGTTTGCCACCTTTGCTGCTGCAGAGATCAGAGATCTTTTTTTCTCTCTCTCTCTTTCTGGCCCATGCTCCATAGTAAGCGGGACCTGGCATCCTCTTGGAGTCTATGCTGGGCAGCCCATTACACCTATATGAACTGTTCCTGGGTTTGGGCATCCTCCGTTCTTCACTGGGATTACCCATAAGCATCCTCCACTTCCCTCACTCAGTTTTAAGTCAAAGATATGTCAGAGCCCTTGCAGAGTCTTTGGGCTTCGTGGTGGGCCCAAGAACCCCCGAGCCAGCAGCAGCTCCCCTTGACATCCCCTAGCTTGGCAGCAGCGCCCACAGAGCTCCTCACAAAACACCACCCATTGCCCCCTTTCCAAAGGCTCCCAGTATCCCCACAGCTGCCCTGTACTTTACGCTTAATCCCAAAGGACGTAAAGGTCTCGCAACAAACTACCAGTCTCCGCAACCCTCATCACTCTTCCTGGCATCTTCTCCCCCACCATAACCAATGTTGCATGCTACAAGTAGGTTCGGGCATAATATTATTACGCATGGCAAAATGAGGATGAAAACATACCAGGCCAAAGAGGCTGCAGGGTATAGTTTTGACCAGGCTGTCCATCTCTGGAGACATTTACCACAAGCTGAACAAAGTACTAGAAAATGTAAAGTGAGGTGAGCAAACCATCTTTCATAGGCAGGGGATGGGTTGGGGGACCTAATGGGTCTCTTCTGTTTTTAACTTCTATTCCATTCCCTTTGCGCACATATGTAACCACCATTAACATTTCTATTCCACCACATTTCCCAAACCCAGCGGGAACTTTGCCACAACACTCCTACTTAGATGACATGTTCTCTGAAATAACAGAAAGGAAAGGTTTTGGGCTACTCTCCATCTCGCTCTTTTAAACACGCCTGGTCAATTCATCCTCTCCTGGTGAACTACAGCAGTGCTTTTTCTGAAATAGTCACCTTCACCAAAACACCTTATTTTGGCCACCTAAGGGACTCAGATGCTTTGTGCTGGTCATTTGAAGACAAATGAGCTACTCCTGTTGTCTTCAGAAGGATT
>NW_005842204.1:1114864-1137292 GCF_000455745.1 Alligator sinensis | reverse complement strand
TCGTCAGCAGGATTACCCATGAGAATAACAACTATTTAAACAGAGTAAAAACTTGCTCTGCTGTAAACTCCAGCATCTTAAAGGCAGTGGTTTTCAAAGGCAAATATTATTTTTTCTAAATAGACTATTGCCATTTATTATACAGAAAGAAACAAGACTTAAAGCCAACTACATCTTTAGCTATCCCATGGCAGAAGACACATCAGAAAAAGCAGAAATTATCAAGTAAAATTATCGAGCATTCCTATTAAAATCTGGAAATCGTAAAATGTTAATATACATTTTATAGCTGTTCCACTTGAAGAATACCACATGATATTCGCAGTAATTATGTGAATGGAAGGAGAAAAGATAGCTCTGTATCCTCTGTCATCTAGCTAGAGGAGATTAGGTTAATTAAACAGGGTAGTAGGTTAAACACAAGGGCATCTCCAGATTTCTCCTTTTTGGCTCCTCTACCATTATTATTCTGCAATAACTAATTATAAATTAGTGGCAATTTGGCACCCCAAATTGACAAGCACTGTTATGCTATATTAATCTAATTGCTAGATATTACTAGGGTCTTTAAGGTCTTTGGAAAGATTTTCCTTGACCTCAATGGCTTTGGTATAGAAGCCTAATTCATTCTCACTGTAATGCTGAATGAATGAATGAGTTAAATCTTTTCACCAAGCTGTCAACTGCTCTCTAGGGCTACAGAAGTGAAAAGGAAAATAAGAGCATAAGCTAGCCATATGATGAAAGGCAATCCCCTGCAAACATATGGTATTGAATTATTCATTATTATTATTTTCTCCTCACCATCAATTGGCTTCACACTGTGCAACATGCAATTATATAGACCCTACACAAGAAGTTTACGATGGGATATTAGGAAATGCTCAGTGATGGTCTAACTCCTCGTCACTGAAGTCAATGGGAGATTTTCTATCCTTAGCATGAATGACAGTGGAGTTTGACCACTAGCCCCATCACTGATCTCATTCTGCAGCCTGCAAGTGCAACTGTGCAAATTCACATGCACGTGAATAACTCCACTCTTTTAATCAGTCCCATTGACTCAAAACAAAGGTTAATTTACACCTGTGGAGGCCTTATTCTGGGTGACTGACACAGGGTTTACCCCAAATGACAGGTAATCAGAACAACCATCTTTTAAAGGTATTTTTGTAAGGAATCAAGTTTGAACTGTGGAAGCCCAAATACTTGATGTTAATTCCTAATAGATAATCTCCTTGAGCTAAATCGATCTCTGGGGCAACTCTATTAAGGCAGAGGCAGACTTAGCCTACAAGTTTTGAGAGATGATAAGCATCCAGGCAAAATGCAGCCCTATCAAACATCACTGCCCGCTGTAAATATTCACACATCAACTAAAAGACAATCCATGCAACAGACTCATGCTTATGAGGTTATAAAAGCAATGAAGGGAGAAAATGTCTTTCCTTATTCAGCTACTACAGAATAAAATGAAAATTCCTTTATAAACGGCCAGCAGAAATAAACGCATGAAACGCAGGGTGATCGAGTGTCTGAAACGTCCTAAGAGGATCCTATTTCTTCTTCTCATTTACTGCCTGTCCAATTCAGTGCTTTTAATTCCCATTTCCAACTCAGAGCAGCATAAACTGATAAACTTTAATGTCAGAGCAGAGCACTGGGAAGCTTGTGAGCTAGGCTCCAAGATCGGCCTGGAAAGATGCTGGCTTTAGCAATGCAAAGCTGAGAGCAGCTCAGAGCAGTGACATGGATGCTTTTCATTTCTCCACTTCGAGCAATGCAAAAAATAAAGGTCACTCAGTACCCAGGAAAAAGAAAGTAAACATCCACTTAGGTGGTGTTGGAAAAGGAACATACATAATGGTCCTCAGGCTTTAAAACTCTATGTGCTGGCATTGCTTCTACCTGCTGAATATTTATACAAGGTTAGATGAAGACCCAGTTTCAAATAGGGAGCACTACCTCAAATCTATTCTACTGATATTGTGAGCACTACGAGGCAGGTTCCAATTTACACTACAATCCTATTCCTCCATCTGGCAGCATTAAGGCAGGTACAAAAGTCATTTTCTTCCACTTGGTATCCCCTTTACACAGACAAGATATTGGGGCTTAGCGACAGGAGGGTTAAAGCATCTTGCTGCTCTCTGGATGCATGAATTTGAGACGTGCACAGATCTTTGATCCATCATTGACAACACACTTTAAAGGGGACTTCTGTCAATGAGGACCAACACCTCTAGGCTTTCAAAAAGCACATCTCAGAGTCAGGATGTCCCCATCCTTAATGGTACTATCAACAATTCAAAGTGACACCAACACTAAGTGTGCAATGCACAGCGCTGGCATTTCTTTTAAAGTTGTGCTTATTTTGTATTCTCTTTTCCCAGAGCAATCTGGTGGGGATTGAACCCCAAGCTCGGAAGATAGTCAAAGATGTGAAATGCCCACTGGCTCCACTTCACCGTGCACAGAAATCTCCTTTCCCAAAAGAAAATAAAAAATGGATTTTTTTTTTAAGATGGGGAATCATTTGACTCAACAGGAGGCATGGAAAAGACCCTCGCAGACCAGGCCCTTTCACCATGATACATGTAAAAGCTCCCATCCTTCATATGCTCACTCTGCAGACGTAGGGAATGCATTACTGTTCCTTAGGTTTCCTACTGCTAGCCTTCCTCTAGGTTTCCTTTTCTCCTTAGATCCTCTGTAAAAGCCTTAAAGTGCTAATGCATCTAGCTTGGAAAACCACCACACTAAACCTTCCAGTATTAAAAATCGCAATACCCCCATACTTTAACACTGGCCAACTTTTCATTTCCATTCACCATTAACAGAGCATCAGCTTGATTCTTCTGCAGTGCATTCACTGACAGCTGCATGCACAGTTTTCCAGGACACCGTCCCATCTGAAGCAAGTGATGATATCATCCCACCCACATTTCTTACTGCTCCCCCTGCTGACTGGATACAACTGGGATAAACTCATTAATCTGCATAATAGCCTGGGTAGCACCTTATGTCACATCCAAAATGAACAGAAACATTTATTTTCACACCGAATGAGTCATCTGCAAAAAAAACACAGTTGTCTGGACTAATTTGATTCAACATACATTGAATTGAACAGATACATTTATTTAGAAGGTTTAAATGAAGGCGAGCCATAAATATATTTTTGTAACCCAGATTAAAATAAATTTTGCTCTGATAAGTGTATTAATTTTTATGACAGTCATAGCCCTCTTTAGGGAGAACATTGGCTTTTCATTCAAAATGATTCATTTATTTCAATAAAATAAACGAAAGCACCAGATCCATTCAGGGTTAAGGCTAAGGAATCCAGTTATTTATAATGATGCATCATTAAAATTGCACTGGATCCTTAGCTTTTTATTATAGTCAGACATTACAAAAAATTAGGCACAATAGGGAGAAAGAATCAATCAGTCCTGGCTAAGGAATTGAGATAATAATGACTCATTTGACTGGATTGCTTTGGAAAATGAATAACGGCGGAGGTAATTACTAACCTGGGATAGCTGCAGTGCTCATTATTCTCCTTTTACTCCATTGAATGTTAAGTATTATGAAGATGTTTGCTAGAAACACAGACCTGTCTCCAAGCTTTCAGTCACTGAAAGGAGCTATTTTTTCAGCAGTGGTTTGGAAACTGTATTTTTTTTTTAATTTTAACTTAAGACCAGGGAAAAAGACCCCAACACTTGGATCAGCTGCAGTATTTGAAGTATACCACGTGCATGGCAACAAACATGTGACTGATGGAGCAAAGGGAGGATTCTGGCAGCAAAGGTAGGAGCCCAGATACTCAGCTAGCCCAAATCAGTATAGCTCCATTGTCTTTGATTTCCACCTGCTGAGGATGTGACCCATAATTATACTGTATAAGGGAAGGATCTCCACATCGCTCTGAAGATCCCATCCTTCCCTTAACTGTTTTATCCCCCACACTGCTTCCATCATCCTTCCAGCTGAAGAGGATGAATGTGGTTGCCTTTACAGTCCATCAACCTGACTCCTTAATCAGCTTGACGTATCAATGTCAAATGATACAAGGCACTCCCTCTCCCCAGGGGTTGAGTACACTTTCTCTGCAGCTCTCTCATCCCCTTCCAGCCCAGAGGGCAAGAATGCCAATGCTGGAATCAAACCTCGATTGCCTGCAGAGTACTAAGTACCCGATCATTAAGTTGGCCTGGGGCACTTTTACAATGGAAAATATTCTTTAATACAATCATAGGAAGAGATTAGACTGCAAAAGCTGAGAGTGACTAAAACAAAAAAAAAAGAACATTGAACAGAGTTCGAGTTTTTTGTACATCTAACAGATGTGCTTTCAAACATCTGTTTCATGCACCCACGGAGTACATTACACTATTTATTTATATCTTAAGTAGCTCAGCATAGTGTTTACCTTATGTTGAACAGCAAGCAACGAAGTTGAATAGGCAATACGCAGAAAATTGGAATCAGCTTTTCATTAACAATATAATGCAGAAAAAATAATTCTCATCCTATAGATCAAGGCCCGGATTTTTGCTATTATTTTTATAGTTGAACATTTCTTCCAAGAATAAGCTTTGTCTTGGACAGAAATATTCCCCACGGAGGTACTGACACATTTTCCATTGTAATTAAGAGAGTTGTATAGATGTGGCTCATCAGCAGGGAAGACCAGACCTGAACACTCTGGATCATCCTAGTCTGACTTCCTGCATAACACCGACTCCTCCAAATGAAGTCCCAATTCAACTCAAGCTTATATCTTTGAGAATAACAACTAACTGGGATTTTAAATTTTCTATTGATGGTGGCTTTACTAACCCCCCCTAACCAGCTGTCCTTTCTGTTAAAAAATGTGCCTTATTTGGAGCTCTATTTGTCTAGCTGCACCTTCAAGCCATGGATCCACCTTTGTCTACTATGCTGGCAGACATCTGTCATGTCTACATTTGGAAGTTTGAAGCATACTTTTAGACTGGCAGCATGAGACTTCCCACACGTGTCACTTGGATTGAACTGCACTAAAATACTCAATTTGTTTTCCCTACATATAATCTATAGGTGTGTCCCAGGGAAACAAAAATGGAGGCACCAAAACGGCCTCCCAGGCACCAAAACAGCCTCCCATGGAGGGGCCCGAGGCAAGGGCGACCCGCCCAGGAAAAGAGAAAGAGAGCCCTGAAAAGAGCTCACAGGGAAAAGGGAGCCGCGCCAAGAAGGACTGCTGACGTAGTTTGTCAGCTACTTTTATTGCCGGCTGGGGGCTGTGCCGGCAGATGACGTCAGGGAAAACCGCTGCCCAGTGGATTCAAAAGCCGGCGGTGGGGAAATGGCAGAGAAAGACAGCAGGGACGCCCAAGGGTGGAGTCGCTCCCCGGGCGGCATCTCAGAAAGAGCGGCAGCCCTGGAAGGGGCAGGACAGAGACCCTCTGGAGGGGTCTTAGAGGCAGACCCAACACCCTGCGTGGTGGAACAGCTGAGGCAAAGAGGGAGGACATCGAGGGATCAGAAGGACCACAGATGTCAGACCCGTGAGTGGGGCGGACAGAGATCCACACCCCAATTTTTTTTGTTATTTTTTTTCTTTGTTCACTTTATTTTGGAGGGCACCCGGAGTCATGACTAAGGAAAGACCCTCCACAGGTCCAGAGTCATGAAGACAGACCGAGGTGGGATTTACAGGAGCCTCGGAGGAAGTTTGGGTACAAAGGCGGAGATGATCGCACGCCCCATAGTCACCCAGGACAGATGAGCCATCCAGGGATGGACAAGACAGTAAAAAGGCAGAGGATGACATCACAGGGGATAGGCCAACAATTTACCATCCAGCGGTCTTGAGGGCTGGTGCATGGCTGGGGTGTATGGGAGGTGGAGCCCCAAAAACATCTTCGGCAGGTAGTGCCCAGTCTGCGAGAACCTCAGGCAGGCAAGTGTTGCGGCTTCCCTCAGGGAGGAGCGCGACCTAACACTTAGGTCACCTACCTCTTGGCTGGAGCCGAGTGAACACTTGAAGGCTGGCCAAGAGCGCCTATACGAGGTCAGACGTGGGCAAGGTGATTAAAGGGACAGTCATCCTATTTCCTAGGGAAACCCAAAACAGGTACCAATTACTCCTCTGTATTAATATATGAGCTGGTGCTGGAGCTAAAAGACACAGATCCAAGAGGTTGTAGCAGACCCAGCACCGTTTTCTGTGGCTCAGCCACCACTAGAAGAGGACAGAACACCAGATGGAGTAGTTTGTATTCTGACAGCAGGATTTAAGACTACATTATGCAGGCAAAATTCTCCTGTCTGATCCATATGATCTTTTCAGCTTATTGGCGTCAAAGGGATTTTCTCATGTTGAACCAATACAAGAAGCCTGAACAGTGCAGATCAGAGTATGATCCTCCATAACTCTTAAATGCCAGCGAACCACTAATGAGAAAATCAAGGCTTTTATATTTACAAATGTGGTCTCATTAGTGTCACTTAGGTTTATAAACTCACTTTGTTATTGTTCAGTTAAGTCGTTTTCAAATAAGCCAAGGACATTCAAATAATGTCTTCACTGAGCATGTGGTAATCGCATGAAATGTCAAGAACAACAGGGCCATAAGGTCTTCTGCAATAAATGAAGATAATATTAATTTTTAACTGCAGCCAAAGCTTTAAAGCTACTTGGTTCACTGTATGACAGTCACTTATAAACATTGTCACTCGTAGTCATACGAGACATTGGTTACTGCACAGTGCATACGTCCAATTATTCTGCAGCTGACAACCTGAAATGACAGAAAATGAAATCACCTTCCCCAGGAGTAGGAGGTGTAGATTTTAATCTTAACTCATGGCTCCTGCTGGCTTGGAAGTCAACTCGCGTTGGCAAGACCAAGAATGTGGCTCCTTAGTGATGTTGCGATTCTGTCTCAGATGGGACTCCAAATCCCTGCTCACCGCATGGTGGAACAAGGCATAGACAGTGGTTGATCTTGATGGTGATTTGAATGGGATAATGCAACAGACAAACTGGCCAAAGGCAAATCAACAAGATTTCCTCAAACTGCTAATCTAGGCATTAAAGCCATAATATGTAACAATATTTAATTTTTCTATAATGCTTTTCATCGGTAGATTTCCAAGAAACCTGCAGGCAATGGTGGACCTGAAATTGTAACCTAGATCTTGTGACACATAATTCATCAAGCGAACAAAAGAGTTGATGACTTTCTCTCAAACCTATCAGGGCCAGTTGACTTCAGGGTGCTCTGGATCACACCCCACATGAATTTTCATAACAACAACAAACACTGTAGACTGCACGAGGCTCTAGAAACCACCACCCTTCCCCCCCCCAATCCCCCGGTAAATAGGACCAAAGGGCTCAGCACTCAACATGGAATTTCCATGAAGAATTCAGCAAGTTGGATGTTCAGCTCTTTTGGAAATCTAGACATTGGTTTCACAGTAAGAGCTGCTGCATACTCACTCAACACTTCTGAACTTATAGTCTTTAGTCAGATGTTTAAATGGGAAAGAGCTCCTTTGAAAATCTGATCTTGAATGGGGGCCAGTGGGGCTAGGGTGCTGAGCACTTAAAAATCTGTGAAGCAAGTCAGCAGTTTGAACCCCTGGGGATCCTGAAGCCAGGATGAACTAGCCAGTTTTGCAGAACAAGCACCTTTTAGAGATGATCAGAACTGAAGAAATTTGTCAAGTTCTCTATCTCCTACCTACAGCTGCACTTAGCATACGCATAAATAGTCATTTATACAGTCAGTTCCACTTAGGAGTATGCCAGTTTCGGACTCATTTCAAGAGCAAGCACAAATTTAGTAAACCCATGATCATTACTGATTATAATATTCTAAATGAGCCATGTCTGTTCTGTGCACTTCCTTTTCAGCATCAATAAAAGTGCCAAATTTCTGTTCAAAAGTGCATGCAAGCTCAGGGAGTTAATTATTGTAATTATCAACTGAACGGACTTGGAATGCTAATCCATTATAAGGTGGACTGTTAATTGGTGTTAAACTGCCATTCGACTGCCATTTCCTGTGTTATCAAACTTACCTGGAGCATAGCAATGCTGGGAAGCCAACCCACTGCTAATTTCTGGCATACACAGATTATAAACTTTGGAGGAAAAATAATAAACTTTGGAGGAAGGGTGCACACACACCCTTCTGAGATTATTCTGAGACTATGTTTAGAAAAAAAGCAGAATATGTCCTGTAGATTTAAACAGCAGTATTTCTATCACACATATTAAACTTGAATATTCATATATCTTCTTACAGTACTTGAAGATACAGCAATTACAGCAATGAGGATTACAGCAAAAGGGAAACTATAGTATTTACAGCCCCATAGTCTGATACCCTTATCCAAGTTGAAGAACATTTTGCTCTTCAAGAGACATGTCTACACATGCAATTAATGCGCAACAATAAACTCCGGCACAGTTAACACCAGAGTTTATTGCTCCCAAGCACAGTGGGCCCAGGACTGCTGCATGCTGAGCTGGAGTGGAGCAGTCCCAGCTGGCAGGGGGCCCAGGAGTCAGCCTCCCAGCTCTGAGCTGCTCCAAATGGGCTCAACATGCTGCTGATGGGCTGGCTGGGGCACTAGGCTGCTTCAGTGCAGGCCTAGCTGGCAGGCAGCCCCCACTGAGGCACCCTCATGCCCCAGCCAGCCCCATCAGCATCTATATGACATGTGTGTTGCTGCGGAGTAAATGACTCCGCCGTAGGATAGTACTTGTGTTTACAGGTACTATCCTATGGTGGAGTTAATTATTTTACTCTGTTCTAATAGCACCGCACATGTAGATGGTAACGTTTTACTGTGGAGCCAATTAGGCAACGCCACAGAGGATGTCTCATGTAGATGCACCCAAGGGGTGCACCCACACATGCAAGCATGTGCACTTGCAGGAGCTCAAATAGAAGCAATGCAAATTTGAGCTAGGACTTATTGCCTCAGTGCATGTGCCCAGACCTGCACTTTGGTGTGGTGCAAGTTGTGCCACTTGGGGCAAAATAACCCTGCCTGGCTCCTCCCAAATCTGCAGCCAGGAGGAGCTAGAGCCTGGGGCTAGCACCCTATGGTCCCCTCCCCACTCCTTCAGCCCACCCTCACCCCCTACTTACCGGCAGGAGCCCGGGTCCAGCTCCCTGTGGCTGGCATGCTGTCTGCTCTGCACGGGCAGGCAGCGTGCTTCAGGACCAGGGTGAGGGCCAGCCAGAGAGATGCTCTGACTGCTACCAAAGCATCTCTGTGGAAGACTGAGCCTCCAGTTGCCTGCCCTGCTTTTTTCTCCTGTGGTTTTTTTTTACCTCTGGATATCCAGGGGTCTAATTTTGCCCCCCTCCCCCCTGCTGCAAAATTGCAGCACAGGGAACATTTATTCGTTCCCACAAGTGCCTCTTGCAGCATCTCAAAGGGCTTTGAGACACTGCAAGAGGCACATGCACACTCAAGGAGTCTTACAGACTTTTTTGGATGTCATAGCTTTTACGAAGAAACAGGGCATCAGAATTTGTCTCGCGCTCCAGAGGGCATGTTAGAATACAGCAGTGTGTTGCTTCAGGATCTAAAACAATGAAATAGGAGGTTATTTTATTAATCTATGCACTGCACACAGCCATTTACGCTGGCCATTTTTTTTTTTCATTACATTTGTTGCAAGCAGAAGCAATCAAGACAATTAAGGATGAAAATAAACTTCAGAGAAAGGTGCTAATCACAGCTCAGACAGCAGCAACTCGCCACCAGACCACAATACAGGCATAGGGAGAAACTCCAGGCCCATCAGCCCAAGCCTCAGAAGGACCTGACCCATAACCTTCAGTAAGTGCAGGCTTCCCCACATCAGCACTAATTTCTAAACAGGAAGCTAGAGACAGGATTTCAGTTGATTTCATTTGTGAGATTTCAGTTATAGTTTAAATACCTTCAGTGCAGGAGGCCAGGGGAGCTCCATTTAAATGAGCTGCAAGAGAGATCAGACGGAGAGGAATGGTATTTCAATTTCAAATTGTCACCGTGGAGAGTAACACCGCCGACTTCTCTCTGTTTCCCAGTAGTGATTATGAAGGTGACATGACCTGCCCGGGTTTTTCTCAGGGTAATTCAGCTGACTGACATTTATCTGGATTAATATTTCTTTTTGCTTTAACGGCCAGCTTTAAAAGTTCAGGGGAATTTAAATTGGCCTTTCCAAAGTCCAAGAATGATTCATTACATGGTATCATTTTACTATGAACCAGACAGCAGTACCCTCACTGACTTGAATATTATCTGATTCGCTATAGAGTCCCATTGAACTAAATTGATTTCTGTAAGACTATTTGAGGATTAAGGCGTTGATTTTTAAGGCATATAGGTGTAAATAAGCACACAGTGACATTTTGAAATGGGCTAAGATGCTCATTTGAATTTTTAGATGGTTGTGAATTTAAAAAATCTGGCCCTAACATGCTGCTTATGTGAGAGAAGAGATGTAGGTGGCCCATGGAAATGATGCAGTGTTATTTCTCTATTTGCACTTAGGAGAATCATCCCACCAAATTCCACCTGTGCCCAGAGGTCACCTCCAGCATTTAGTATTCCTTCTACTTATGTTCAATTCTTTTTTTTTTTAATGTTTCCTTTCAGAAACCTTCTGTCTTTTGCCCTTGCCAGCATCCTCCAGTACCTGCCGCGTAATTGGAAGGCATTCACAGCACCCTCACAAATGATGCTTTAATTTCTGTTTAATGCTTACTGGAAGCATCACAGCTGACAGTAAGCATTTCTCTGCCTAGCAGTTAGCACTCAGAAAAATGCTTACTGTCAGCTGTGATGCAGTTCTTTATTGTAGCCTAAATAATATGTTTGCCTACTATTTAACAGGCAATTTTCATTAGTGCTGTAATGTATAGCGAGCATAACCCCAGTACTGCATATTCTCTCAGCCTTCAAATTGCTTTAAATCATTTTCTTAGGCGTAGGTGTTGCATACCTACTTGGATACTGCCGCCTGCCTACCATGCGTGACCATCCACATCTTACATTACTAGTGTACTATGGATTCATTGATCAGGGTTATTTTTTTCTGCTCTCTCTTTTATTTGATTTTGGTCAGTGGTTACAATACTGTCAGTCCCTGGCCTTTTCTAAGTCTGCCCTATCACTAGCACAATATATTGCTAGTGAATAGGCCAAGAGACTCATTGGACATTTACTCTTAGCTCATCTTGGTACTCTTTCAAGTGTACATTCTCTTGCTTATTCTCTTGTTCTTTCATTACAGTTTCATCTATTGCTTCTACTCCAATGCTTCCAATCAGGCTCATCTGATTTTGCTGCCTTATTCTTTAATTAGCAAGTTCAACTTCTATTCCAGCCCCTTCTCAGATAGGAAAACAGTGTGTGCATGATACAAATAAGTTTCCCTGGTTTAGAAAAATGAGCCCTGCAAATTTCCACTGGGGCAAGCTCTTGATAGATTGGGAGAAGAATGACGAGCATATGATGGCAAAAGCAGCTGGGAGACAGCTGTCTAAACACAAAATGCCCATTATATCTTATTTTAAGCTTCAGCCACTCATATATGCTTTTATCTCATTTTCCTGGTCTAAAATGACATCCCATGCTGGATGGAGATACTGCAAAGTCCAAAGCAAATTATAAATATCACTCCATGCTAGCACTTTTGAGAATAGAGAAACATAATTAGTCCAGTTCATATGATTTATTTGCTGGTGTGATATGACAGACTTCAAAATACAAAAGCACTAAGAGGATAAAACATGTTAACAAATTTCCTGGGTTGCCTAAACACAAATGATAGTATGAGCTTTATGCATCTCAAAATATCCCGCTCACTGGTGAATGGACACAGGCTCAGCCATTAGCAAGTATAATGCCAAGAGGGTTTTGCAAGGTGGCAGCTGTCTAAACAAGATACTGGCATTTATTTATTTATTTATTTATTTTGCATTCCTCTTTTACGTGCAAATTATTTAATTTCAAATTTGGTTTGGGTGGATGGCCAAAGGAACAGAATAACAACACACACTCTCAATTGCTTCTTATTTTATCCAATGTAAAAAAAAAAAATATTGGTAATGCTTCCAAATTGTCAAATACCAGTGACAGAGAATATAAATGAATGACCGAGAGTATGACTATACTCTCATACAACCCCCTAGGTCACAACTTCATCTTAAAAAGCCATTAAATGAAACTTCAATAGCAAAGTTAAGTGAGCTGCGTTATCCTTATCTTAGTGCTGTTTGAAAGCCACACCTCCTCCTCCCTCCCGTTGGCAGAACCACAGCGTCCCAGAATAGAAAAATTAACACGCTGTTATAGCCAGTTTAACAACAAATTTTGCCTTCTTGGTTTGAAAGCAGACTCTGTTCTACACTGTCAACCTCAGGGGTTCACAAATCAATCTTAAATAATCCTGAGGTCTTTTTTATAGAATAAATTGAGAGGATTGTTAAATAATAAAATTTAGGGGATTTTTTCTTTGCTGCCTGTTGTTTTGAGACTTTGGATGGTATTCAATTTTCAAACTTATTGGCTAGGGACTTATTTTAGGGCCAGCCATGCCTAAGATAAGCTGCTACTCACTATCGCTAGGGACAGACATTACACATAAACCTGCTTAAGTGATCAGACACTGGTTTAAACCTGTAACAGAACAGATGCTCAGTGCACATAAAGCAGTCTGAAAATGGCTGAAACTGGTTTGAGATAAAGCTGGTTGAATGTAGTATCAGACTTAACTGATTTGGGTCAAACCAGTTTATGCAATGTGTGTCCCAGACCCCTTCCTGGTTTAAGTTAAACCAGACTCCCCCAGCATCCCAGATGCTTTGCAAGCCTGGGTGGGGCTATCTTCTGGAGCAGAGCAGGGTTGGTCCCTCCCCTCTCCTTCCTAGCCAGAGCACTGTCACTGCTCCGGCTAGCTGGGGGACTGCAGCGGCTGCCAGGATTCTCCTTCCCCCACCCCCCTCTCCACTGCTGCTCAAGCAGGGATCCCCGCTCCTGCCCTTTTCCCATGGCAAGGACCCCAGTGCAGGGACCTGGCCTCTGGTCATGTCCCTCCATGCTAGCTAATGCTGAAAGGTGTCTGTGTGGGTCTCCAATTTCACTGGAATAAAGGCAGACAGCTAGTGGCTTGCAAATGCACCTTGTAGATAAGAAGAGCTGAAAACTAATGACAGAGATGTTTTCTTTTGTAGGGCCTGATGGACTGATAAACTTTGATCTAACAAGCAACCTGCTGGCTGCAATCTGTCAGTCTTCAAGAGGGGACAGAGAAAAGTGTTAGAAATTACCTGGTTTGCAGACAGTCTGAGGAAGCATGGAGAAGGAGATTGAAAAGCTCAGTAACAAGAGATGCAGAGTCTGCCAACACTCCCACCCCTTGAGCAGTGAGCAGGGAAAAGCCTGGGATTGTGCAGGCAGGGCTGGGGCTTACACCAATCCTTAATCAGAGCATCCTGCCTGGACCTGGCCACATCCCAACCTCAGCTCAGCACTATGGAAGGGAAGAGAGGGCTGCTCTAGTGTCCCCCGGCTTCTTGCCTGAGCCACTGCAGGCACGTGCTAGCATTTCTGGAATGAAAAGGACATGTCTATCCACCTACAAATCAGTTCAAGCTTTGCAGGCTAGACTGACCTGCAAAGATTGAATCAATTCAGGCTTAGTCTTTTTGAATATCTGTCCCTAGCCATTGACAATGTGGGGAGTTAGACATGTTTTTTTTTTAGTTTAAATTAAAGTTAAGAAACTTACCTAGTCAGATGCCCGTAAGGATCACTCAACTCCCTGCTGCAATGGTTGAGGGGAGGAGAAGAATCCAGACTCATTTTTTGCTGTTATAAACTGCCCCTTACTCAGAACAGCTTATGAAGTTTCAGTCTAGTCCATGAGAACAATGTGACTGGGCCCCAATGATTCTGCTTTCATGTAGTAATTTCCTAATTAACGTGCTCTCTTTTTTTGAAGGCTCATGCTGAGAAATTGCTTTTTCCCCATCTCCAAGGCAGCAAAATTATTTATCACACTTCCTCAAAAGAAGGCTCATTTTATGTTCTAATGAACAATGGTAAAAAGGGAACAATAAAACAAAATGCACAAAGCTACCCCCTACTCAGATCAGAGGGAAATTCCTTATCGTTGGCACCTGCTGGCAATTAATCCTGTGCATGCCTGAACTTCCAATTAGTAGCACTACTATAATGTCACTCGTGTGTACAATTCCAAGTTCCATTCACAACAATGGCTTCTGTTTGCATTTAGGCTTTGCATGGATCATTTGAAGGCTGTGCATTTCTCTAGGTGCTTATTCCAATGAAAGTGAACTGAAGTGGTGCCTGCCATAGCCTCTGGCAGACTCCTGTCATGCCCACCAATTAGAAATATATCTGCCGATTCTTTGCTAGAGCCAATTGTGCAACTGAAAAGTGAGACACAAAAGTGTAGCAGATTTCAGGGTATGTCTCCCAATTCAGCAACCCCTGCTGCCACCCCACCTTCCTTATGAAGACTTTCTATGAGTTCCCTTTCACTTACAATCAAGAGATCTACAGGAAGGACTCTGGTCTGGGCATAGAGCTTAGAAGCACAGGAAAGACGTGGTAGACGTGTAGAAGAGTGAGCTGGAGTGGTGAGGTGTTGGAGAGAGGAGGTTAGAGAGGCAATGGAACGTAAGAGTATAAAGTGGGAATTTTATAGCCCTCCTACAGTCCTTCAAAAGGCTTCCTGGAATCATGCCTGAGCTTACAGGCCTCAGCCCCCTATACCTATGCACTTTTTAAGGCTGACAGGCGTCAAGTTATTTCTATGGAGCTGAGGAGATTCCTAGATAAAAAGAAAGGAATAAATCCCATAATGCTTTGCCCTCCTTGTAATGTCATTATGTGTAATTTTATCCTTAGGCCACTGATGGATATTTCACTTCACTACAATAAACTTTTAATCTAGAATAAACTTGAAGGATTCCTGTCTCTCTGCAGCTAAGCACAGACAGTCAAAAAGCCCAAGGCTGAATCGATTCAATCTTTGCAGATTAGTCTAAACTGCAAAGATTGAATCAATAAGCAAGTGAACAGACATTCACTTTTGATTCCAGAAATGCAGCCACATGCCTGCTGTGGCCCAGGCCAGAAGCCAAGGAAGGGGTGCTACAGCACATCTCACTGCTTGGCTGGAGCAGACAGCTTGGGCAAAGGCTAGCCTGCCTGCCCCCTGCAAAGGGGTGTTTTCAGGGGAGGTGCAAAGCATTCTGAGATGCTGGGGGGCTGTGAGTTAACTTGAATCTAGAGGGGGTCTGTGACAGTTCAATAAACCGATTTAACCTACATCAGTTACATCTGATACTGCATCCATCGAGGCTTATCTTAAACTGGTTTGGGCCATTTTGAAAGCAGTTTATGTGCGCTGAACTTTGGTTGCTTTACAGATTTGAACCAGTTTCTGATCACTTATACCAGTTTATGTGTAATTTCTGTCCCTAACCTTTAAGAGCCTTCTTAAAGGCTGATTTCCTACATCTTTTTTTTCCATTCACATAAGCAGGTGGGCCAAGTCATTGCACAGCTCCATCAGTGATGGCTCCATCATGTTCTTTCTCCATAGTTCCACTAGGTTTGAGGAGAACCTTCAGTTGACTGGCTTTCCTATGTGGGACCCAAATGGGAACCTTGAATGGGAACCACTTCAGCCACAATACCGAGGATATTTGCAATCTTCACCTTGCTTGCCAGCCCTTGTAAAACACCCCTTCACTTTAGCTACCTGTCTGAGCGGTTACCAAAACCCAGCAGGGATCACATCTTCAGTGCGTAGCAGCTTTCAACACTTGCCTCTGCATACACCTGCTATGCTACTAAGAATTCATTTTCACAGCATTAAAATAATATTCATTTTTAAACTTCCATCCTCTTCAAATGCCTGCTCTTGTCTTTACGCAGCTTTATCCTGGAATACCCTGTGTTTAGATTTCAGCTGACTGAATGACATAAATGAAGGCTAAGCAAAATATAGACAAAAGTGTACTAAACTTGAAGAATGGTATATGTAACTACTTATTATTCTGTAATGTGAAGTGTGGCATTCTAAATTGGAAAACCATAAAGAATTTGTTTTAAAGGAGCCTTCAGACCATTATTTCAGCTTTATTAACAGCTGTAAATTTAAGGAAGAGTAAAGAGAACGTAGGAATTTTGATGCAAACGCCTATTAATAAAACAAGTTCCAAAGGCCTTTTATACACCAAGATGTTACTTCAGCTCATTAGTAACTTTATATACATCTTGATGTCTTTTTCTTGGCAGCTAAAATATCAGGAAGAATATTTTACCTTGTATTTAAAAAAAAGGCTTCTTGAATTCTTTTCCACTCGACTAATACCTGTTAGTGCCTTCCAGGAACTTTATTGTCAACTTCGTTGAATTACTAATTAACATGATAAACAATAGAGCCACATTTTCATGGGCAATTTCATGGTCAGGCAACTCACTAGAGACAGGCTGAATGATTTGCAATGCTCTTAGTCTCAGTATGGAGATAGTCTAAGCATCTTCATAATTTCCTGTAGACTACACTTTCTGTGTGCAAGACTTCTGAAAATGTGTGCGTTTAGGCATCTGTGCTTAATTCTGGATGAGCTTATTCTTCCATTAGTGCAATCATTATGGTGGGGGGGGGGGGAGGAGTTGTACCTACATAGAAGGGGAAAAAGCAGATCTCTTTTAATGTTCACAAGAACAGAAGCAAAGTGGCATAATTATAGTGTAGTATGCAGCTCACAGATAGCTGGAACATTTGGTCTACTGTAGAGGAACAATATATATTGCACCATTGTCACAATGAATTCCTTATCATTCTTCTCTCAAGGCAAGTTTCCCTTGTCTCTTCTCAATTACGCTTCATTTGTTTTTATCGCAAAATTTAATTTGAAGCTGTTGCTTTGCAGATGGGTTTCAAGCATTTTTTTGTATTTCAAGCAAGAGAAGACAAAATGATTACTAGTACTGTATATAAAATTAAAAGCCATTATTGTGCAGAGATGGGAGGTAAGAATGCTGGGAAAAGTTCAACCTTAAGGGAGTAAGCATGTGTATGTGTGTGTATACATATGTGACAATTTTGAATACAGGGGTATAGGTTGCAGCCATGTTGGTCTAAGGACACAGGCAGACAAGGTTCTATGGGTAAATCTGATATCTTTTATTAGACCAACTCAAGTAGTTGGAAAAAATTCTTCTTTGCAAGCTTTCGAGCACAAACACTCTTCAACAGGCTGAGAAAGCATCTGCAGTTGGTCTGTGCTCTTCCTGGATGAAATGGATAGTAAATTCTTGTTTGCAAGCAGGTCTTTACTATAGTCTTTACTATTCGTTGCATCCAGGAAGAGCACAAATCTCAGCTGAAGATGCTTCCTCAGCTGAAGGGTGTTTGTGCCCAAAAGCTTGCAAAGGAGAATTTGTTCCAACTATTTGAGTTGGTCTAATAAAAGATATCATATTTACCCAAAGAATTTTTAATACACACATGAGTAACATTGTTCTGTCCTCTATAATGGGCCACATACCTATCTGAATTGTCCTGATAACCCTTAGGTCATGTCAACTCCTGTGAAATCTTTCTTTAGCCTTACAAACAATTCCCTCTGTGGTGATCTCCTTGCAACTGCCTCTAGACATCGCAGTTAGACTACACTGTGAGGCACAGACAGTTAGTATCTTCAGTGCCCGGTGGGGGAGGAAAGGCACCTACTAAAATTTTACAATGTTGCTAAAATGTTAAAAATTTAAAGAGAGGGAGCAAGAAAAAGCCCATGCTCACCGCCACTGTGTTCATTACACTGAGGTACTTTTATATGAACACTAACTGGCTAGGTACAGACAGTCAAAAAGCCCAAGCCTGAATCAATTCAGTCTTTGCAGGTTAGTTTAAACTGCATAGGTTAAATTGAAACAGAAGCAAAACAGACATTTACCTTTGATTCAGGCAATGCGGTCACATGCCTGCAGTGGCTCAAGCCAGAAGCCGGGGTGCACTAGAGCACAGCTCTCTGGCTGTGTATTCACTTCCTCTTCTTGCTACCCCTGAGGTCGCTGGGATTTGCAGTCCAGAATTATTGCTGCTGGACTCTGCAGGGTTGCTAATCACTTCCTCTTCCTGCTTCCAGGTGCCTCTGGGATTTGTAGTCCACAGTTGCATCCAGCAGTAAGTCTAAGTGGAGGAAAGAGGTGTTTAACTCCCCTCCATGGCCCCAGACCCCAGACCCGAGCCAGGGTTTGCCGGGGGGGGGGCAGTCCTTCCTAGCCCCCCTTCCCCCCTCCCCCTGTAGACTGGGCTGCATCCCCAGCGGGGCTTGCCTCCCCCAGGCCCTACCCCACCCCCTTGTCAGCCAGCCCTCATTAAAATATGCTGGGATGCTGAACCAGGATGGAGTCTGGGACAGAAATTTCATAAACTAGTTTGACCCAAATCAGTTATGTATGATACTACATTCAACCAGGTTTATCTTAAACCAGTTTCACGCATTTTGAAACTGGTTTATGTGCACTGAGCTTCTATTCTGTTACAGGTTTAAGCCAGTTTCTGATCACTTAAACCAGTTGATGTGTAACTTCTGTCCCTAGCCACTGTAATCTCAAAACAAGGAGAAGGTAGACGGATGAGCCAGATGCATGAATTCAGTTGGACAAGGGTCTGGTTTCCAGATTGCTGCATGGTGGCCTGACAGAGCAGGAGAAATAATCCCTTCACACAAAACAGAAGAGAAACTATTTGCAATACTTTTAGTACTTGGACCTGCCACAGAATCCCATGATGCACTAGTGCCCACAGGACATGCTTAAGATGATTTAGAACCAGCAGGAAACCTGTCCAGTGCCTACCTGAGTATCTTGCCTGGCCACAGGCTAGTTTCACTGCAGAGGAATCCTCCCCTCAAAAATCAAGGAGCTTTTGTGGTCATAGATTTAAGCTTCAAGTGGCTCTGGTAACCTTGAGTGCCTTCCACACATAAACAAGCATGAAAGATGGGATGACTAGCCCAACTCTGGTCTGTTCCCTGAAGCCAATGCATTTTTACTCATGATGATGCATCTAAAAATTCCTCCTGGGTGTGTGATTGTTCTGCGTATTACGGGACAGATGACTGGACTGTCTAAATCCTGTCCCCTGTTGAATTATACTAGATGTTTGGCAAGGTGATCATTCAAACTCATGAAGGAAGCAAGGTTTGCTTCCTATAGCTGTAGGACTATGGCTGATGTCTCTTTTCACAGACATTAGGGCTGGAGGGGACCTTGAAGATCATCAAGTCCAGCCCCCTGCCCCAGAGGCAGGAAGTCAGCTGGGGTCAGAGGATCCCAGCAAGATAAACATCCAATTTTTTTTTAAAGGGGTTCAGAGTAGGTGCTTGAACCACCTCCAATGGCAGGCTATTCCAGACCTTGGGGACTCGGATAGTAAAGAAATTCTTCCTTATGTCCAGCCTGAATCGGTCTTGCAGGAGTTTATAACCGTTCAACCTTTTCATATGCTCTAGGTAGGAATCACAACATCCTAGCACTGACCAGGGACACTGGACATTCACCTACATTTCATTATATGGTCTTATGTGTGTCCATTGCAGGTAGAGTGTTGAATTCCCATGCCCTGAAATTGCATGCATTAGCCACATTGTCCTCATTTTATCTTTTCAGTGGTAAAACTACAGGAAAAGTCCATTGCCAGCTCTGTCGTTATCCTGGTACAAATCAAAGTTATTGGCTTGTGAGCACCAGTTGCCAAACCATTGGCCATGAATTCCAACAAAAGGTCATCGTTGGTTATCTAGCAAAATAGAAATAATGCAACACCTTCCCAGCATGTAAATCCAGTCTGAAGTCCTTGCTTCAACCCAGTATCCAAAATCAGCTGCTGAAATGAAATGGGTCTGTCAACAAGCACAAAGCAGTCGAACTACATGACATGTAGGGATACAGTGACACAGTCTAATGTTTGGGTTTCAGTATGTTAACGTGGGCATTGAAGAGCAGCAGACAGTGAGAATAGGTCACATGCCTAAGCAGCAGCTAATGCAATAGGGAAGAAAGAAAAATATGAAAGGAAGAAGAGCATTATTTAAGAGAAGTTTTTATCTCTTGGTTGGGATTAGGAAGAGGGGTAAAATGAGGTAAAAAGCTTCATATACAGTAAGGCTTCTCCAGGGAAGGAATTCCTTACACAGAGTGATTACAGGATGCTGGAGTTTGCTACAAACAGTTACCATAGTAACCCTGGAATTGCAAAGCATTCAATACCCAAAACTTACTGGAAAATCTCATCTGATGATAATGAAACCAATTTCTTCATATTGTACTTTGTGAATATCTTCCATTCCCCACTCTAGCTCATCCTCACCCATTCAAACAATTGGTGTATGTATGATCAAATTCCTGAGTAATATAGATCAGTTTTCTAAATAATGCTCATGTTCCTTAGTTTAATCTAGGTATACTCAGCTTTTCATACATAATGTAACGTACAACATTTTCTGAAAATATTCTTAAGCCACAGGGCAGCAGACAATGGAAAATAATTTGTTGGTGGAAAATACATATTAAGGCAATAGAGAAAAATCACTAAAGTATATTGAAAAATCCTATTTCTCAACATTACTTAAGTATGTGAAAAAAGGCAATAAAGGGTCAGGGAGCCCTGGAGCTCATCATACAGCAATGTTCTGAGATACTCACTCAGCTATATTTTTTGTTGCATTAGTCTGTAGACTGAAGATAGAAGGGTATTTTATTTTGGTAGACCACAAAGTTTTCTTGGGGGGGGGGTGTGGGGGGGGGTAAGGGTTTTTTTGGGGGGGGGGGGTGTGGGGGGGTGTAAGGGAAGGATTAGAGGAGGAGAGATACTTTGGTTCATTCAAATCTACATCAGCTTCAATCCTAGCTTGTTCAACAGATGGATTGGCAGAGAGGAAAGAAACAATTTGTGACTTTTCTAGTGCTCAAAATAAATACATTAATAACGTCAAGTTCTTTTTCATAGTTGACCTCAAAATGGTTTCATAGTTGACCTCAAAAGATGGAGGTGGGCATTCATTATTCAGATGGGGAAACTGATTTTATTTTAAACAGGGCTTTTCTCAATATCCAAATACATGGTTAATCGAAAATACTCTGTGTTTTGTTGCTTCCCTTCCTGAGACAATCTTACCCTAGAGAAGATGAGGTTAAGCCTAGAAAAATCCTTCTGGTAAATTATTACAGTAGTTGTAACAAACAAAAGTGATTAGAAACATAGAATTAAAAAATAGCTTGACATCTGAGTTTCTCTTTGGTGTTAATAAAGCGCAAGTCAAGAGTTGGGCTTTTTTCTACCTAAGAATTTCTGAACCTCCATTTTGTTAAGTATTCAGCTGGTGGGGGTTATCCAATCTGGAGGAAGTATTTTGGCAGTATATACAAGTTGCTGAACAAGCCAAGTCCTTTAGTTATAATTCACCTCTCGCGTATTAATTCATAATTAAAGAGGAGCTGGCTAAAACAAGGTACTCATATATAGGTCATTAAAAAAGTGTCTAAAATTAAGTTCCAAGAGTCCATATGTAAACACCTAATTATATGGCCTGATTTTCAGAAGTGCTGAGTACCCGAGTAGCTCCCTTATGTATCTTGAAGCCTTATTTTAGGCATCCGCACTTTTAAGATTTTAATCGCAACAGATAACTACAGTTGGCATATCATTAATTCCACATTACATAAACTGTTCATAAATAAGCATTATTTTCCATATATTAAACTTGCAATGACAGGTCTCAGAACTGAACTGGTATTCACTGAGGTAGTCACAGAAAATTATCAATTAATGCTCCTTGACATTTAATAAGCACATTAATTTATATGTATCCAACTGCAGCTAACTTTGCATAAGATAATCATCCATAAACCAAAAAGACAAGACTTATGAAGTTCTGTGGCATTATGGTGACTTTTTTATTATCTTCTTGACACAATGTGTATTGTGTATGCCGCGTGCTAAAGATAAACATGTATATAAGATATTCAACTACTTTAGCATACACAGAGTATTATATTTAAAACCATATGCAGGGGCTTAACATAATTCATTGGTTTTAGTTGCTGCAGTAAGTCATTAAAAGCCCATGAGTCAGATTACAAAAGGGTATCAAGATTTGCTACCACCCTGCCAAGTTAGAAAGAGTCATTAGTCTTCCTAAAGGAGACCCAGTGGCCACTGTAAGGTCAGAGACTGGAAGGAATGGCTGGATTCGGAGCCATCTACTGTTAATAAATGACAATAAATGCAGCAAGGACACACACTACCCCTTGTGAGACCTGCAGTGAGAGATGTCTCCTATAAATCCTCCATACCAATAGCTA
>NW_005842204.1:1108752-1114833 GCF_000455745.1 Alligator sinensis | reverse complement strand
GGAAGCAGCAGGAAATAATTGCATGTGTAGGGCTTCCTAGGCCACTCTCCACCAGATCTGGTCTGTTTGGTTATGTCTACACAGCTTCTGTGGCGTCTGAGAGTGCAGCCGACAAGCACCCCCTGCCGAAAACTGATACAAATACCGCTGAAACCGAGAGGTGCCTTTCTTTTGATTTAACCAGTGCTGGTTTAGAACCTATATTTGTTCAGCACCTTGGAAAACAGAGCCTTATCCACAATGCATATATCAAGTAATAAAAATGAACAAAGGTAAACTAGAAAGATCTCTCCAGCAGGAAAAAAAAGAGAGCGTTCCTTCTTTTTTTTTTTGTTTTTTTTTTTGGACATTTTGTCCATCAGTGCACCTAAAAGAAGTACTTGGTTTCCCAGTTCCAACACAGCTGCTGGCAGTATATTTTTAGCTGCTCACAACTGGCAGGGAGGTTGCCTTTCCTAATGCTGGATCGAATTCTTATTTATCCTACGGCGCTTTCCATAGTCGGGACTGTCAAAGAGTTAATTTTGGCTTCACTCCCTTGAAAAGACATCTGCCTCCCATGTCAAGCAGCTCTTTGGAACAGTCCTTGAAGAGAGAGCATTCTGGTGAGCAACTGGCATAAATATTAGGGCAAATACTTAGCAATATGCCAACCTTTTGGCAGGGAAAGTGTTTATGTCTAAAGCTGAGCACACACTTAGTGCCGTTCCAAATGCTTCTCTGCTCTCAGGCTATGCTACCCACCACGGGGTCCCACTGACAGGGAACCAAATTCACTACGCGCTTGAGAATGAACATCTATGTATAAAACACAAAAAGAACATTGCAACCTACATGATGCTCTTGTTGCTTGATGCTGTTTGCTCAGCCATAATCCAAGAGGGTCGCTCTCAACTGTGGAAGAGATGGCCTCCTACCTACAGCAAAAGAAAATCAACAGTCTACTGACGTGTAGAGAAGCAGCAGGGTCTCTAGTCAAGAGGAGCAGGGAAGGAAGCAGGAAAGAGGAGTTCTCCTTTTTTCAAAAGCCCTCTGCCTGTGCAAAAAAAGGAGACTGAATTTGTCCCTGAGCTGGTGTGAAGCCTGGTGAACCCTGATCCTGGATCACCCTAACTTCTACCCCACTTCCTGAAGCTCTAAGGGAGTGGGTGGCAGCAAAGGACTAGGGTAGGGTACAGCATTACCCCAGCACCACATATACATGCTGGCATCAGAAATGCCTGCCCCCATGTTTAACATGCCCAAAACACTGGTGCTCTTCTGGATGTTGTAGACTTGATGGGACAGGGACTTCTAAGCCCAAGAGGCTGGCATATGACCATGCCTGTTCCAAGAGATTATTGGAACAGATCCATGCCATCATACTCTCATAACCAATCTGCCCTTGTCAGCTCCTTGCTAGGGAACGTCTCTGATTAATGTAGGAAGTTGTTTACCTAAGTATCTTGCTTACAGAAACTGCAGAAAATCTGTCACATTCCCTTATATAGATTCTCCACTCCTTTACACCTAATACAGTCATTTACACCTGTGCAGAGTGACAGCAAATGAGGATACAAAGACACTAAGGTATTGATTTTATAGCTTTATAGCCACTTTGTCCAGGTGCACATTGCAGAACAAGGTGCACAACAGCAAAGTGCCAAGCTCATGAACTATTCAGCTGGAAGTCTGTGACAGAATGTACCCTTCAGAAAGTCAGATTTCCTAAACATGCAAAAAAGTTTATGGATCAATGGCATAATACTTCAGATGTTCTTAGCAAAACCATTTCTTTCTCCAGAAGTTTGCAGCTCTAAGAGGTGTGTCATTTGCTTAATCATGAACAGAAGCAATTACTTTGGGAGAGAATATGAACTGCAAAGATAAACCGCCACAGGCATGGGCAGCAAATGACTACTTGTAAAAAACAAAGTACTGGGTGCATCTACGCATGCACTTTAATGAGCATTGTAATATGCTTTAAAGCGTCACAAAAAACCATGGCTTTTGCTAATGCACACTAAAATAAGCCAATGCACCTTTTTGTAGTGCCTCACAATGGAGGGCGCCTATACATGAGCGTGGAAGCTGCTCCAACATGCTCGAATTCCAGCAGACTTGATTAATTGAGTCTACTAGAGTGTGGCAATTACCGTGCTCCAGCAGCCTCCTGCATCTAGTGTATCAGCGTCCCCACACTAAAAATGGCAGTGGAGGTGCTTGCACTAAAGCTCATTGAATGAGCTTTAGTTCAAGTGCTCCTTCCGCCATTTTTAAGCATGGAGATGCTAATACATGAGACACCAAAGCACTTATATTAGAGTGGCTCTTGCAGCCACTCAAATTAAAGTGCCACTCCCACCCCTGAAGCACATGCAGAAGTGACTGAAGGTACTAAATTTAATGCGCATTAGCAAAAGCGCATTAATGAACATGTAGATGCGTCCAGTAAGGAGTAAGAATGCCCAGCCTATAGGAAACTGAAGTAGTAGTTTGGAATGTACCATTAAATGAGAGGGGAAAAAACAAAAGGAGGTGATCTAAAGCCTGGTGGACTGTGAGCATGTTTTAAAGAGTTTTATTACAGCAGTTCCCACTAGTGCCGTTCCACAGCATTGAAGTATAAAATCAATAATGAAGCATCAACATTTCCATTATTAATCCCATTTTGTTCACAAAGCTTATAACTCAGCCAGGAGAATGTGTTTTGTGTTGCGGCTTTGGCAAAACAAGGTCTGATTAACTTAGCAGGAAACCTCTCATGCACAAATTGGTGTATACAGAATGAGGCTTTTTAATTTTCTTCAGAATAATGTGATGCAGGAGATAATTATTCCATCATGGAGAGGTATTTTGGGAACATATTAAACTTACAGTATTTAAGACTTCATTCTGGTGTCACTGGTCAACTGAGGTGGAAGGATGTATTGTGCTAGGCTTTGTCAGGCATAGACAGTCCCTGCCACAAAGAGTTTACAGTTCCAATCGATGAGACAAGCAAGAGAGGAACCAGGAGTAGAGGTGAAATGACTTGTACAAGATCACACAGCAGGCCAATGGCAGGATGGGAACAGACGCACATTCAAATGCCGCAGACAAGTATGGCTAGATCACTGATCCCAGATGGCAGACAGCATTTAACCACAAATTATTGTTTGAACTGGGGCACTGTGCATGGAGCACTATACTCAAGAGAAGTGGGCCCAACTTTTTTGGTATATTTTGCCACAAATCAAGTCCCGTGCTCTCCCTGAGTGCCACTCCAATCCCCTTCCCCTGCCCAATCCACTGCTCAACTTTCTGCTCCCTGCCCTGTGCTCCCTGTTTGGTTTGCTGCTCTGCTTTCTGCTGCCTGCCCTATCTGCCACTCTAGTCTCTGTTCCCTCCCTAATTTGCCATGTGCCACACAAAGAGGTTGCTTGTGCCACTTATAACATGCATGCTGCAGGTCAGCCATCCCTCCTCTAGAATATATACATCTTGATAATTGTATCCTGCAACTCTTGACTGCATCAAGATTTGGGTTGATGTCTTGTCTAGAAAGGTGAGGAAGTTTGGTCTCCTCTGCCCTAGAATGTGCTTTGTTGTAAAATGGGCATAATTCCCCTGAGGACATTGAAGTTACACCAGTATGTTACAGCTGGTGTGCAACCTATTCACTATGTCCATGATATCCATGCATGCATGCATACCATCGGTATGAGCATGCGCGCGCGCGCGCACACACACACACACTATATAGGTATACGCCCCAGTCAAATCCTTTCCTTTACTACAGGTGTGGTGCTTCCATAGACTTCCACATCTGCCTAGTCGTACAGCTCAGTATATATACCTCAGTAACCTGCAATGTCACCTTGTACAAGTCTTTTCACCTTTTTTCCTGGTTTTCCTCAGGTTTCAAGCTAATTATCACTCAACAGGTGATCCTGGTGGTAGCAAAGTTATTACAGGCAATTGGATAAATAAGAATATTTAATCTGTGATTAGTTTGGTCTACAGCTATGTTCCATTTACAAAAAAACCCAAAAAATAAAAACCCAAGTAGGTGGCAGAAAAATGAAAGTCATTTATACGGAGGCCAAGCACCCCTAAGCCTATTCTCAATAGAGTTTCTCAATCTGGTTCTGATTATTAGGGAAGTGTGGGGGGTGGCAATGATAAAGAACGAGTCCCTCAGAATAAGAGGGACTGCAATCATCTTCAGACAGGAAAGGCAAAATGCCCTTAGCTTATTGTATTACATTGGCCCCAATAATATTTTTGTTCTCTCTTCAAAGCCTAAAAAGTAGCCTGAAACACACATTTCCTTTCAGAAAGAACTAGGACAAACAAAAAACAAGAGCATTGCAATGCTGCAGTTTTATCAAAGGGATAATGCTTCTGAAATATGGGTCAGAGAAGACTGCTCTGGTTTCTTCAGGGGAAGAGCATGGCAGATCCATGCACCTTTCAAAATGCAGAGCACAGCTCCCACAAAGCACTCAGGAAATCAGCTTGGTAATTTCACGGAGGTTGCACAATGTCTCGGTGGCATGCCAGAAAATGCAGGGCAGGATGCAAAGTTTTTTTTAATGACAGCACCCATCAGTTCTTCCAGCGTCCTGGTTTTACTCAGGAGGAAGTTGGCCCATCCATTTCATAGGCCGCATGGATCAGGCCAAGGAATGCACTGAACCGTTAAATAGGTGCACTGTACGATCAGTAGGGCCTGAATCATGGTCATAACCAGGCCAAAAACTCCCGCTGTTGTCAGTGAGCTTTGGATAATTCCCTGTGACCACATGTCTACCGATGCTGGGGCAATCCTGAGAAAGCTGCTGAGAAGCATGGGCCTGAGTCCACCCCTATTGGGACAGCACGTAAGCATGCACGTAACTCAAGTACGTGTTTAAGGACTATCCCATAGAAAAGTGTTTTCCTGGCAAGATCCTCCACATTGCATTCTCTCCCTTGGGCAATGTTATTTCAAGAGGAGCAAATGTAACCATCTAAAGAGCATAACCATCAATTGGGGCAAATACTAGTTCCTAGAAGCTAACGAGCTGAGGCAGAACCAGGAAAACAGCACAAATTAGGAAAAAGAAAGATGTTAGTTGTAACACTAACTATTTTTCCTCCCCAACAGTGTTTATAAAGCTCAACTTAAAGTGCTGGTGGAGTTTGGCAACAGAAAAAGAGAGAGATCAACAGAAGATGATGAGTTTTCCTAGGATAGTTACAAATTTTCATAATCCTTTATCCTCTGGATTACCTTCAAGGTGCTTAGAGATTCCAGAACTTCAGCAACATTATCATCTGCTACAGCGGACATATTTTAGCACAGGGGAAAGCGGCGGTTATCTCAAGCTGTTCACCACGGTAGCAAGTGGACCTCAGAAACGTTGAAAGCAAATAATTCACTTGAATGTACAAATATACCGCGGTATGTAAGCTCACACAGTAGCCTCCATTGTACATTAGCCAAAAGTAATAATTGGTCTGTCCTATATCCTGGTTTTAATAATGCCTGACAATAAACCTAATGTGCATGACTTTCACCTTAAGTGGAGTGCATAAAATTGCTAGTTCAATATCCTTGTGTAGAATTTTCAGAGTTGAACTCCACTATATAAAACACTGGCTCTACGTCTGTTAAATGACATGGCATTTTTTACACTTACTAAGACTGCAGGAGTTATTTCCTCCAATGCAAGACTGCACTTTGTACCACAACATTATTGAAAAAGTCAATATTATCTGTACTCCATGTAGTACTGTGGACTGTTCTCACTGTTTTGAGTTTCATTAAGTGGTGGCCTAATCCTTTCAAGCACATGTAAGACATATTGCAAACCAAATGTACTGTTTACTAGGCCTGTGCAAAGCGGCAAGTATTCACTTTGGATTTGGATTCAGCCAATTCAGAGGACAGTGATTCAATTTGGAGATTCGAATCACTGTCCTCATTCGATTTGGCTGAATCAGATCTGAAAGATTTGGCGTCGCTTTGGAAATTCAGCCATAGACTAAACAGGCAGCTGATACAGCTGCCTCCAGCCGGTAAGTCTGTTGGGGTTGGGGGAGGGGGGAGGGGCATGGGGGAGGGGCGGATTGGGG
>NW_005842204.1:1051889-1108645 GCF_000455745.1 Alligator sinensis | reverse complement strand
CACGCCCCCCCCCCCACCCCCCCCCCCCGCCTCTCCGAGTAATGCGCCCCCCATCCCAGCTGGGCAGCTTGTCCCAGCTGCAGCCCCAATCTCTCCCTCCGCCATGCCCCTTGCCTCCCTCCTCCCTCAACCCCAACAGACTTACCAGCTGGAAGCAGCTGTGTCAGCTGCCTGTTTAGTCTAAGGCTGAATTGCCGAATCTTTTCTGAATTGATTCGGATGCTTCAAATCAATTTGGAGCTTTTAACTGGTCTCCTGATTCAATTTGGGTTCAGAGATTCGGTCCCCGAATTGGGCTGAATCTCCTCCAAATCAAATCGGCTAACGAAGCTTCACACAGACCTACTGTTTACCTGGTGGAGCCACAGATTTGCAACATGAAAAAATTAAGCCTGTTGACATGGGCCAGCTGAATTCACTGATGTACAGATAACAGACAGAATTGTAATATCCAAATAAGCTCAAAATAGTTTACAACAATGAATATTCATCACAGACACCAAATGCAATGTAACTGGCACCTGAAGTTGATTTCCAAATGCAGGCATTTGATTTCCAAGTCTGCTTTCTCATAAGTATGATGTATGGGACAGGGTGTAGCTGAAAATTGAATGGTAGACATATAGGGGGAGCTGTGACAGAAACTTTCCCCTTTCACTCCCTTGCAAAAGTAGACATAGTACCAGGTGAGCTGGAATATTTGCTTGTTCTGTTCCCCCAGTCTTCTTAAAATTCATATTTTATGGTGGGAAACAGTAGATCTTGACAAAGCCTTTTACTTTTCCCATCAGAAAATTTGAAAACAAAAGCTATTGAAAACTGACATTTTGAAACAAAACATTTCATTTCCAATGAAAATACTCATGGGTAGATCTAGGGTTTTGAAAAGCGGGTGCAAACGGTGTGACACAACTCACAACTCACATCATATATGACAACTCACATTTTTTCCCATTAAAGAGAAACTAGATGCTTTACTAATATGCCAGGGGGCTATTGCTATACAAATATAGCTATTCAAATGTGCATTAATTTGCACATATAACACTATATAACAAGTATTAAAAAAATCCACCACAAACAAGGCAAAAGCTATTGTTGCATTAGCCCTGTAGTCATTATAGGTTAACTGTACATCTCTTATTTAGATTCATAAAACAATATCTAGCCTTCTTAAGTGTCTTGACAGTGCCTCCAATACTTCACACTGGGCACATCTACATTACACAGTAGCATAATTTACTATGCAGTAAGCATGTGCATCTACACGTACACATACTTACTGGGCAGTAAACCTTGCTGATTGAGAGTAAATTTGCTACCTGTGAATGCAAGTAGCAAATTTACTTTCAATTAGTAATGGCGCAGTAGCGTTCATGTAGACGCCTGACTGGGAGCAAATCTGCTCCTGGTCAGCTGTCCACCCTGGCAGTGAGCTAGCTGCCCCACTGGTGCATCAGGACAGGGGGCTGGGACCTGCTCCTGCCCTGCAGCTCTTTCCAAGTCCCCTGCCCTTGATCAGGGAGCCAGGGCCAGGAGCTCCCTGCTGCCAGGGCAGGGGGACATTATCCCAGCCCCTGCCAGGAGGCAGCTCTCTCCTGGCCCAGTGCTTCCTGCCAGCCCCTGGGCTAACACCCAGGGGGGCCTAGAGTTCCTCATGGTGGCAGCAGGGACCTGTTGCAGAGTCCCAAGAAGCAGGAAATCTGCTCCCACTTCCCTGCCCATGTAGATGCCTGCCCAGGACCACGTACTTGCGAGTAATTTGCTTGTGAGTAAATTGGCCCCACATGAAATGCATGTGTAGACGTGCCCTGTCTGTCATTGTTTACACCGTAGTTAATATTACCACACCTGAGTTAAGGTTTTTAGCTAGAGCTAAAAGCAGTCTGCAGGGCTGTGAAACAGTAGAGAGATAGTATCAGGAATTGCTAATTGACAGCAAAATTGCAAAAGAAAGGCTAGTTTGAAGAGCAGACCCTCAAGACCATTAAAGTGGAGCAAGGGTTCTAACACCTGTGGCATGGAAAGAGCTTAACAGGAAACAGGGAGATGACAATAAGCCATGAAGTCAGCCCCATCGGAATAGAAACGTGGCTGCTCCTCACAGGGTGCTGGTTTTAAAGTCTGGGTGGAGCACGAACCAAGGTGGGTTCTCCCTTCCATTTTACTCACCCGTATTTTTTCCATCGGAAAAACTGCAAAACAGAACAGAAAGTGAATGAAAGTCTCTGTTTAGCTGCATAACACAGACAATTCCATATTATCTAGTTGGAAAAAAAAAGAAAGGGCATTTTTGCCTATAGAAAACTTTTGAAGGGGAAAAATTGAGGTTGCTTATGAAGGGCAAAGTATGTCAGTGTGATTTTACTCCCTGCTTCTACGACTCCCCACTCATTTTTCACCTCTGAGTGACTACTTCAATTCAGAATGCCCTGGTCCAGATGCAAAAGTCTCCAAAATTTAGGAATGTTTTTGGTTTTGGTTACACCGAGAGATGGCAGATTTAAGATTTGAATGTTTCCCAGTTGTGCGTGAATCCTATGGCCATCTCATAGTTCAGAGAAATGGGTAGAACCCAGAATCACGGGCCAGGTTACATGATCACCATACGAAAGTTCAGGGCTGTCCTTTGGTATATGGGATTTCCTGGTCCAGGGAATGGGTCTATCCTTCGCTTCTCTCCGATGTGCAATTAAAATGGATCGTACACATCTAGCTAACTGTAAGAGGTGCAGAGGCCACCAAGCTATCCTGCTCCAGCATGTGGTGGTGCTGCAGAAAGTACGGGCTTCTACAATTCTCTCTCTTTCTGGAAGTGTCAGGCTTGCCTGGCTAGTTGTGATTAGTTGCACTACTGGGCAGCAATCAGGCTGTTGTAAAAGGAACAGTTCACAACAGACAGCAATCTGGAGATTGTAAAAACGAATCATTTCCGATTCACTGGTTTTGATGTGGCCGTATCAGCTGTAAATTATATACCCAGCTGTTTATCCAGTTAGTCATTATTCTGTCATTTGATTGGCTGCCAATTCTGCCCCTCCTAACCATATGCATGGTTGTAAACCTTGAAAGCAGCTGTCTTCAGAGCATGCCACAGTTCAGGAAGAATAGGGAACAAATTATGTAAAGGCAGATCAGCCTCTGTTTAACACCTTTTAAAATATTTCTCCTGAACGGCCTCCCTCATTCCACATTTTAAGCGAGCTGAGTCTCTTCGTTATACTCATCAGTCACTCGCATTTAAAGCATTAAACTTGACATTCCTGCCTGTCGAGGAACTTTTGTCATTTCAGTCCTCTTTTAGGATCCAGAACCTGATCTTTGTCCAATCTTCAGCCTTTCAAGTTCAGGCTTCCTGCCAGCCTGGTGCAAAGCATTTGATAGATGCATTTCAGATGCTTTCTAGTGGTTTGGCTTCTTAGTCACCACAGCTGACACCGTGTCATTAACCTGGTGACCCTGAGGATGCTGCACTTAAATGCCAAGTTGTTATGCAGCATGTTTCATCACTAGATCTTAAACTGCTTCTCACAGGAGGTTTGCAGCAGTGTTTCCATTTTACACATGGGGAAACTGAGGCAGAGCTGGAATTAGAAATCTGGCTCTTTGAGTCTTGGTCCTGTGCTTTACCCATTAGGAAACATGACTTTGACACTTGTATGGAAAGGCGTGCTCTCAAAGACAATTCTTACAGATCAAATACGTCAATGACCATATGGTCGTAGATCCTTCTCAAGAAAACCAACAGTACAGATGCCCTTCTGTGCAAATTTGCCGTGGGTCTTTATTTTATCGACCAAGTAAATTGGATGATAGGAATGTGACCCTCTCCTGTACCCCACCTTTGACCCTATCTTTTACTTTTGTCAGAAAGGTGTATGTAGGAAGATCATCTCCTCCAGGGGCTTAGTGTAGCATGTGAACTTTATCCCCCATGACTGCAAAGAGAAGAGAGAAAGCATGAATAAATATAACCGATATGGCGAGGGCTGCCTGAGTTGGCAGAGAGCCTGGAACAATGTCTCGGACGTGTACAAACTGCGCCCTGGCTCTTGCGTGGCTGTTAAACCCAAGTTTGCTGCTTTGGGAAGTCCTTCTAACATCACCTGAGAACGGGGTGTGCAATGGATAAGGAGAACGTGATGGGCATGGTCTCCCATGCGAATTAGGAAGGCTCCACACCACTGCCACTCACAGTCTGTGGCCGTCTGGGGACTGAATAGAACAGAACAGCCTTGTTCCCTGGATTCCCTTAATCTAGTGTTGGTGAGGAGTGGCCCAGGAAGATATCTAATAGCTACCCTGCTGAGCCCAGTGTGAAACACCCGAGTGGACTGCAGCAGCCCGAAGCACGGAGCCGCATTGTGCCAGCATAACCCCTGCACAAGGCCTTGGGCTCCTGCCCCTCTTTCGTGCATGTGGATTGTCTCCAGTTTTGCCTCATCGGGCCCTTCTGTGCTTTGGGAAAGCCTGTGCACAGCATAGTGTGGGGAGGAAGGGAGAAGGATCTGACCCTTTGGAAACAGCAAGGAGACTGTTGCACCTTGTGAAACCAAAATGAAGTGGAAAACTGAAGACAGACGAGGCTGCTTGAGCCCACTGCAATTTAAAAGTAACTTGAGAGGGCTTTACGTGTAATGACCTCTTTAATTTCCCCCTTTGCCACCTCTGCTTGCTGCTGTAGATGGATTGTTTAATGAAAGATTGGGCCAGAGAAGACAGTGTGGAAGTCCTAAGACACAGGAAGGGGAATCTGAAAAGTTTTCCTACCTTTTATCCGTTCTTTAGACGTTGCTCAGACAAGCTTGTCAGGACTTTATACCTACCCAGAAGGAAAGAGGTCATATATCAAAACAATGATAATTGAAACTGCCTCAAACCATTCACTCCTCTGTCCAAACGCGACTCAGAAATGCTGCAAGCCGGCTGTTGTGTGATGGGTTGGCTCGTGCTTTGTCACCAGTGAGATTTCAAAGCCACGTTGCGGTTCTTCACTAGTGCCTTGCCTAAAGCTGTAACGAAGCAATTTGCCGTGGGACACTGTCTGCGTGGAAAGATGCACTAAATGACAGCATAAAATGAAAACTAAACACCGCGGAGTAATTATTGTTACACGGCACAGGCAAGCAACGTGAACCAACCAACCCTCTAGGGAGGCCCGATCCTGTGAGATGTTATGTGCCTCTTGATTGCAATTTGAATTAATGGTGCTCAACATCTTACAGGCTTCAGGCTTGGGGGTACTCAAGAACCCCCCAAAGAGTCCATGCCTGGTGGAGAAGCTGCAATAACTGTTTTCCAATAAACGTATCTTATTTGGCTAAATCCCCATGAAAAGCTTCTGGGCTCCATGTCGTTTCTAGGCATAACAGAGCCTGTCGTTACCCTCCGTCAGCAGCATAGCAGGTGTGTCCAGCACCTCCTTGTTAGTCTCTGATATGGTGCAGTAATTTGAGGATACAAATAAGTCCTCTGGAAGGTCAGGACAGCTGGTGAATCTCCCCTGTAGTCATCGCTATTTAATGAATCTTGAAATGGGAAAAACTCTTAGGAATTACCCTGTACCTATAAACATCTCTGGTCACAGGTGACCCCCAGAGAAGATCAAAGCCTTAAAATAAATCAACATTATTAGCACAGACTGGACTGAAGGCACTTTCAAGGTCTAGGCAGTAATGGGAAAGTGCCAATGGGCCATCCCTGATCAAAAACATGTGGACATATGCGTTCAGTTTGCTAGCAATCGCTTTGCAGGCCCTCATGTCTCACCAGATGGGCTGTTGTGGTGAAAGGTGGGGATCTGGTAAGGGACTATCGGTTTTTGGATGACAGTCAATGAGAACCCACCAGCAGGCAAACTGCTTTTGCACTGAATCAATGGCAATGACTGTATGCTTCATAACACGCTCATGTCCTGTGTGTATTTAGTGTCATTTTGCCTGTGTCTTGCTTTGCAAGTAACTCCCAGCCTTTTATACTAAAAACTGCCAGGGTTACAGGCCACTCTGCACCATGCTGGTGTGAAGCAGCTATGTGGAAGTCCCCAGGGCACCTGGGAGATGGTGAGTCTGCTGCCTGGCTTCACGTTGGCAGACCGTACTTACAGTGACCATCTGGCCTGCCTTTGGGATGCACTGGAGACAGCTCCTGTAAGTATTAATTTCTGTTGAATAAAGCTTTTCTAACATACTGTTTGCATCTGTTAGTCTACTGATACCGCACAGTAATTTAGGATTTAGTAATTTGGTTTCTGTCCTGCAACTTTGCTCTGGGCCACAAGTAGGGATTTTTTGTTGGAAGGATTTGGACAAGAGAAGGCAAGGAGATGTGGTGAGGTGCTTAAGGCCCCCCAGATCCAGAGGGACAGGAACGAGCTAATGTTTTTTTTAAAAAGAAATAAAGGAAAAAAGATATTTGGAAAGGATGAACAATTGCCTGAATATATCAGGAGTACACAAATGCACATTAATGGTAAGGACAGGCTGGTAGAGCTGCAGATTTGTTAAACATTTTTCAAAACAACAGGAAATATTAATCATTTCAGTTCATTCCAGATTAGACTGAAGACCTACATATAATTTTCTGCAGAGTGCGTTTTATGCAATTCATTTCGAACCAGTCCCTTGGTTAACACCAGAAAATAACATCCATACTTTCTATGGAGAATCCTTCATAAACCTGCGATTCCAGACTGCAGTATTGGGGGGACTAATGCCCACAGTTAAATAAAAGGGCTGCGCTAGTTGCTTTCTAATTCTAGCTAATTCTAGATGATATTGCTTGATATTGCTTTTTTGGCAAGGAATGGTTAGTTTGTCTACAAAAATGTCTTTTGCTTCAACATTGCTCCAGTCTCTAATATCGTAGTGTCCATATCTCATATACACAAAAGCAGTGTAAAGGAGCTGTAAAGTAGATATCAAGTAGATTCATTGACTGTGTGTAATATACACTTGCTTTAAGAACCAGGAAGGGACTTTTACTTAAACGAGCATTAAAAGTCTTTGAAATCCGAGGTTCGCAACAAGCTCTATGCAGATAGATCAGCGTGCCTGCAAGAAACAACTCTCCACTGAAACCAATGGAGTGCTCAGGGCTTCAGGTACCAGGGAGATCATTGCAGTTTGCACCCTTGGGTTTTCTTGCTATTAGCACAGTCCTCTCCCATGTATTTTCATATCTGTCCCCAAATGAACCCGGCTCTGAAAAACTCAAATGAGCTCTTTCTTGCTTTCCTCTTATCTAATAAAAGTTTCCTCTGTCATGTGTCCTCAACTCTGCAGCTCAGACGAGGCTGTTGGGAGCAGGGAGTGCAGCAGCGTGCTCAAGGGAAGCAGTTTCCTAGCAATAAGGAAGAGGTAAAATCTCAGAGAAAAGCTCCTCCTTTTATTTCTTTTCAGTGATCCATACTGAACATTTATAGCGAAACATCTTTCCTCCGACCAGGTTGGTTAGATGATATGAAGCAAAGAAAAGGGTGCCAGTGACAGCTTCATCATAGAGCATGAAAGCATCCCAGGCATCCCACAAGCTGAATGCATTTCACATTTTCTTGCTAACACTAGAGAACAAGTTGTAAGCAGAGCAAGCAGTTAGAGCACAATTCACCCAGATTGGCTAGGCTAACAATTTGCTTAGGCTGCTGAATAAGATGAACACTCACTGGCTAACTCACAAAAACAGAAGGTAAGTAGTTTCCAGGGCATCCCCTGGTTGGAAAAATAGGAGTAATTCCAATTCAGTGGAGTTACATCAGTCTGAAACTCATGAGATAAGCATGTCCTCTGAGTTTACTGTGGGTTACTAGCAGCGATGAGTAGAAAAGGCACAGTTTTGTAGTTTCCAATGCTTCTATGTGATTTTAATTAATTCAGGCAGGGGGTATATTAAAGGACCAAGGAACTGGGGCTCCAAAGCTTTAACTATCATTTAAAATCATAAGTAAAATGAGCAACCAAACATCTCTGCATCCTTGGAGAGTTATGGAGCTGTACGATTTTCTGAACACTACCCTAAATTTGCTTTTTAGGTTTTTAAACATGCTATCACCCTAATCCTGGGGAATATGAATGAGCAAAGATCTAAAAATAGCCCTGCAAGAGACTTCTAATAATGGGCCCCATCAAATCTCGATGTTTACTTTAGCTGATGTCATGCAGAAGAGTGAAACTCAGGACTTCTGGGAACAAGCCCAAATACGCAGTAGGATTCTAGGTCACATCACTTTGTCTCTGATAAAGCACGGCAGCACCGGGGACAGCAGATGGCAAGACAATGCAACTATCACTGGTGGTTTTAATCTTCTTGGGTTAAGGAGCAAGTATGATACAAGTGGTCTGATCTGCTAAAGATGTAGTAGCAACCCAGGAATAGGAAATAATTTTGGTAGACTCGTGACTACTTATTTTATCTCATGGTTTCTGGTAGGGTAGTAACTGCAGCTAACTTGTCTCCAGTTACTTTCTAGTTATTTTCATTTTTATCATGTATCCCTTTATACAATGTATTCTGCCAAAAATGACTACTTAAAATCTTAGGGACAAGGATCTCAAGTGTTATTCGGTTTTATTTGTTTGTTTACTTGTGTGACTGTAAAGAGGAAGCAAATGGAGATCCTGGATCCAATTTCTAACTGTGTGAACTTGCATCTATTTAATGCTCTGAATCTCAAGTCCTGAGCTCTGTTACATTCATGAAAGACATGCTGAGCACTGATGAAGTAAGAGCAGCAAAAATCCATTTCTAAAACATCCTCTTCCAATACTGTACTCTTTAAAGAATACATTGTATATTGGAGGCTAGGGGACCAAATATTAACATTACTCTGGTGGGCTGCTCATGCTACATTCATATTACAACCTCTTATTTCATTGAAGTCAATGGGCAACTTGCATGAATTAGGAATATTCATGCAAGTAATAATTTTCAGGAACAGACTCTAGAAGAGCTCAATCATTATGATCATTTCTCCCATTGGAAGCTACTAAGTACTCCTGACAATCTAGCCAACTGGTAGGAGCTGGGCCCTTGGAAATCTGGCCCTACATTATACATACAGAAAAAAATAGTGCTGGAAAGAGAAGTGCTTGTGTTAAAATGCTTTAGCAAAGGAGAAACACTTTTAGCTCATATGTAGATATCAAGGGACCATCTGATTCCTGGCACAACTCAGCTACCTTCAATGGAGTTACACCAAAAACAGATTTGGTCCAGTATGTGCCTATAAAACATCACTACAAAGCTAGTCTCAAAATATAGAGGCAGATGTGAAGATTACCACTAGGTTCCTAGATTTAGAGCTGATAAATGAGTTTCTTGTTTTCCTATAAAAAGGGTTATTGTAGGATTATGCAGAAAATATTACATGCACTTATATTGTATTTTAGTTAAGAGTGGCTTTGAGGCTTTTTATTAATGAAATTAACCAGCGGCAACAGACATATTATAACAACGTGGCACTCTGGTGGAAAAAAAATGTGAGAAACATCATAGTATTCAAGTTTTCACAGTTATCAAATTTAGAGGAAGAAATAACTTAAACTGCTACTATATGTATTATCAGGACAGTCAATGAGACATGAAACAAGGACGAACTCCATTTGCCTGGGCAAAAAGCCCAGTTTGGAAGTAATTGCTGTAGTGGAGTAGCAGCTGCAGATATAGGCAGATAAAATCCAAAGATCAAATGCTTATTTCATTTTGATAAAAATCATTAAACCACAAATCAACTTACTCTGGACTGTAGTCAGGAAATAACTCTGTATATACCATCTGCACATAACTGTCCCCTAATAAATTAAAACAACGACAGTAGCTTTTCTTATATGAAATCCCTAGACATATATTTTATCTAAATATGAACATCCATCATTTAGATTTTATTTAGCAGCCAAAAGGCTTTTTTATGGTTAAAACCAGCAAAAAGGATGTCTGAATGCACTGGGTGTGCTCCTATGGTGTGCCATACTTCGTGCTTCAGGAATATGAAACTTTTAAGCATATTTGAAACACACTTTATACCCTTTCTCTTTTGATTCTCATGCTGATAGCTACAGAGATATAAAGAGAACAGACAGCAGGTGTTAAATTTACAGAATACCTTAGACATTTTGACCTTGTGACCATCATCGCGAGTGGTCAAAAACAGAAGAAGGTAAGAGAAAGTGAAGATACATAAGACAGCATTTCTATTCGACTAACAACTATTAACATGTACTTAATCAGGGTACAAAGTAGTCACTTGGCAATTTTAAGAAGTTTTGCTTTGAAGAGCATTTTGCTGTGTATTCTGAAAGTTGCTTAAGCATGCACAGGGCTCTCTACCTGATAGATGTGGGATAAAACTATTCATTAACCCTCAAGGGCTTGCTTTATGAATGGACATTAACTAGTGTGACTCCTGATCCCTCAAAAATACTTTAACCCAAGTTAGCTAATTAGCCACCTGTTTCTTTTCTCTCTGCATCACTTCTGACATAGAATCCGTCACTAATTAAGAGTATGCAACAGTAACATGGACAATGACATAGCAGTATTGTATGTAATGACTTTTACATTAGCTGATATTAAGCTAAAAGCCTTGATGTATTTATTTGGGATAGAAAGGCTCTCCTTGACACTACACAAGAATTTGGGACAGTGATATTGGGACAGGATTCTGACACCCGCACTCCTTCCATTTAGCACTTTATTCCCCATGTAGCTCTACTGAAGTCAGTCAGGCCAGGCCATTTTTTGCTGTTAAATGTCAGCCAGTATAAGGATATCAAAATCTGACCGTGATTTTCTCTCATACCATATGCCTCCAAACAAAACAGGAACGTTGTAAATGTAACATGCCAGGAGACAGTATAGGTGAGGCAGCAGGAACATCCTGGAGAGGCCCTTGCAAGGGCAGTAGTAAGATGGTTACTTCTTTACTGTAAATAGTTCTTGATATAAACTCCAGTAAATAAGACCGTGTTGTTTCCACATGTTAAGCCTCATCCAGATACCACATATACTGTCTGCAGTGGTTCACTTAACCTCTCTCACTCACTGACACTACCTCTTCAGCCAAAAGCTACTGCCTCACCAGCAGTTGTGAGAAGATGGGCACTGGACTCCATCCCTACTGTCTGCAGACCCAGGGAGAAGTGACAGCCGTCTTGGTAGCCCTAAGTCACAGTGTCTACTTGCTTTATTCCAGGGAAGAAAAACTAGCTCCCTCACTTGAGTCACAGGCTCTGATTTTGGGTGGCTGAGAAAGGTTATGTGTGATATATGAGTAAATACGGTATTACTTATGTGTATATACTTAGTTTAGCCCCTATGTTATATGACTACCTTACTCAACTTCAGCATTTTTTCCCTTCACAATTATTTGATTGCTCTGGACTGTTCCAGGTATGTCATTTCCTCATGCCACAAACATACATGAAAGATCAAAACTGTATCTTGTTTAAGCAAAGGATCAATATGATTATTTAACCTTAACAATCCACCAGGAAAGAGTATTTCAGTGTTACCTGCATGCTTCAGAAAACTCTTATATCAATGATCGATGAATACCGAGGCTGAGAAGAGAGATAAAAGTAACTTAATCTGGCTTTTTGGGTACAGTTGTACAATAGTCACGTATTTTCTTCATGGAAATTGTTGACGTTGCATTGGCAACAATTTTGCAATGCCAGCAGTTTTACTTTATATCCATTTTCAACAAAATACCCATTGTGCACCTAAAAAAATAAACTTAAAAAAATACAAACCCACAAAGATTCGTGCTTGTGGCAGAACTGTTATCTTTGTGTTATCATTTCCTGTTGTTTTTGTTTGTTCTTTAAGTGACTGCTTCAGCTCAAACACTGGCCACTTCTCCCTGATAAATAGGTTGATACGTTCTAAAATTTAAAATGACATATGTATAGTAGGGGTGTGCAAAACAGGCCCTATTTGATTTGGATTCGGATTTGGCATGAATTGGGGACAGTGATTCGATTCGTTGATTCGGATCACTGTCCTCAATTCGATTTGGCGGAATCCGAATCTGAATATTCGATGCCGACTCAGAGAATCAGCAATTTGGACACAGACACAGCTTTAAATGTTTTTTCTACATACCTCAAAGTACCAGGCATGGCTCGTGAATGCTGCAATGCTGGGGCAGGTGGAGCATCCCACAGTAGCGTGGGGGACCCCCCGCATGCTCAGCAGCAAACCCAGAAGTGGACCAGAACTACTTCTAGTCCACTTCCGAGTCTGCTGCTGAGCGTGCTGGGGACCCCCTGCACCCCCACTCCTGTGGGATGCTGCATCCACCCCAGCATCTCAGCATTCACAAGCCACCTGTTACCTTGAGGTATGTAGAAAAAAACATTTAAAGCTGTGTCTGTGTCCGAATTGCCGAATCTTTCTGAATCTCTCCAAATTGATTCAGAGGGTTCCAATTCAATTCAGAGAATCTCCTGATTCGATTTGGATCGGGGGTGGTCAGCCACTGAATTGGGTCAAATCTCTGCTGAATCAAATCAGGGACCAAAGCTTCGCACAACCCTAGTATATAGCCATGGATGCTGAGACATTTAGCTTTTTCATTGCAATTACACAGCTACTATAGAAAACACAATAAATCATGTTGATACTAAAAGTCTGTATTAACCACCTAGTAAGAAACATTTTCCCAGAATTATAAATACAGTGGGCCAGGTCACTACCTATCTGGAAGAAATTCTGGCACGGGGCATTCCATAAAGTGCCAGACAACAAGGTTTCTACTTCTCTGGGACTGTTGGTGTCTCAGGCCTTTAAATTCATGATCGTACCAAGGTCCATATGGCTAATTATGCAGCTATCTGGTAACTGTCCTGCCTTGTGTCTCTTCATGCCACAGAACTGTGGTTTTCAACCTTTTCAGCTTCAGAGCACCCCTCATTAGACTCAAGGCCAGAAAATGCCAGCTCTTAGCTTTCACTCATTTTTTTTGACCAAAGAAAAACAACAGAATAATCTCCTGTTGCAAGGAACTCAGAAAGCTCACAACAGCTCAAAATGTTTTTTACCTTATGGATTCCTATTTCAAATCTCTGGGTCTAATTTCTGAATCAGAGGCAGATGTTTGCAAACCTAATATTGCATGGTACCCCTAAAAGGATCTTGTGGGTCCTGGTTAAGATTTACTCCTACAAGAAGCATGGTTCATGAATGTATTTCCATGGCTTTCCAGGCCTAGGCACAGCACATTTATACCTGCATAATTCACATTGGTTTTGTATAGCAATGTAAAGTATGCCAGAATCCATGGCAGACAGACAGGCATGTATTCTAGGACAGCTGAACAAAACAGATAGTTACTTGAGCACCTACTTCCCAGGTGGTAGGGCAGTAAATGGCTACAGAGGATATAAATGGCATTGTAGCTTACACTGGTATAGTTTACCTCCGGTTTGTCCAGACTGGAGTAAGGTACACAGGCAAAGGGCTGCATAACACGTGTTTGCTCATTTTTTTACACCACTGTAAAGCCTGGTTACACTGATGTGAACAGGATCTCAGTCTACCAATTTCTCAGGGTGCTGGTGGATGGACCGCTTTACATATTTAGTAGTACTTGGAGGAACATGTTTGGAACAGGGAGGCAATTCCCAACCAGTCTTTTCTTCAGCCTGTCCTGTCCTTTAGATACCCCTTCTCCCTGTTGAGTGCCTGGAAAAAAGCTCCCACAGGGTCAAAGAAAAGGATAGGTAATACCCAACATTTGCCAATGCCCTCTCTCTGCTTGCATAGACATAACTCCTTTTAGGCTCCTCTCCAAGTGTGGATCCAATTCATTAATACTGGGCGCATCTACATGAAATGCTAAATGTGCAGTAGACTAATCCTACTGCATATTAGCGTATCATGGTAAAAGCCATTATTACAGGTACTAAACTTATTCTGCAGTAACCACAGGCAGGCAAGGTTCTTTGGGTAGATGTTGTATCGTTTATTAGACCAACTGAATAGTTGGAAAAATGTTATTTGCAAGCTTTTGGGTGCAATCAGGCATAGGAAGTCTCTCCAACTACTCAGTTGGTCTAATAAAAGATAACACATCTACCCAAAAAATGTTGCTTGCCTACATCCTTAGACCAACACAGCTACAACCAAAACCCCAGTAACCACAGCACATTAATGCATGTGTAGATGTGCCCTGTGTGGAGAAATAAGCTGGATTCTCTTTATAGAGTTTTGAAATGTTATTTTGCAAACTAACGTAATAGCCTAATGACTGAGGGGGTTTTTTAAATAAAACTCCAGGAATTTGAGTTAACATTTTCAAAATACATTCTTTGTCTATGTGAAGCCTCAAGCTGTTTTCACCCCAAACAAAACTTGTCAAATATCTACCAGCCAGAAAGAAAGCTATTCTCTAGAAGCACTGCTATCATCAGGAGGCCGCTGCTAAGTTGATCTCCTAAATGTGATGATATTAATAATGACATTTATGCTGCAGGAATTTAATTAGACTGAAAAAGAATTTGTAGTAAAGATGTCACAATAACTCAAGACAATGTGAAAATCAGTCCAAAAGCATTCACTCCTTAATTAGTTTGCAAGGTAGTAGATTAAAGATAAACCTACAGCAATTGGGAGAGTGACTAGATATTAGGGAGCACTAGCATGCAGACTGTCAGGTTAGATTTTTCACATTTTGATGCTTTGTTTAGAAAACATCAAATACAAATGACCTGCAAAAACATGGGAGTTGATTTTTGCCTTTAATAAAACCAATAACTGTCCCAAGGCTTAGTTGTTGACATTGATTTGTGTTTTTCTAAACATCATGAAATAGTGACCTGTATAACACATTAGTTATATAAGTAAAATTGCAACTTCTTGTAAGAAGGACATCCAATTTATCTGTTCCATCTGTTGAAAATTGGAAATGTTACCCTAGTGGAAAAAACAATGCATTTCATAACTTCCATGATAAGTTACATCTGAGACGTCGGCTTGCAGTGTGCCAGTACAGTACATCAAAAATGCTAGCCGGGGTGTTCATTGAAGTACAGTTTTGTTTACTGAAGACCATGTCATTATATGTGAGGAAGATAAAGAAGCGCACAAGCACAATGTGTCAAAATGGTCCAAAGAGCAACAAATCTTTAAGTAAAAAGTTTGTCTATGAATAGGGTGACCGTAAAAAATTAAAGGAAATCTGGGAGGGATGGAGGCGGCAGGAGGGGTGCCAGCATGCATGCATGTACACATATGCACACCCATGAGTGGAGCCGAGCAGAACAGCAGAGTGCACGCACACACACACAGCCCCAACCCCATGCACATGCCACACACACACACAACCCCGACCCAATGGCTCCCTGCCTGCACGTGCCCAACCTTTGACTCAGGAGCCAAAGTTTGGGGTGGGTTCCTGCCAATCTGGGACTTTTGCTTCAATTTTCTCCAATGGCCAGTGTGCTGAGACAGCCTCCAAAATCCAGGACAGTCCCAGCCAATCTAGGACATATGATCATCCTATCTATGAGATCCTTTTCATTTATGTGCGTGTTTAATTAATACACACAAGAGTAACCCAAATGATTCCCGTGGGACTGCTCACTTGCTTGAAATTAAGCGATTTTGGCTGCTTTAGCACTCAGTACACACCATAGGAAAGTTCCACTGACTTTTACATTCAAGACTTATCAAGCCAAGTAAAATGTCTCTGAAAAGATGACACTTTATGTTCTTAGTGAGAGGAAACCTCTTTTAAGACAGAGATCCTAGATCTGAACTGTTCGTATGGGCCCTGATCCTTAGAGGTGCTGAGTGCTAACTCAATGTTGCAACCCCCAGTTCCTAGTCAACCTACCACTGCTAATTAAGATCCTCAGGCTCAAGACAGGCAGCCAGGCGCCCACCCAGTACACAGGGAAAGGGAGGAGCTGCCTAAATTACTTGGAAGGAAAATGTGGGGGAAAGATGTCTAACCTGGTATGTCTGGTCAGAGACAGGTGCTTCCTTCTACTTGAGGTCCTCAGCCTTGAGTTAGATATGAGCCATGCCCCCTTTTCCCATCTTGTTCATAGGGGAATAAAAAAGAACTGGAAAAGAAATAAAACCAAGTAAAACAAAACACCCACATGCAAGACGAAAAAGGAAGCACTTCAAAAAGAACCCATAGCCTAGTCATTAGGGCACTCATCCGCCTGATTTTCTTGGAGAAAGAATGAAACCCACACTTCTCACATCCCATCACCTGATGGTTAGGGAACTGGCCTGGGATGTGAACAACGTGATGTGAGTAAGAAAAGCAGAAGAGCAATACTAAGCCAGTCAACCTTACAGAGTCTCAAACGGGAAGACTGGAGATCTTTTCACCAATGTCAAACTAAATTTCAGTATGAGAAAGTAATGACTGATGGCTAGAAAATCATAAATCCAGTGCCAACAATGAGTTGTATACAATTCTTGTATAGGATTCAAGAGTCCTCTAGTATTGTAGAGCAGCAGTCAGCCTTTTGAGGCTGCAGAATGGACTGATCCAATTCAGATAAGAGGAAGGTGGATGCTAAGACCATAGTGGCATGGGGAAAGCCACCTGAAGTTCCATGTCTGTGGGCCAAATCAAATGGCCCCATGGGCAGGATCCAGCCTAAAGGCTGTAGGTCACCAACCCCTGTTGCAGGGAATAAAATGTCTTCCCACTGCCTAGATGGCAAGGGAGGGCGAGATGCCTCTCCAGCAAAAGGAAAAGACATCCCAATTCAGGTTCTTGTTCTAGATCAATGTCCATTTCCCTAATAAACCAGAATTGGAAATAAACTTAGCAGAGGATCCTTAAGAAAGCTAAGATAAGGAGGTTGAAGGTAACGTCTCGTACAATGGGGTGAACCATATCCAAGGCGATGGTGTCCTGAGAACAAATTGAGACTACATTGTTGAGGAAAAGATTGATGACAAGCCACTCAAATTGAAGGCAGGAATGAAGATCTCCATTGTGTGTTCCCAGAAGAATTAATAAAGTGACTCCCTAACTAAAGCGCATCTTTTGCACCCTGTCTTTCTTTCTACATAGTTGAAACAAGAAACTTGGATTACTACTACCCAGATACCAAGACAGAACAAATCATTAGGTAGAGGTCATGTTTTCACTGATACAGTACAGAAATTAGATTACTGAATCCCAGTTTCAAATTGCTTTGATTTTCAATACAGCAGTAGGGTTTCTGATCCTCAATAGACGCTAGAAGAGCAGCATCTTGGGGAGAGGAGCATTATTTCAGCTGATTCAGAAACAGGAAACAATAATTGAGCTGCCTGCTCCACACGCCCCCTCTACAGGTGTATTGACATTGAAGTCACAAAAATGATGCCATGCATTATGGAGTTGCCCAGACTAATTTATGGAAGAGTCAATTAGCCCATGCTGAACTCTATTCTGCTGTGACTAGATTCCCACTAGCTACTTTAAAGCAAGCATGGGTATCAGTATGGTACACTGAAGGCAAAAATGTTCTGTAGTGCTAAAAGTGGCTGCAGTCTAGATAAAACCCACCTATAGCAGCACATTACTCACCAGATACTGCCGCTACAGCATGCTTTTTGCTGTGTGCATTTCCAAGTCAATATGCAGTAATTCAGACCTGTTCTGCCTTCTGACATTGTCTTAAATTTTAAGCACTGATGATTGGCAAACTCAATTACACATTTAATAGGCTTCCTGAAAATGCAATGGATTCATTTATTTAAAAAGTATATTATTGGAGTCTGCAACCCTATCAGCCAAAGCAGGCCCACTTTGCATTTAGAGCCAGTGGACTTGCTTAGATGCTGCCCTCTTCCTTGCACAATCATTTAGGGCCAGATCCCCAAATGGATGTAGGTACTTCACGTAGGATGGAGTCTGTAGACCAATGAGGGGAGCACTCCTGTGGGAAGGGGAATCTGTTCATGTATTTTATCGCAGAACCTTCCATTTTCCTTCCTTGAAGAAGGAACAATTCTGTATCAGGCCTGAAGCAGGGGAAAGATCAGTTAATGCAACAATGCATAAGCAACCCCAGGAAAATGGACCAGTACCTCCCCTCCACAGTCACCCACCCTCCTCCTTGGGTTACAGTGTCAAACTTCCACTTGCTTGTTCTACTTCTGATCCCATAAATCATGCATTTCTGGCTTCAACAGGAAGACTGGAAAGTGGCTGAGCCCAGCCCATAGCCTGGTGGTTAGGACACTTTCTTTCAGACCTTCTTATGGTGAAGAGAACCTGCAATCCATGCTTTCCACTCCCTAGGTGAGGGCTCTCACTACTAAAATCCTGAGAAAATGGCAGTGCCTCTGGCAAAGGAATGCCTAATTTGGGAACCTGAACTAGCCTGATGCATCTTATTCAAAATGGCAGTCAGGACTTGCGTTGCATTTAAGGAGAATTTTCTAAATCACTTTTTTTAGATGTAGATGCTTTAGTTTCACCTACAGTACACTTGGTGGCATAAGTCCTGATTTACCCTAAAAGTTAACAGTCCCCAACTGTTAGGCACCTCTGTTGTGTATTGGATCTGGGCCTTAAATGCAAAACAAGTGTCAGAAGCTACCATGGAATAACTCTACAAATGGTGAATCTAAACCAGCGTACTACACCTCACAGTCATCAACTCCAATGTGTCTCTTTCCGCTGCTTAGTTTGTGAATATGCATGGGTATTACCATGTTTCCAGTACGGACAATACTGGCCCATGCAGTAGCACTGGCTCCTCCATGGCTGGTTGAAGCCATCAGCTTGTATTCTTCTTTGGAAATATCATTAAATTGTTAGAATGCAATTGGTGTCTGGGCAAGAGGGAGTTACAGGAGGAAAGGGAGGGGCTTGCCACTTTGTAGAACTGTACCTTCTTGAAGAAGGAATAATTCTGTATCTGGCCTGAAGCAGGGGAAAGATTAGCTAATAGATATTTTCCATCTCCAATTCCCACAGATGCAGTTTTTCAAGCGTTCCCCAGCAGCCCAAAGCAACACTTGCTAATGAAACTACTTTTCACCCTGCAACATGTTCCGTAGTGAATCAAGCAGAAGAAGGTCAAGGGCAATATCTACCCATTACAATGCATCTTTGCAAGTGGAATCAATAGCTGCATGAAGAGCAATGCAAGCAAAGTGCTTTGAGAAGGAGGGACTTCTGCAGAAAAAAAAAGAAGAGTAATCTCTTCAAATCAAAATGAGCCAAAATGTTCTCCTATTGCAGATGCTTTCTGGTTGGCTGTGTGTGGGTGCAGCCTTCAACTGTCTCCTAATGTGATTAGCTCAGAAAACTGAAAGAATAAAAATTTTAATACAGGGACAGCTTACTAAATCAGATCAAGCAAGACATGACTCTGCACTTACTTTTTCCGGTTCAATATTCCACAAGCACTGCAATGCAAAAGTAATGCCAAACTTCACTAGTGACTTTATATGAAAACCTCCCTTTTGTGCTGAATCTTAGCATATCAGTGCCATACTTCTTATTTACTGGTTTTATTTCTTTTATTTCTCTTTATTGCTGCTAGATCACTCATGCATAGAGGTGGTTTTCAAAAAGAGGCTTAGAACTATATTTTGTGAAAATTGGCCAAGCAAACACTTTTGTGGTGTTGTCCAGTTTTTTTTTAAATGACATTCTTCATTTTCAATGAAAAAAATCTGAAGCAAAAAATGTTGAAAAAACCGTTCCATATTCATAGATTCGTAGATTCATAGATGTTAGGGTCGGAAGGGACCTCAAGTGCTGGGTCTAGATGACCCCAGCTAGATGCTTATCTAACCTCCTCTTGAAGACCCCCAGGGTAGGGGGGAAAACACTCTCACTGATTTAACCCTCTGTTCTCTTGTTGGTCAGAAAAAAAAGGATTAATAATTAAAATATACCATGACAAAAAAGAATATCCTGCACAGAAATGAACGCACAATTTTGAAATTCCTCAAAAAATGATGCAACTTTTGTTTCTCAAGCAACAGGATGGTCAGAGAAAGCCAAAATATTTTAATAAACTTTACATGCAGTTGAAACAGTATGCCAAATACATTTTTAGCACAAAATATCAATACACTCTACCTATGAGTACTGTATAAGTACCCTCGTGTGTGTCTGCGCAGGCGTGAGTGTGTCTGCCTGTGCACATTCATGTTCAAGAACTTGTGTGCAGGATGTTAGGACTCCCGAGACCTTTTGTCTTTCACGGGAGTTTTTCCACAGCATGCTTATTTTTCTTTACAATTATTTTATTCTGCCATTTAAACTCTACTCTACCTGCCTAAAATGCACTGAATAGATTCAGATCCTAATGAATTAAAGTGGTTGTAAGTGGCATGTCCCATGTAAATGGATCACGCTACTAAGCTACTTCTCTTTTTGACTTCCCTGCCTTTGACCAGGTGATTGTCCTGGGGGGTAAGAGCTAACCTTTTATTAGCACCGAACTCTGTGTCTCCCTATGTTCTCCATCCTGTTCAGCATTTTTTAAAATTACTGTGGAAGACTAAGACCTTCAAACACACATTTTGTTCCCTCATTCAGTGAATGCAAAATCTCTGCTATTGTGTCATTTGGAATCTATAATGTCTGCAACTCCTTAGTAAATTTTGCTGCAACTAGGTAATGATCACGATGACAGCAATCAAGCAGCATCCCAGGGGCCTACCATGCTAATTATTTAATATCCAATTAATGATACAATTTATTTGTTGACCTTCTGGCGATACTATGGGGAGTTCTAGTTAATTGATAAAAACTGAAATTACCAAGGGTGTTCTTAAATTTTGTTAAATCATTAAATCAACGTGGATCCAAACCTTCCACATAAATTATCTCCAGTTTCTTTTGTAAAGTTTGTTGGCCCAGATTCACAAAGACTAGATCATGTAACACTGCTAATACAAATTTGGCTGGATTATATCAGTCGACTGTCATGGCCTGCAGCTATACCATCTTGTGCTGGGATAACATCTAATATCACAAGTCAAGCTGCATACATTTGGATAATTACTTGGGAGCCTTTATATAGTCCAAGAAGTGGTACTCATTATTCAGTAGCAAGCATGCTTTATTCATAGGCAGAAGCAAACAAGTGTCTGTCCAGGTCTATTTCCCCCTTCCTTTTCCTGCCCCAAATGTTCCTTCATATATAGCTCAGTCTTTTTGGTGAGGCTATTAAAAGCTGTGTTTAGAAAATATCTCTGACCTTAGTCCTGCAGTAAGCTTTAGTTCTGCAGAGCCCCACAGACCTCTTAAATCTGTGTCCGTTGCCAGATCAGGGCCAACGTGTACATGACAATCCGACAGTGCATCCTAAAACGGATAGCAAAGGGGTAAACAGCTAAGTAATGATGTGGAAGATGTCTGCTTCCCAGCATGGATTTTACTTACTTCTTTCCTGGTGCTCTCTCTCAATTGCTCCACTTATCGACAAATGCAAAGTAAGACTAATGAACTATTGATAAGCCCAGCACAAAGCATGTTTGTTTTGGGAGCATTGATTTGAATGTCACAACTACAGCGCGAATGAAAATGGTAGTGTAGATAGATGAACTGAAATACTAAATAGGTAGCATCCAGTTTATTTCTAGTCACTGGACATTGCTAAGGGTGTTTTACATTCTTGTTAAGTTGTTAATTCCCTATCTAGTTTAGAGCTGAGGCATCCTGCTGCTTCCTGTTAAAAAGGATGAGAAGGGGAGGATGTTTCCAACCGTAAGTGGCATCTACAGATACAAATACCAACCAGCCACATTATGCAAGAAATCTGCTTGCCTAAGAGGAGTTTGAGCAGAAGGAATGAACTTGTGAGAAGGCCTCACCATATTACTTCAAGTAGTGACTGAAAGGTACCTATTGATTATTGCCCTCTCATAATAACTGGGATCTCCAGAAGTCACTCCATGAAGCTTGCCAGGACCAACACAAGCTGAATGGATAGAAACTACACATAGACTTGGGAATCAGGTGGAATCAGCATCAGGACTTGAATGATCATGGGCTGTGGTATTCGCCAACCAGTCACTGTGAGAGAAAAAAGACTTGTGATGGGTGGCATCCTCTAACAGATTGAACTAGGATCATAAATAATAGTTAAGCTGGCCGTGTGTCTGCTCCGGACACCAGTTTAATTTTATACAGGTCTTGTACACTGATGTCAGTTATACCAGTACAGATCTGCAACACTGCTATGCTATGGGCTAGGCTGGAAGGAGAGCATTCTCTTTTTATTCTTCACAATACTTAGCTTACTGTGCTGAAATTAATTTTATAGCCATATATTTTTAAACTAATGTTACAAAAGACAACTCTATCAAAGACCAACAATCCTGAAAATGTCTGGTATTTGGTCTGTGCTTCCCTGGGTAATTTCTAATGGCAGATGATAATATGCTGAGTCTTCAAAAGAAGCCAATTTTGCTTTAGGATCTACAGCTGTTTTCCTTCATCCTCCCAGCTGCCCTATTAAAGATCAAAGAGAAATAATTTTTAGACTTTTAGAGAACATGACTTATGTCCTTGGTGACTGACATCATCTTTCCCTCTGTATGAGCTTGTGAAACAAGAAATATGACCCCTTCTGTTTGAGGGTGAAATCAGCCCTGGGATATCCATACACATCCTTTGTTGCAATCAGTAAGAGTGACACCTGTGTAACTGAAGGCTGGGTTTGGCTTGTGGTGCTTACCACTTGTGCAGAACCAGTTTCATAACATGCAAACAATATTCATACTATTCTGGAGAAATATAAATTCCTTATAAATTAGAAGAGGCTGTCTAAAATGATGGACAGGGCCTATCTTTCTAGTTCATATCGGTATACCCATGGGCTTCTAACTGGGGCCCATGGGCATAAAATGGGCTTCTAACTGGGGCCACCAAGATATTAATATAATTAATTATGGGTAAAATCATTGTATTTGGCAAACCGCATTCATATTACCTGGTTGCTTTTTAGTTCCATTATAAAGCAAAACACAGGTCAGTTTTCCTATGGTAGCAGAATCATATATTAACCAGCTACATGCACATTTGTTGACCGAACTAGTGATTTCTTCACTAATCATATTAGGTATACATCCACTGGAATGCTAAGTAATACAGCTGCGAAAAGGATGGGTGTTTGTGGTTTTCAGTCCCCATCAAAGAGTATTTTAAAGTACTGTAAAGGAAACAATCATTTTTGTTATGCTGGGATAAATTGTACAAGCCTCATTCTTAATGTCCTAATATAGGTTTCTTCCATTTCCCCCTTTTATGTACAACACAAATATCAGCAAAATACTATGTATAAATATAATTCCATACAGACTACATATGATTATATATATATATATGTGTGTGTGTGTGTGTGTGTGTGTGTGTGTGTGTGTGTGTGTGTATATATAAAGTTTTACCAACTTTAGGACTCAAGGGATTTTATAGCTGTAATATGTTAGCACTAAATCCAAATGAATCAAATGATGCATTATGAATCATGCAACAGCATTTCTTAAAGGATAAAAAAAGATGACCTTGGAATATTTGTTTTTCTGTTAGATTAATAGTATTGGGATATTAATCACCTAGATTCAGAAATTCAGAGATGTATAGCATAGTAAAAGCTTTCATAGGCAAGCAAGTTTCCTTAATCAAAAGCTATGAAGTGCTGATGATCCATCAGGTGAAGGAAGCCCACTGCTTATGAAAGTTTTACATTATACATCTCTGATTTAATTAGACTATGAGGTCTAAATCTACCCTGCCTTCTACCTGATGTCAGGCTAACTACCTTCCTCTGTATCCATTAACTGACTTGCTTCTTCTAGAATAACTTCATCCAGCACCATTTGGTTGGAACGCAACTCTTTAAACACTCCAGTAGTATAAAACAAAAACTTATCCAAGGTCCACTGAAGTCAACTGAAGTTTTTCATTGACTTCAGTAGGATCAGACTGAGTAGCAGGAGGTAAGAAGGTTACATCCAATTAAAACTACAGGTGGATTTCAAATAAACACAATATACTTACCTATTTATTCTACCAGAAGATTTCTTAACATCTTCAAAAGACTTAATCTATAAGGAAATTTGCATCAAGCTCACTTCTGAATCAATCCGTCTCCACTGCTCGTAGTACAGTTCTTTGAGTTACAAACAAATTATTGTACCAAAGCAGTCTGCAGAAGCAGAAGGACATCAGGGCTTGGGACAGAAGTTACACATAAACCAGTTTAAGTGATCAGAAACTGGTTTAAACCTGTAACAGAATAGAAGTTCAGTGTACATAAACCAGTTTCAAAATGGCTGAAATTGGTTTAAGATAAACCTGGTTGTATGTAGTATCAGACTTAACTGATTCAGGTCAAAAACTGATTTATGAAACTTCTGTCCCAGACCCCTTCCTGGTTCAAGTTAAATCAGAGTCTTCCAAGCATCCCAGCATTTTGGAGCTCTGGGCTGGACTGTTCTGTCTGCTCCAGAGAGCAGGGCTGGCCTCACCCTCTGCTCCCTAGCTGGAGCAGCAAGGGCTGGCTCACTCGCTTCACTGGCTGGCTCACTGCCCCCACCAGGCAAACCCCTGGCTGGGGGCTGGGGCCTGGGACGGGGGTTAAATTTCCCTTCCCTGAGTACAGAGCTGCTCTGCCCTGCTAAACTTACTTCTGGCTGTGACTGAACTACAAATCCCAGAGGCACCTGGAAGCAGGAAGAGGAAGTGATGAGCAACCCTACAGAGTCCTGCTGCTATGATTATGGACTGGAAATCCCTGAGACCTTGGAGGCAGCAGGAAGAGGAAGTGAACACACAGGCCATGCTGGTTACATGCCAGAGAGCTGTGCTGTAGCACTCCCAGGCTTCTGGCCTGAGCCACTGTAGGCATGTGGCTGCATTTCCTGAATCAAAAGTGAATGTCTGTTCATTTACTTATTGGTTCAATCTTTGCAGTTTAGACTAACCTGCAAAGACTGAATCAGTTCAGCCTTGGACTTTCTGACTTCAGAGGAGGGCTACTCATATGGTTGAGGGCCTGCAGTTAAGACCCTATGAAGACAGACTGAGGGACCTGAATCTCTTCAGCCGCTGCAAGAGAGGCGACCTTGTTGTTGCCTACAAACTCATTGGGGGTGGGAGGGTCAGCAGGGAATAGGGGACACTCTGTTTACCAGGGCGCCCCTTGGGGTTACCAGAAATAATGGCCACAAACTGAAGTAGAATAGATTTAGATTGGACATAAGGAAGAAATTATTTATGGTAAGGGTTGCCAAAATATGGAATGGGCTTCCAAGGGAGGTGGCACTTTCCCCTACCGTGGAGGTGTTCAAGAGGAGATTAGACAGGCATCTGGCTGGGGTTACTTAACCCCAGCGCTCTTTCCTGCCTGGAGCAGGGGCTCGGACACAAGGATCTACCAGGTTCCTTCCAACTCTAGAAATCTATGAATCTATGACTGTCTGTACTTAGCCCAGTAGACATCAGAGTGGCTCATGCAACATGAAGCTGTAGCAAGAGCTCCAAGGACATTTCAGGGGAGAGAGAAGAGGTAAGGTGCTTGTACTCACTGCAAGAAAACAAAGGCAAGCTTTTGCTTCCACGGAAAAGGAGAGCACATTTTGTGTAAAAATAATCCAGTTTGATGGATTTGGCTGATTGCTATGCAGCGCACTGTCACTTTAAGCAGAACTCATCTATTCCACTGCTCTCTCAAGCAAGCCAACAGTCTGTGCCATTCTGAAAGTTGATAGGATGGAACTTCTTCCATCTGCCAATTACAGTGACCTTGGGAATCCGGTGGACTGTAGCACTCACGGTTTTGAGCTAACTACTTAATCCCCAGGTACACTGAGAAAAATTACACAATCCAAAGATAATCAATGTAGGGACATTGTCAGTTTGCAGCTACTACTGCTTGGGCAATAAAAAAAATCTTCCTTTTCTTTATACCTTCATGACAGTTTAAGTGTTGTCAACGTGTTTCTTATATGTTTTTTCCAATTGTACTCCAAATAAGCTATCAGGTAAGTGTTTGCCAGTCTGGAAATGAAATAATCCTTGCTGGTAGGAAACATCCTAATTTATCAGTAGGGGGAAAATGTTTAAATAATACGTGGGAGGAAATTTTCCCATAAGACTTGACAATTTGAAGAGCTCCTGACAGATAAGAGATGACTAAAAAGAAGAAGAAGAAAAAAAGCTTAATGCTATGCATTGAACAGAGTTGAGAGAGGAAGTATTTTTTACAAACATTAGTTGAATATAAAAATGAATTGCATTTTGGCACTATCTGAAAGTCTCTCTCACACTCTCCTTTTCTTCTAACATTCCCAGGCCTTTGCGTGCCTAGTGCATATTGCAGTAAAGACTTCAGTCTCAGCTTTTCCTCTGAAGGGAGATTTTTTCACAGACTTAAAGTATAGGCAAAAGCGCCAAATCCCACAGCTTTGTAATATCAGTGGGGTGCTCAGTTTGTCATTCACACTTTGATTATCTCCCCTCAAAGTGAACTTGGGTATATAGATTCGATTTTCATATTTATTACTGAAACTCTTCAGTCACCCCGTCAGGGTACAAAGCCCTGCGATGTATGAAACTACTCCAGGCCAGGATCTTGCAACAGGAGTTCTGCAGGCCAAATATTGCACTATTTTTCCTACATAATGTTCCTGATAATAAAATGAATTGCCACAGATGTACTCTACCTTAAAATAGACATGCTGGATTTACAGAAGTAGCAATAGATGAATATTGAAAAGAAGTTTCAATGAATATTCATTCAAATTTGTAAATTATGATGCTTCAACTGTGCTCTCATCCTTTGTGTGTTTGTCTTTCATGAATATTCTAGCCCAGAACTTTAATGGCAGGAAAACAGAAAGTTTTAAACAAGTATTTTATTCAAGTTTTAGAGAATATTCATAGTCGGCAAATTTGGAATTCATGAGTATTCAGACCAGAAATTTGACTAAGCCTTATAGTCAGGTAGCAAAACTTTTCATGTGATTGGTCACATGAACTACAGAGTATTAGTTAAAGAAACTACTCAACAAATAACCTGAATAGCAAGTACATTTGCAGGCAACATTAATAAAATAAATTATTATTTATTAATCATTGACCCAGCTGAACACATGAAGCATCAAAGGAAGAAGATGCCTGAGCAAAGTAACCTTGTAAAAGTAACTAGAAACTTCCCATTTACAAGTTAAGTACCTGGACCTTTTGCTGCACCATTATTTAGACTGCATGCATTTTCTACTGGGCACAAAACTGGGCCAAGCAATTGAGTTACCCAATCACAATACAGGACAGATACAATTTTGATGCACAATCGAGCACAGACAGTACTGTGGTTAAGGCCCCAAGAATGAATTTTAAGAGAGCTGGTTCCAATTCCCTCCAGTACCTACCTTCCTCTATATCCTGAGCCAAGTTAGGACAATTGACCTTTATAGCCTTTGACTCACCCTAGGTGCATCTACCCTTGCGCTTTAGTGTAGAACTGACTGATTAGCTCTGCAGTAAAGCATCATTGTCTACACGTGCGCCAGTATTAGGGCATAGTAAATTAATTAACTATGCCATAAGTTAGTACTGTTGGGGACAGTGCTATCTTACCATGCAGTTACTTACTCCACCAAAATGCATGTGTAGATGGTGACAGGGGCTGTCTGGGGCACTATAATGCTAAAGTACAGGGGCTGCCTACCACTTAGCCCTGCACTGTAGCACCCTCGTGCCCCCACCAGCCTCTCCACCATCCAATGCCACTACCTGGAGTCCAGGGCTGACCCCTGGGCCTCTGCCAACCCAGGGCTGCTCTGCCTCAGCTCAAACTGCTATGGTCTCAGGCACACATGTAGATGCTGCACCCAGGAGCAATGGACTCAAGCACAAACTTCACCGAAGGTTTTTTTGTTGCCTTAATAACATGTGTGTAGACAAACCCCACTCTGAATCTCTCTGGGCATTTCTATACTATGCTAAATTTGCCAGCCAGGATACTGGTGGCTTCTCAGCAGGATTTCACAGCTTTTATTGAGGTGACTTCCCAAACTAGGCTGCTACTGGAACCAAAGCTATGTCCTTTAAAAGTACCCAGATTGGCTGTACTGCACAATAGCCATAGGTGTAGCGGCATTGAAGTGTACCTTTGGGGTTCAGTTCCTCATTCATAGCTGGGCCTCCTTTCCCTTTCCCTCTGTCTGCTATCTATTGGCACCACAACCTCTTTGGGGTGGGAACCGCTGGCAATTATAGTGCCTAACAGAATGGGACTCCTGACACTATGGTAAGAAAGCAATAAACCACAATGTCAACATTGTCATATTTGGCTTTGCAAATTGAAATGCAGAAGCATTAGGGGATGAAAGATAGGGCAGGAAGTCATACTTGCAGCTTTTGGCTGTGTATGCAAGAGCTTGTACGAGACTGAGATTTTGCTAGCACCTAACGTAATATTTATGAACCAATCACAAAAAAACAGTCAGTTTCGGATACCACCACTTCTCTTAAGCGATATGAAGAAAATGACTTTCATACGATTAAGATACTGATGAAAGTCTAGCATACAAATGTTGGCTTTATTGAAATACTAAAACAATGGCATATAAATACTATTCTATATGTTTACATATTTGCATAGATTCATAGATTCATAGAAATGAGGTTTGGAAGGGCCCTCAGGAGGTCATATCTAGTCTAACCATCTGCTCAAAGCCAAATTAGCACCAACTAGATCATTCCAGCCAGGGCATTGTTGAAACAGGCCTTAAAACCCTCCAAGGATGGAGATTCCACCACCTCTCTAGGTAATCTGTTTGAATTCTTCACCGGCCTCCTAATGTGAAAGTGTTTTCCTAATATTCAACCTAAACTTCCCCCGCTGCAGGTTGAGCCCATTGCTCCTTGTTCTGTCATCTACCACCACTGAGAACAGTCCAGCTCCATCCTCTTTGCAGCGCCCCTGCAGGGAGTTGAAGGCTGATATCAAATCCCCCCTGTCTTCTCTTCTGCAGACTAAATAAGCCCAGTTCCCTCAGCCTCTCCTCACAAGTCATGTCCCCCAGCCCCCAAACCAATTTTGTTGCCCTCCACTAGACTCTCTCCAACTTGTCCACATCCTTTCTATAGCGGCAGGCACAAAACTGGACATCATATTCCAGATGTGGCTTCATCAGTGCTAAATTCAAGAGGATAATTACTTCCCTTGATCTGCAGGTAACACTCCTACCAATGCAGCCCAGGATGCCATCAGCCTTCTTGGCAACAAGGGCACACTGTTGACTCACTGTTTTCCTTACACCTAAATGTTTGAGTGGTGTATTGGGTCAGAAGTAACAACATAAACACCAAAAAAGAAGGTGAGTTTTCTTCTTATAAAGGACATTTTCCTTATATTTAAATATTATGGCCTTTCTTTTTGTTATTTTATTACATTGCGCTGACTAAGCTAGAGTCATATAAGGATTTACCCATTACAAATCTCTTTCTCAAAGCTTCAATCTAATGCCAGTCCTTTCTCTATTTTTTTAGTTAGACACAATTGTTTTGGAAGGGGTATGTGGGTGGCTAATATTTTCCCTCCTGTTTCCCTTGACAGTAATGTGGAATAACATCAAATACTACAGAAAAATCGAAAAAAAATCATTAAGAAAGTTAGTCTTTCAGATGAAACTTCATTATTCACATTATATATCTTGTTACTACTACTGTATGATAAAAAAGGGAAAACGACGGTATAAACTCAGCATGACTGGCAAACATCATACTCAGAACATTATTGTCACTTGTTCTAAATATTTCCCAGCATAAACACTACTTCATTGACATCAGTCAACTTTTGGTAAGGCCTATTAATAGGAATAGCAATGTCACATATACATTAACCTTAGAGTTTTTATAATCTGCTGGTCAGCGCACATGACATGTTAATTCTGTCCGATCTACCGACAGTGATAGCCCCTAGCCCCATCCTTACTAAAGGACTCTGTTGGTGGCAAAGGATCAGGTCCTTGAAGCACAATATAAGAAAACCCTAAGAGACTGCCATACCATTTGCAAATTGAAACTTTTTTATATTCCATTACTGCAGAGGAGCTTTGTTATATACCAAATAGGCTATGAACTAGGGCAGTGTTTCTTAGCCCATGAATCGCAGCCCATGGGTCGCAAGAATATATGAAAGGGTCATGAGCAAACTTTAAAAATGGATTCTCCTTTAGAGGAAAAAAACATGAGAAACCGTGGCTTTTCCTTTCCAGGCTGGCATAATTGCTTCCCCCCTGCACTCTCACCCCACACATCCACCCTCACCCCACACACTGGGGGCCTGGGGCCTGGGAGCAGCGGGTCGGGGGCAAGAGGCACTGGGTCAAGACTGGCCATTGCTGTTTACAAATGGGTCCTGGTACAAAAAAGGTTGAGAATCACTGAACTAGAGCACATTCTCAAAAGAGCTAAAGGCTGGTTGACAGAAAAGTTTATGTACCACAAGGAGAGGAAGTGATGATTACAGAAATCATATCAGTAAATTCAGGCCACTTTTAATCACATAGGACTCCTATAGACATGCACCGAGGCTGCCCCAATGTGCTGTAAATCCAGAGAGTCGGGGCAGACTCTATGAACCGAGCACCAGCAGCGTCATGTGTATCAGTGTCCCCACGCTGAAAAAATGCTGATAGGTTGCTTTTAACTAAAGCTGGTTCGATGAGCTTGAATTCAAAGAGCCCCGCTGCCATTTTTCAGCACGGGGTCACACTGATACATGTGACGCTTGGGCGCTTTTAATTAGCGCGACTTGTTAATTAAAGCATACCCCTCCCCTCCTCACCGCTTCCTGGAGCATGTCTATAAATGCCCAGAATGACTTTCTGAAAGATTTATGTTGCTATCCTGTCCTACGTCTCGAAGAGCTTGGGGTTGACAAATTGTATGCCTTCCTGATCTTGCAGAGGGAGAGGGGGTTGGGATATGAACACTGGAAATGACTCCAGTATAATTTAGACGTAAGGTCAAAGTTACATCCACCCTGGGCTGCCCTATGGGAGAAAATACTCTTCAGAGTCTCTGCAGTACCTCACACAATAGCCCTGCCCATGACATCTCCCACACAGTCCCATTTCTGCTCCTGATAAGCTCTTGTGATCCCTGGTACACCCCTCCTGCTAGTACTTGCAAAGAGACTTCAGTGGACTGCATTCCCTCGTCTTCAGTAGTACTTGTACCAAAGGAATGAATTTTCCTCTGACAAGAACTGCCAAGGGCCTGGATACCACACGTACCCCTGCTCTGGCATCAAAAGGCCAAAGTAAGGATGCAAATTTCACCTGTAGATTTAATCATGACAGAGTCAAAACACTGTTTTTAAAAATCAGATCACTGTTACTCGGTAATTAAATGAATGTCATCTAACTTTTTCATCACCACGTGCATACACTGCTGAGCTGTTTTAGCATTTTACCTTCATTTTAATCAGATTTCTGCCATCTTTTACTGCATACACTCATATTTCTAAGGATGCTATTAAGGTGAACTGTAATTTCATTATTACTTCATGTGTTTTAAGAGATGCCTTTACATTGTATTTATTTTTATTTTGCTTTTACCAATATACCTATCTTCCTATCCTCCCTATGAGACTAGTATGGCAATTTCCTCAGTTTCCTTAATTGAAATGATATCATAAGTAGAGTAGGTGGTGCAATGAACCCATTCATTATCTTTTCAGCAGGGGCTGCTGACTTCAGTCCCTGGCAAGTTCAGGTAAACAGGTGAGAGCAGGTCCGATGATTTTGTCCTCTTCTCCACAGCATATCACGTAACCAGAGAACTGTTCAACACAACTGAGTCTCGACTCACACAAACGACAATCTCTATTCCAGGCTGGTAGAAAAGTACAGGTTAGGAATATAGTGGAGAGAAATGGGTTTGGTTTTGCTTTTGCTGGCTCTGTTCATTGGCTCTGTTCGAGCCAGTTCTGTTAGCTTTGCTTTCCCTCCCCGTGGGAGAAACCCTAGGTAAGCATGGAAAGGGAGAGAGCAGGCAAGGAAAACAGAAGCACATTTGTGGCAATCTTAAAACACTTATTATTCCCCAGCTACGACATGGCTATGGGGGGCCTGACAGCCAAGGCACAAGTTTGGGCAGCTTTAGAGCCGCTTGCCCTGAACCAGGGCCAAATTGGGTGACCTACAGCTCCACCCCAGGTCCCAGCACAAGCTCTGCCCTTAAATCTAGCACACTATGCCTCATTCAAACTTCAGTCTCAGAAGAATGAATTCCTACACTACACTCACAAATACTTGCAAAGCTTATGCAATCCACCCTCTCTAAGCCATGCTACCCTTGGCCTGCAGCCTGGTGTCACTTTGTCATACAGCTTAGTAAAAAGAAAAAGATGAATGTCTTAGTTTCAGGTGCCAAACATGGGCTGCAGCCTGTGGAGAACGTGAGAAAACAAGCCTCAGCATTCCTCTTTCAATCTGCAGATAAACTGGTCCAGCACCGATGGAGATTCGACTTCTCAGCTTTTAAGAGTCCTAACATGAAGGCATGCTTTGATATTTTCACACAAGTGATGGGAATACACCTCTGGCTGAATGCAATTAGTAGTCAACTTAACAGCTGATTTATTTGAAAAGTAATTATGCAAATATAGATCCAAAGAACTACCCAATGAAGATACTCCTGCCCATTTTGCATTTAATTTATTAAATGCAATTTGCAAGAAACTCTTTATTTTACGTTTAAATTTTTACTCCGTAAATTAATAACAAAGAAGAGAACATAGCCATAATTCCAGCAATAATTCACAATTATTCTGCTGCTCAACATTGAGTTTATTGTGAACATATTAAACCTTACTTATGCCAGCATATGGTCAAAATATTATAACTCTTTCTCAATTCCTTTTTTATTATTACAGTTATTGTTTAAACTCCCCTCTCTCCACCCACAAAACAACGTTGCGTTCTCTTACCAAGAGGTCTCCAATCCTCTCTCTTTTAAAGTGCTAAATTCAAGTTCTAAAGCAAATTTCCTAGTGGCAATGCATTCAACTTATTAAGCCTGTCTAGTAGTCAAAGCATAGTACTAGAAACCTGGAGTCTTGTTTTCAGGCTCTGCTACCGATGTACAGGTAACCTTGGGCAAGTCTCTTGAAGAGCCTGACTCTTAGAAAAGCTACGCCCTTACAGCATTTATTAACTATCCCTGGCATTGGAGGAGCTCAGTGCTTTTGAAAATCAGAGCCTTGACCTCTCAGACATTGTTTCTCTAGTAAAATAACTAAACCACTTCAAAGAGTTGCTGTGAGAATTAATGCAGTCGTTTTGCTATAAAGCACTTGGCAAGTCCAGGTGAAAGGTGCTACACAAGTCCAATGTGGTTCTTGCAGTGGTATCTTGTAAGAGGCTTGAAGCTAATTTATTTTAAGCACATTGGATGTACTTATGACCATGCTGCAAGGCCATAGTTGAAAAGCTTAAAAGATCCAATAATTGGTAGAACAGCAAGAAATCAAGTTTGATTAAAACCAGTCTGGAAGGGAGAAAAATCTGCATGGTAAAAAAACCTACCATCCTGGCTCATAGCCAAAATAGACTAGACTACTCATCCTAACCATCAGACAGCAGCAGGGACACAGGAAGGAGGTAAAATCATCTTTGTGTTGTGAAAAATTCCCCTACTTCAGATTCCAAACAACATGGCACACATTATTTAAGGCACGACAGGAAGGATGTTTTTTCTCATCGGTCCCCAAACAAAATTAAGTTATCAAAAGCCACTGCACAGGAGGATAGAGAGTGACTTTGGTCTCTAATGTAATTGGTAGTAAGGATGGGTACTTTCACTTTGACAGTTTAATTTAATTTTAAGTATTGAAAACACAGTTGCAGAGGGGCTGTATATCTTTCTATGTATACCTAGGGGCTATTTGGTACCTTAAAGCAGGACTTTAACTTCTACCCAATCAGAAAGTGGCTTGCTACAGTCTAATTTGTCATAGAGAAGGTACAGGAGATCTTCAGAGTACATATAAAAGACAGTGAGAAAGCAGGATAGTTACAATGGCTGCTGAAGAAACACTGCCTCAGGTTTCTCCAGAAAATAGAAATTGCCAATTTGGGCCTTGTCCAATAGACAAAGAAAGAAAGATAAGCTGGAAACCCTCTGAAGGAGGAAATTCTACCAAGAGGGATGGGAGCCAAGTGGTAACTGTCTTCAGGAAAACCTGACCTACTGCCATGAGTTACTATACGTCTCACAGTTGCACTTCAAGGCTGCCTACAGACGATTAATTGAGTCTGCTCCATATTCTAATTAAAATGCCCCAGCATTGCCTCACCATCAAGTATATTAACCCTCACCCCCTTTCAAAATGGCCATAGGGGAGTTTTAACTAAACCTCATCAACTTAGCTTTATTGAAAGCACCCCTGCAGCAATTTTGAAATGCAGGGGAGCTTACTTAATACATGTGATGGTGAGCCGTTTTAATTAGAGCGGCTGTCCAAGAGCCACTCTAATTAAAATGCCCCGTCCTCGCAACCCCGAGCACATGCATAGGCAGCCAAAAGCATTTCTTCTTAATTTCTTTTGTAAAATAAACTAACACATAAGAAATGTTCAAGAAATTAGTATAGAAATTATTTCTTCATTGTTCATTTAGACTGGCAGAAATGTGCCAAGTGCCTCCCCACACGCACTAACTGCCTTTAGTGCATAGATTAAAACACTTGTGAAAAATTAGCCTAACCAAAATAAATGCAGGAGCTTCCTTGAGCTTAGCCTCCATCAATTCTAATTCCCCACTCACAGCGACCTGAGCTTACACAGACTCTCCAGCTATGCCATGAAACCAATGCAGCTGCAAGGAGAGAGAATTCAGCTCAGCGTTAACTTGTAATAATCTCTAATTCATAGCCGAAAGCTTAAGAACCAAATTCTTCTCTTGGTCCCATCTGTACAAGTCCAGCTGTCACTGGGGGCCAAATGTCTGATTAACTGGAGATTACATGGTACCTTGCTTGTTTTTATACAGCAGCATCTTATTCTAATGCAGCCCACTTCAGTGGTACTATTTGGGGAGTAAAGTGCTATTTGAGATGAGTAAGGGCACCAGCAACTGGCCTCCAAAAATGTAAGTTATTTTTGTTTACTTAACCATGAAAATAAGAGCACCACCATTATTACTAGGTACCAGAAACATCCTCCTTCACCCTATGACTGCGACTTTTCTGAGCTTTCCACAACCTCTCATTTTATGCAGCCCCAAGGTCATGATTAACCTTTATTTAAAAAATTCAATAATTTCCCTCCCATTTACTTCAGATTGGCGAATGCGGTGAATGTGGTGGAACTGAGGAAATTTGCAGGCCAATAAAACCTCTAGCTGTTATACGAATGATACATTTTATACAGACTTTATAGAAAATAAAAAGTGACTGATGCCACAATATGGTTTAATTATTTCCTTCATAAACTACCAAATTAAATTTTAAGAAGCTCACGACATTATCTCTTATTAAATTTAGACTGAACTTGGCAATGTAACTTTTAATGAAACTTTCCACCATGGGAAGCCTTCTTGTAATTTTAATCATATTCTGCAATGTGCCACATACAATATCCTTTTAAAGATTATCAATTTTTAATTTTATTTTATTGGAATGGACTTCACTTTCATGTGAACCAGAAGGATTTTTTTCTTAGTCCCACATAAAGGCTCTATTTTCACCCAGAGCAAACTTTGCAGCTCGTCTCATCCCATAGCTCCCTCTTGTTGCCAGTGTTTGTGCTAACTTCTACTTTGCTAGCATGGATTTTATTCCTCTTGGAAAATGGTATGATTGACTCAGTGATTTGAAAAAGTACCATATCACACTGCTCTAGCCCTACCATCACACAGGCTGGGACTTTATTGTACTCCTTTTAGTCTTCTGTCATACAGGCTTACTCAACTTAGCTACTTCTATAGTTTAGCACTTGTTCTAATTATGTAGTGTTAATAATATTTAAGCACTTTCTGAGCTGCATCATTGCAGCAGGACTTTCATAGTTTGCCCTTGAAATTTTACACTCACATTCGAAGGGCAGTACAAAGCACAGGTAGGAAAGTAATACTCATCCAAGGGATGTTGGCACCACACAGCTCTCAACACTATGGCATCTGATACACTTCTGTAGATGCTGGATACGATTTTGCCATTTCTACCCCTATGTTTCATCCTCTGTATTTGGCACCTTCCCCTGTAGAAAATCCAGAACCCTGAGTTTGGCATCCAAGGTCCCCTCACAGCACACGAGGACACCTGAGTGCTCAGAACAGCATCTAGAGCATCCAACGGGCTCAGTGGGAGCAACCTTGAACCACTCAAAAAACAAATAGTAAGGACTTGGGTATAGCTTAGCTCCCACTCCTCTCTAGAGCTCATACAGCATGAGGTATCTGGATTTTCTCCTAAAGGTAGCTGCCACTATCCTTCCTTTCTCTAGACCAATGTATCTTGCATGTTTTTCTGTATAGCGGCCCAGCTTCAGGAGGATGGCAGGAAGACACCAGACTTCCCAAATTATTGTGCAATTCAGTGGTTAGAGTGTTTGGATCAGGCCATTAAAGTCCAGATCGAAGCCAATTTAAAAATGTGCTTCACTGCATATTTAAAATCATGGCCTTTATATAGACATTGGATCCATGACAAATTACAACCTGCCCTACATCTGACACACACTTCTTGTGTACCAGCTTCTTTTCCACCTTGGAGAACAAAGACCGGCAGCAGCCTCCCAACGACTGAAGATGGGTGTTTGTGTCCGAACGCTTGCAAAGATTTTTTTCCCCAACTATTTACTTGGTCTAATAAAAGATATTGCATCTACCCAAAGAACTTTGCCTTCACTGCATATTGCTTTTTTCCTTCTTCAAAGCATTTAATACCCTCTCTTCTTTTATGATAATGCTCATTGTCTTGGCACATAAGTACTTTTCTACTTTAATAATTAAGCTCCATCTATTATTATCATGGAACAGAGGGGCTCAACCCCCAGACCACAGGCCATATCTGGCCTCTGATATTTTGTCATCTGGCCCATTGGGGTTCCCCAAAGATCTATGGAGAGCCCTGTGTGCTGGCATAGGGCCTAATCCCAGCATGTGGGGGCTTGGTGGGGACAGCACAGGCCCCCAGAGCCAGATCCTAGTTGGGTAGAAACTATATGGGGCCCCAGAGCGTGATCTCATCTGAGTGACTGTCATGCATGACCCCAGACCCTGATCCCAGTGTGTCAGGGTCTGATGGAGGCAGAGGTGGTGCAGGACTCATGGGGCAGGACTGGAGCCAGATCCAGCCCTGCACCATTCATCTGGCTTGTGGGCCAAAACTGTGAGCTCCACTGCCATAGACCCATGATACTTTCTCTCGCTACTAATCATTTGAGCCTTTTCAGGCAGGCTCACAACATTGCCTCGCCAAACCAGTTATCACTGCTTCTAAACAGCACCAGACAAAAAAAGAGGGGGCACATGCATACCTACACATGCACAACACCTGAAACCAGCCCATGCTGGAGTACATGCATCTAAGGGAGAAACTAGTGCCAGTTCTAGTATAGAGATAGGTAGAGCTCACAGCTCTCAATGGTAGTGACAAGGAAGGTACAGTTCAAGAGTAGTCTATGGGATAGAAAGCCCACTGAAGTCAATGCAAAGAAACCCATTGACCTCAGTTGCTTTGAATCAGCCCCTTAAAGAGCAGGGACAAAATAGAAGGAAAAGAACAGCGTAGGAATGAAAAAGAACAGAAGAAAAATAGAAAGAGAATAAAGAAATAGACATAGGAGAAGTTACTCTTGGCAGAAGAGCAATAGAAAGGAGGAAAGGATGTGAAAAAAAGAGATTCTATAGTCTCTTTAATTAATTCTTCATTAACGGCCTGGTGCCTCCTGAATCTGGGGGGACACCCGCAGAAGCCGTCGATGGTGACAGCCCTGTCACGGGGGAAACCAGCCCTACCGACAGCATCAGTGTCGGCCGTCGGGGGGGCACCGGCCCCATCGGGGGGCACATGCATCCCCGTGTACCCCCTACCAATCGCCTATGGCCTGAGGTAATAGGGATAAGAACCTATGAGCTGGTTTCAGCCTTAGATGGAAGTAGAGCATACATGTGTGTCATTTTTCTGTTTCAAATATTAACATACAGAGTGGTTGATCATGACTAGGATCTCGGCTACAGTCCATCTGTCCTTGTGACAGTCATTACAACCAGCCACAATAGTTTTCAGTCATATATAGTGTCAGCCAGTGGGGCTTCATTTTCTTGCCCTTCATTTGAAGTGTATTATTAAATTGAGTCAAGAAAGCATTCATAACTCATGGAAGTCACCGGGCTTAAATACTAATATACCAAAAGGTAATTCTTCAGCTGCAAGTAGGAAGAAAGGGAGCTTTGATCCAGGAGCTAAAGTGACTTTGCATACCTGCAAACAATTTTTCACTGAGTCCTGAGCAGACGGCTCTTCCAAGAATGCCAACCTTCTGGCAGTGTGATATAGGCCTGACCTTCCCCAGCAGCATGACAGATGCTTTATTAAAATGACTCAGTTCTCTCTACATTGGACCTTTAAGATGAAGCCCAAAGTGATGGACAATACAAACTGCACCGCTCCCAGAAAGCACTTCAAGTAAGTCTTCCTCAGAGAAGGGCAATGCTCTTGGACTCCTCCGACCTGCAAAGGGGGCACACATCACTCACCCCAGTTACTCTGGCACCACACTTATCTTGTATAACTTTGCAAACAGAGCATAGACACAGGCTTGTTCCCTACTCTGGGTTACACTGGTTTTCATTCCACGCATTCCCTCAAGGGAGAGTAAAGGAGCAGATTTTGTGCTCCCTACGCAGTACAGGAACCATGTTTTTACCCACCTCACTGAAGTTCCCTCCCAATGCACAACCACTGGTCTGGACTTAAGTCATTAGAAATGTAAGTGAGGGTCTTATATTTCTACAAATAAAGTAATACAGCTCAACTTACTTCTGTTAGCTCCCGTGGAGCATTCACCGTTACAAATGGCTGCTTAACCACCGGTGCTTTCTCTAATTCCACCCAGAGGTTGCGCCAAGGGGAACAATTCAACCTTGTCCAACAGACACAGGTAGAGCTTGTCTGACCCACTGTGAATAGAGTGAGATCGCACTCTCCAGTGCAGCTCTCCAGTGCCTTTTGCCTCCAGACCAAGGCAGCTATAACTTGGATACCGCTCTGCAATGCAGCATTCATCTTCCAGTGAGTCCAGATAGGATTCTTCAGCGAAGTCCTTCTGTTTTCCGAGGAATCGATTGGATACCTTCATTTACTTGAGGAACAAGCTTGGTTCCGCATATTCGTGGAGCTGAATTTGTCTTTTCCTAACTTGTTATGTAGCGCATCTGACATATTTTAGCTTTGACCAGAAAGTTTGTGACATGATACTAAGTGGAGCATTGCGTGTACGCCTCTTGGCAGCTTTCTCCTGAGGATCAATATTGGATTATATATTAGACATAAAAGCTAAACAGCCCTTAGTTTCCAGTTCAGAGACAGTGACATAAATATCCCCTGAGACTCTGGGGGGATTTTGTGCAAATTGTTCACTTGACCTCATTCGAAAGGAAGATGAAAGAGATGTCACCCTTGTAGCAGACAGACTGGGTTTTGTCCATGAGGCATTAAAACGTTGTTTCAAAAATCCCTTTACAAAGCCCACTCGTAGACAGAAAGAAGGTGTGCGGGGTCATCTCCGCTGGTGTCCTACCTGCTGGTGAGATGACGAGCCTATACAGAGTCCAACACTGCAAACAGCACCGCATTTTACTAAAGACAACAGGGTGTGAAATGGTAGTTGGACTGAAATAGCTGAACTGGTGAAGCAAACACTTTAATGTCAGAGCCTATTACAGACTTATGAGGTGTGAGCCTTTCCCAACTAAGTACACTGCAAACACTAATGCATTTTCAAGACAACAGTGTGTGAAATGATAGACCCCCCCTCTTAAAACAGATGAAGCGAGCTCTTTAGTGCAAAAGCGTCTTACTCCAAGAGAAGAGAACTACAAACATTCGCTTGGTACTTCACCTTCCTCTAACTCAGCAGTTTTACTAGCTCAGGCACAACTTTGTCACTAGGTAAGCAGTCGCAACAGAAAGAAGCACTGCTCAAAATGCTAGTACCAAGCGTCCACATGCATAACACATTCAGAGGAGACAGCCGTATCAGTCACCTTGTGTCTTCCACATGACACTAGACCAGCATTATGTCACTCAACAAGCCACAACAGTAGTGGAAAATTGAATGATTAGAGCTTAGTAGACTGAGAAACACAGACTCTCTTTTTAAACATTGCTTTTCACATAAATCTGCTATTTTTGACAATCTACACAGGTATTATATTCTGCTCTTTACTTTGTGACTGCGGACTAAGGTCGAGTGTAGTCCATTTACAAATAAAGATGCTTTTTTCTCAAGCACTAATGATTGCTTTCTGCCTGTCTCTTCAGTTATTTTTCGTCTCTTAGCCCAAACGATGATCACACAGCTTAAAGTGACCCGCATGATCACAGACCAGGTGTGGCAAACATCTGCACATATCCTTACTTGCTTATAGTTTAGCCACAGTTGAGAAACAGTGAACTGTATCTTACCTGACTGTGTAACTCCAAGTGTCCATGGCAGTGGGAAGGGGGGAGAAGTGATGGTAAATTTTACCTTTCCTGTAACTACAATGTTCTGATTTCACAATTTGTCTTCAAAAGTGTCAAAATGGCATTATGAAATTATACAGCAACTTCCCAAAACCCATCTAATTAAGGAACAACCTCTACCAGTAATCAATTAAAACCTTCAAGAAACCTCTCTAGTTTATAAGAACATTTTTTAAAAGGCATGACAAAAATTGTTTCGATGCATTTGTATGTCTATTAATACAGTGCCAAGTGCATGCTATATACTCTAACTGGAGTTTTCAATATTATTCAAATGAAAGAAGGTTGCAATGACAGGCTAAAAATAGGGTTATTTTGTGTGTCTGTATTTTATTTCTGAATGTTTGAAAGACACAATCATACTTGTAGAGTTACCAAGAAAAATCAATGTAAAATCATTTCTAAACTGATATTCATCAGAGCATTATCAATCAAGTTGCTCTGTTCAATTTCATATGTCGTTTTTCTTTTAGTGAATTTTGGATTCCAGTAGAAACCATGAAACTAGTTAAATATAATCTGTTACTGGATAACTAAGCATAATAACCGATCAGCTTTCATCTGATCATTAAAAAAAAAAACCTAAAGAAAAAAGATCAACAGAAGTTGCCAGAGCCCTCGTTTCTGTGGCTTTCCTGCATATTGCAGTATAAAAGGCATTGAGCTTTTCATTCCACGGACTAGAGCACTTTGGTGCACAAGTAATATAGACCCAGGGAGAGGGATGACTTGCTTCTGCTAGCTAATACACTAGGTATCAGTCTAATGTGTAGCTCTGCAGCCTGCAGATCAAAGACAATAAAAGATAAAAAAACAATTCCCAGGATGATTTGTTGAAGACCTTTGCACTTTCAACTCAGTCAGTGTGAACCCTGGCTAGTTGAAGACACCTGGAAAGCTTTCTTATTTGGAGGCATAGTGATACAATGATGACGACAGCAAACAAACAAACATAAGCCATCATTAGAAGCAGTCCACTAACTTTTAGCTTCTTCCCAATGAAATCGTTAACTGGAATCTGCATCGCGCTCTTATGCATCTATTTCTTAAATGGATAGCTCCTAAAACTTTTTCTGTATAATTAAAGAAGAGAAAAAGGGTTCTTCAACTGCTTGCCCCAGCAGAAGCATCTGAAAAGGAAAGATCCTCAGATAACGACTACCTCCAGGAAGTAGTGTATATAATAGTTAGCAGATGTTCCCTGTGGTTGGAATAAAATATAATCAACAAAAATGAGTCTTTCCCATTCACTGCGAGCATGTCAAAGAAATGAACTTTTCAAATCCATTAAAGCTGCATACAGTTATTCAGATCACCAGCTTACTGCCTCACTTGTGAAGTCCGGTTCCCGAGTTAAGTACAGGCCTGACAGAAACATCGGAAGTGTAGTTCTGCTTTGAAGCACAGCCGGTGTGCCTTTTTGCCAGCTTGTACATGGCAAATTAAAAATCTGCCACTTGCTTTCCCACGTTCTCCTTGTTCTGTGCGTCACAGATCCTGGTGACAAATGGTGAGGTGAAGATAATGTCAGTTCTCTTCAATTACATTTTCGCATATCGTTTGGCAAATCATTTCCAGTTAAGCTAGTTTTTTTATTCTGAGAGAGGGGAAGCAGCTTCTTAAGTAACAAACAACTGGTTTATTCATCTTCCCAGTTATGGCCCTGATCTCAAGCCTCTGAGAGCTTTTCCATGCGATTTCCAAGGGCTTTGATTAAAGGTCCGTGTCTCCCTGGCTCTTGGACTGCACCTGGCAAAATACCATTTCTTTAAAAAAGGAAATAAATAAACTGGGCCACAGATTACAAGGGTGAACGCTGAACTTTTGCTTCTGGGGTCACTGTGTATTGGAACAATAAGCAGACAAGTTCATTAGTTTGCCAGGCAGAAAGCTAACGAACAAACAAGAAGTGTTTTCAACTATTTTAATTTGGTTTTATTTTATTAACAAATGGACCTGGAGGCTCTAGGTTATTGAGAAACAGCAATCCCCAGCTTAAAAGCAGGAAGCACAAATTTAAGATAAAAAACTTGATGTACAAGCAAATTTTAAGGTTTTTCATATTTTTTTACCTTGGGATGAGTGAGAGAGAGACGGTGTGATTTGATTTGGCGGCCAAATCTCCGAATCTGAACTGAATCAGGAGACCCATTAAAAGGTCTGAATTGACTAGGCAATTCAGAAGGCTTGCAGGAAACAGAAACTAAGAAAAAGGAGGGGAATGGGGTGATCTTCCATAGATAAAAAAGGCTGAGAGGGCGGGAAAGACTGCTCTGATATTGGCATCTGTAGCTGGCCAGTGACTGTGATCTTCCTCTGAGTTCCCTTCCAATCACAGTGCTCTGAGGGAGGGACATAGAAACAACCTATAAACTTATGTTGTTATAAACTTATAAACATATAAAGCTGGGTCTGAAGTGATCTGTGCCTTTTGTGAGCTCTCTCTCTCTTGGAGCAGCAGTATCTGAAAGGCTCTGGCTTGCTAGCTAGTCTCTTGCTAGCTAGTCTCTCTTCTTGTACACTGTATCCAATCCTTTCCTACTTACCCTTGCCTACAATCCCTATTGTTGTCCCTGTCCATTCCTTTCAACTTATTCTTCCCCCAAAATCCTTTTATTTGTTCTTATTAGTCTGTCTTGATACTTTCCCTGCACAAAAAGAAATCTGTGTTTTCCTTGACAATGTCTCATCCCTGTGCAGAAAAGCTCAACATATACTGTATTACACGCACACACAAATTTTGCAGCACACCAAACATTATGAAGTGTGCCGGAAAGGCAGATGCCAGGCCTTCTGGCAGGGGAAGGAGATGGGGCACAGGGAGAGCTGCAAATTGCCCCCATCCCAAACATAGATGCATCCTCTTTCCTGGAAGCGATGAGTCTTCTGCTGCTAGTGAGAGCAAGGAGGTGGTAGCAGTGTCTGCACCACCACCACTAACACCACTAACCAGCAGCATGACATCCTCCACCCCAATTACAGTTCCCAGCATGAGCCTCCCAGTGCCAGGGGAGGAGCTGGATCTGGAAGCAGAGGAGCTCAGGGCCATAGCAAAGGAAATTCTGGGGACCGAGGGGGAATCTGGGTTTGTGCTCAACACCCCTCAAAGGTCCCGTAGAGGCAGGTCTCCTTCTCTGGAAGGCACTTTGGAAGAGGTTGTGGGGGCGGGTGGCTCAGCTCCTCCTGTTGTTGTGCCTCTGCCTGGGGAGGAGTGGGATAAGACAGGATCCCCACCCTCAACCCAGAAGTGGGTGGGTAGTGTGGTGTGGTAAGCAAGGTCACCCAGAGCACTGGGGAGATGCTTACTCGAGATAGCCAGCTCTTCTCCTTAGTTGAGCAGCCAGGGTTCAGGTGGCTTATGGCACTCCTGACCCCATCATACCAAATGCCCGCGTACACCACCTTAACAGGACGGTGGTGCCCTCCCTGTATGAGGCATGCAGGGAGTACTTGAGGGAGGAGCTGCACAAGGCAGGTCCGTAGGTAGCCGTGCACTTCACCTCCAGCATCTGGAGCAGTTGGGGTGGAGCTCATACCTAACTTTCCCTCACAGGGCACTGGTGTGATCAGTCAGGGCATTGGTGAGCTCTCCTTCAAGTGGAGGTGATGGATGGGTTCCACACAGCAAGGGAGATCATGGTGGCCACGCACTGCATGGTGCAGCCATGGCTCATTGGGCAGGGCGAGTTCACCCACGGGTTCATGGTCACCGAGAACGGGGCCAATATGGTCAAGGCAGTGCATGATGCCAACCTTGTTGGCATCTGCTGTGTGGCACACAAGTTCCACTTCATATTCAGGGATGCCTTGGAGGGGGTTAGGGCTCCTGGTGATGGCGCCATCACAACCAGCCAGCTCATTTCAAAATGCAGGAAGGCGGCAGGCTACTTCCACCAGAGCCTCAAGGGGAGCTAGATGCTGCAGGACAAAGAGACAGAGCTGATCATCCTGCAGCACAAAATCATGTAGGATGTGGAGACTCAGTGAAACTCCACATACCTGATGCTTGAAATTCTGGTCAAGCAATAGAAGGCCATCCATGAGATGGCCTTGGTTGGGGAGATTGGGATCAGCAGCTCCCTTAACAAAATGGAGTGGGATACCATTTCCCAGATCTTGGTGGTCCTCAAGCCATTCCTTGAGGCCACTGAGATCCTTAGCGGTGGCAATGCTCTCCTTAGCCCGGTGATCCCTATAGTGAAGGAGCTTGAGAATGAAATGGAGAAGTTCCAGGGGACTGATGTTCCTGGCTGGGGCAAGCCACTTTCACCAGAGGTGCAGGCATGGGTGAAACAGCTGAAGGAGGACATCAAAAAACGTCTGGCTCTGTTAGGGTCCAGTACGGTCTACGTGCTGGTGGGCATGTGTGACCCAAGGATGAAGGGGAGCATCTGCAGCAGCAAAACCCTCGATCACTGGATGCTAGTGAACAGAGTCAGGGAAGCAGAAGGGCAGAGCCGGGGAATTTGGAAAAGGGGGATGCACTTTCCCATGCCAGCACTCCAACCACGAGCCAATCTCCTCCACCACAGTCGCTGCCAATGTGGGCCAAGGGCATGGCTTCAATGTTGGGGTCCAGAGGCACCAGACTGCACCATCAGGCAGGTACCATGGAGGCCTATCTCACTGAGGATGTGGAGCCCTTGGCCTATTGGGCAACCCACAGCCAGGTGTGGCAGGATCTGGCCACGGTTGCCCAGGAACACCTGTCCTGTCCATGAACCAGTGTTCCAAGCGAGAGGGTGTTCAGCATTGCTGGGGATGCTGCGACACCCCACCGCACCTCCTTGGATCCTGGTTTTGTGGAGCAGCTGGTGTTCCTGAAGGTGAACCTCCCTCTGCTGGGGTTCCCCAAGCTCCATGTGCAGACAGAGTGAGTGCCACCCTCCTCACTCCACACCTGCTTGCTTTTTTTAATTTGTTTTCAGAACCTTGAGGTGCATTTTCACAGAAACCCCATGCACCTATCTCCTTGAAACTTGGCAGGCTTCATACCCTCAGAAGGGGCTACCATCCCCGCCATTTTCATCTGGATCTACAACAAAATGACAAAGTTATAGGTATTTTAGTGATTCTCCATTATAGTCTAGGGTTGAATCTTTGAATCCGAATCTGCTGAATCGAATCAGGACAGTGATTTAAATCACCAAATCGAATCATTGTCCCTCCAAATTGGCCGAATCCGAATCCAAAGCAAATACTTGCTGCTTTGCACAGGCCTGATAGATCGATTGATCGATCAATCGCTCAACACATAGATAATCAAAAGAGAACAGAAGAGACAAAGAATTCAAAAAGGAAAGACACTTATTCCCTGAGTCAAGGGACGGGAGTAAGGACATTGGCTCTGGCTCAGGCACTGAGTCAGTTAGTGTAAAGGTTTATAATGACAATTAGTGCCTGTTGATAAGGACAACTCTGTGTGTGTGTTCTGCAACAGTGGGCAATATCTCTTTTCCTGAACTAAACACCTGGCTAGCTGGCAAGTTAACTACTGCGTGCTATAAATCTACGCCTGCACATTGGACCACTGCAGTGCCGAGCTACCTGCAGTACATGCCATATGCCAGTTGCTTTTTTTTAAACATGGATTAGGACTTGCAAGCAGGTTTATTAGACACATGTATACAAAGCATTATCATGACACTTTCCTTGTAACTATTTTTACAGGATCTATCCCCTCTGTATCTACTGATAATGATTGGTCATTTTTTATTGAAATCCAAGCCCAGAAGAATAACATCTCATTAACTGGAGCCATCCACACTGCTTTAATGAGAAACATTATTTAAGAGCATTTTTTATATTATCTCAGTCATAAAAGGGACCTGCCAATCTTCATCACAAAACTGTTCAGTCATTGTGCTGCAAACATTTGATAGGGACAGATTTTCAGAAGAGCTCAGAGCCAGGTTTTCTAATTCCCAGCCTCCAAAGCAATAGGCCCAGATTTTTTTAAAGCATTTATGTGATGGACATCATTTCAACCCATGTACCAGGGAGACTAACAGAGCTAAAAGACTGAGCTACTAACTCTTGAGCTAAAAAGCCGGCATCCCTCCCTAGCTGGGGACTGCATCATACTCATATCCCGTGTGGATCTCACACAGAGGATGGATTTGTCGTCCCGCCCCCCGCGGTTACACTCAGGTACTAAATAGGTGCATAAATAAGGGCTCGCTGAGTGCTTTTAAGAGTCTGAGCCAAAACAATTAGTCTGGCCTTGTTAGGGTCAGGTATACGAGCAAAACAGGAGTCAACTTTGAAAACAAAAGGCAAATACTGTTCTCCATGTAGTGCTTTTCTAAGGATTTATAGACTAGGAAATGCAGATTTTAAAAACTGGCGCTCAGAGCTCAGTTTAAATAACAATCACATAGCTTCATGGAAGAGCATTTTCTAGGACATTGGGAAAAGTACCAGGAATACATTTTTAAGCATCTTGTTATTCACATTTCACCATGACATTTTAAGACTCAGAACTAGCAAATACTGAGGTGAGGGACATGGTAGTTATCAACTACCAAATGGAAACAGGAATCTCAGCATTTGAGAAACCATACAATCTGTTAAACAGAAACAAGTCTTGGAGGTGGGTTCCCTAATACTATACAAAAAGAATAAGACAGAGCCTGGGAAAACAAATCGGGCCATTGTCTCTTTAAATCACATCTATATATTTGCATTAAAAATTAAAGCGATTATTGAGAAACAAGATAAAGAAGGAAAAAAAAAACAGTGTTAACAACCTGTAGGAGATAATTGCCTAAGACACATTTAACCTCTTATCAGCTACCTTATCTCATGCACAGAAAACAATTGATCAAGTCACTGTAATATTGTTGCATGATCCTCCAAAGGTATTGCTGGCAGGTGCTGCTGCTGGAGCTGTTGCAGCATACTGCAATGCAGCTCTTGTATAACTATCTTCTATCCAGTGTTTTGAAACAAGACACCCTCACAGCTCAAAAAACCATCATACTATACACATAGACAACAGACACAGGGCTGGGCAGACGACATATAATACACTGAAATATGCCTTCTGCCTAGGCATGATGGGCAATAATCATAACTGGATTTTTTGTCTCCAGGTTCATGTCAGGGATGAGTACACAACACAAAATATTGATCAGGATACCAAGGTAAATGCTATTATTTAGTAAACATTTAGTCTAATTTAATTAATATAGCATATGCGCCTGATTACTGGGATAAAAGAGGCATTGACAGCCTACTTCTGACCAGTCAACAAGGAACGAAGCAGATCAAAGTTTAGCTATCCATATTCAGCTGCTTTTTGAGAAAATATAACTATAGAGCCCCATCCCACAATTGGGTCTGAATGTAAGTGAATGACTTGCAAACAATATTCTGAGAAATAATATCAAAGGAGGTCAAATGCATTTGAGGAAATTGCTTTCTTCTCAAATTCAAAAATGAAAGCCAATCTGAAGAAACAAACATTACACTCTACAAACCATTTTTCACCAGTCAGGTCTTCAGAAATCTGAAGTTTTAGAGCCCATTATCGCCTCACATTAGTGCCTTAAATCATTACGCTTTCTAACTGTGGCTGCAAACTCCTATTATCCTCAATAGACCTACAGGAGGAACAGATGGAGACAGTAGCTTTCAACTCGTTTTTAGTCTTTTATAATTGTTCATAAATCAATTCAGATTTTCCCTTAATATATATACCAGTGATAATGCAATGAAAGGAAACCTCTACCATTTGTTGACAAGGCAAAAGAAAGCTAACATTATTGGTCGTTATTCTAAGCATTTAGGGCTGCGTTCAATGCCTGCTGAAGTCAATGGCCAGGCTACTTTTGACTTCAGATATACAGTTTGAAAACTAGCAAAAATGGCACCCATCTGATATATTTGACAAATGATGGCATATTTATTTTATCTCTGGTCTGTTTAGCAGCATATTTAGAAATGTTAGATTAGAATAGCATTCCAGGAAATGAGGTTAAGACCAGTATTTATCATTTAAAGTTTTCTGATCATAATTACAACATACTTTATATCTTTGATTTTTCAATAATGTTTATGAATGAAATCAATGAGTAAAAAAGAAATATTCAGAAAACCAATAGTAAGCAACACATGACATGTCCGGGTGCTATAAAAATGTCTAAACATGGCTCGGTACATTGCATTACAATTTTAATGTGTGTATGGAGCACCATTAACAAGGTTAACAACAAGTCCTTTTTCAGATATGTAAGGAGTTGGAAAAAAAGCAAGGGTAATACTGGACCCCTGCTGAACCAAACGGGACAGCTGACAACCGACACCCAGGAAAAGGCCAACCTGCTTAATGGGTACTTCGTGTCCATCTTTCATCAGTCCAATGGGACCACCCTGCCTAGCAAGACATAGGACAGCCAGGGTGAGGGCATATTTATACCTAGCATCGGTGTTGATCTAGTAAAGGATCACCTTGAGAGGCTGGACACCTTCAAGTCAGCTGGTCCTGACAGACTACAACCTAGGGTACTCAAGGAGCTGGCAGGTGTCATAGCCCAACCATTGGCAAAAATATTAAAAAATCATGGTGCTCAGGTGAAGCTCTTGAAGACTGGAAGAAAGTCAATGAGGTACCCATCTTCAAGAAAGGGTGGAAAGTAGATCCTGGGAATTACAGGCCAATCAGCTTGACCTCAATCCCTGGTAAGATTCTCGAGAATATTATCAAGGAGACCTTTCTGGATAAGCTGGCTGAGGGCAACATCCTGAGGGATAGCCAGCACAGATTTGTCACGAGTAGGTCTTGCCTGACCAAGCTCATCTTCTATGACCAGGTGACGTATCACCTGGAAAAGGGAGATGAGATTGATGTCATATACCTGGACTTTAAAAAAGCCTTTGATCTGGTGTCCCAATACCTCCTCATGGAAAAATTGGCCAACTGTGGCCTCGGCTACACCACAGTCCTACGGGTGGGAAATTGGCTCCAAGGCCAGGCCCAGAGAGTAGTGGTCAATGGCAGCGAGTCATTATGGTGCTCCGTGATCAGTGGTGTCCCCCAAGGCTCTGTCCTTGGACCAGTTCTCTTCAACATCTTTATCAACAATGTAGACATTGGTGTCAGAAGCGCACCAGCTAAGTTCACCAATGACACTAAACTTTGGGGCATAGCATCCACACCTGAGGACAGGTTAGTGATCCAGGCTGACTTGGATACACTTAGTAAGTGGGCAGACAAAAACCTGATGACATTTAATACTGATAAATGCAAGGTACTCCACCTTGGGGAAAAGAACCCGCAGCATACTTATAGGCTCGGCAGTGCTACGACTGCTAGCACCACTGCTGAAAGAGACTTAGGGGTCATGATTGACCACAAAATGAATGTGAGCCACCAATGTGATGCTGCAGCTGGTAAAGCAAACAAAACCCTGGCTTGCATCTATTGATGCTTCTCAAGTAAATCTCAGAATTTCATCCTCCCACTGTGCTCAGTCTTGGTGAGGCCACAGCTGGAGTACTGCATCCAGTTCTGGGCTCCGCAATTCAAGAAGGGTGTCGAGAAGCTTGACAGAGTCCAGAGGAGAGTCGCACACATGATCAGAGGGCAAGAGAAAGGCCTTATGAAGAGAGGCTGAGAGCCAAGGGACTCTTCAGTCTGGAGAAGTGCAGGCTCAGGAGGGACCTGGTGGCTGCCTATAAGTACACAAGGGGTATTCATCAGGATCTGGGGGAACCAAAGCACCTCAAGGTTCACCAGAGCACCCCAAGGAAAAACAAGGACCAATGGTCATAAATTCCTACAAGACCATTTTAAGCTGGACATAAGAAAAAAATTCTTTACTGTCCAAGCCCCCAAGACCTGGAACAGACTCCCTCCAGATGTGGTGCAGGCACCTACTCTGGACTTATTAAAGAAACTCTTGGGTGCTTATCTTGCTGGGGTCCTTTGACCCTAGCTGACTTCCTGCCCCTGGGGCAGGGGGCTGGACTTGATGCTCTTCGAGGTCCCTTCCAGCCCTAATGTCTATGAAATCTATGAAAAAAAATTAAGTCCTGAACGGACATGTCTCCCATCAAAAACAATCATTTCAAACTGAGTAGTGATTCAGTGATATGGATAAATGAATAAGCAGTCAGAGCACCAAACATATCTTCATGATTTAAAACTGGCCTTCACTGACAGAAATTTAGTATAGACACCATAATACCAACATTTATAATATAGATCACACACAATAAATTAGACAGCAAGACATAACTGTTTTTCTATTGAATAAGTTAAGATCATGAGCGCGCAATAAAATATAAGATGAGTACATTTAGAAAAAATAAAAGGATATATTTGCATAACATATGCTTTCAGTGGGAGAAATTGACTGCTACAGGAAGTCGAGTCACTATATATTGTGGATAGTTATTTTTAATTGATTTTTAACTACTGTTTTATGCTTTATAAATTAGGAAAACTAACCCTTCATCCAGAAATATAGGAATTAACAACACCTACATATTTTTAAAGGCATCTTCCCATGGGGCTATTGTGCAGTTCCTATCCTATGAAACCTATTGCATGATTTTCCAAAACAGGTGCTTGAAACAGCATGGTAGGGGAAAGGCTCACTATTGGAAAATTTAGCATTTGAGATGTTACATAGGTTGTCATTTAAGAATATTTCATACACTAATTTTACTGATTGCCAGTGCAATGTGCTATGCCAAGGGACTAAAAATATTGGAATGCTCAGCTGTCCTCACTGCATAAAACGCTATAAATTATATTAGTCATGATATGCTGCATATTTTTAGAAGAATGATCCAATGACTACTAAAGTCTTTGGATGAAGTTCACGATGCATGCTCCATGGCACCATCTGAATGCAAACTAGAAAGGCTTTTATTTCATGCTGATAAACAAATATTTGAAGCCAGATTTAGAGAAGTTTGGGTTGGTGGTACAGGTTATATGCCAGCACCTGGTGTAGAGAAGGATCCTGCTTTCTCTTACATCATTTTATACCTGTCTTCACTCAAGTAAAAGTACTCAGCTCATGTACTGATGAGTATAGTAAAAGATCATATAGAGGACATATTTTATATATGAACTCTCTCTATATATAAAATATTCTTTTCCTGATACCCCTTCTTCTTTTGTTTCTTTGGTTTGCTGGTTACCGCTGCTGGTCAGACACAAGTTTATGAACACACACACCAACATTATGTCACATTTCCTCTTCTCTCGCTTACGTAAGTGCAAATAAAGAGCTATGTTATTAAATTATGCAGAGTTAAGCCAGTATAAAACTGTTGAGAATGAGATAAGTATCAGGCTTTGTGTTTCGAAAAACACATTTCCTGGCCTCATTCACAGCGGTAACATTTCTTCAACAAACTGCACGCTTTAATAACTGTTTCCAGTGGAGCTTCATTGGAATCATTTTTCTCAGTGAAAGAAGCACAAGGAGAAACAAAGTTTCATGCTCAGACTCACAAAGTGATACTTTCTCCATGCTGTTGTTCAGAAGTCCACCAAACATATGTAGGACATCATAGGACCACAAGCACTAATGCATATAGAGGTGTTTCTTATGATTTTGGCATCAGGCTCTGATCCTGCAAAATGCTGAGCATACTCATGTCCTGCAGAGATGAGATGACTCAGCAGTCCATATTGTGCAATGGGCTCTGTGTTTCTATTCTCTAAATTGACGTGTTTTATCACTGTGAAATTTCATCAGCAGACCTGCAAAAAGTATTCATGAACTTAGCATCCACATGAAAATTAATCACGGTCCCCCCTGTGTTATACTTCATAAAGGAGAGAAGTTGTTTCCGTTACTGTGTGTTCTCAGACTGTAGTAGAATTAATCTTTATTACACAGCTCACTAGTTTCATTAAATTACTTAGCAATTTACTATATCAGACCTCTGGAGACTGATCAAAATATTTTCTGTATTATTTTTTTCAAGTTCACCTTCAAATTTACAGATCACATTGCAGGTTCTGATTTCTCTTGATGTGATTTAGGCCAAAGCTTCTCCCTGATCAATACACTGAATCACAGCACCATTTTCTCTTTGCCCAGCCAGAGTCTTGTTCTCAAAGACAGTTTAAAATATAAGAGTGAAGGCTCAGCATACATCTCAAGGATCAAAAATTTAACTGTGCATATGTTTAATGAAGGATAGCTTATGGCAGAGATGGACAAGCCCATATTTTTCAGTATGCCACTCCCATGAGAGCTGGAGATGTATATGGGTTCTGATATCTTTTATTTGACCAACTAAGATAGTAAGGAAAATTCTTCTTTGCAAGCTTTCAGGTAGAAACATCCCTCATCAAGCTGAGGAAGCATCTGCAGTTTGTCTGTGCTCTTCCTGGATGGAATAGAAACCAGAGGCCAGTATGCATGCGAGAAAGCCAGTAAATTGAGATGTATAAGACACTCTACTTTGGCTGGAATCTTGATTTTGTTCTTATTTGCTTGCTTCCTAGGGCTCTGTGAAATGGCACTGTTCTGTTTCGACTTGCATTTCGACGTTTCGGCAGAACAGCGTTTCATTTCGAATTTAGTTTCGATTCGAAACTGCTGTTCCATTTTGTTTCGTCGAAACAGTTTTGCTGTTTCGACCTTTTGCCCATAAGCTATAATGGGGAGATTTGAAACCCGCCTATCCCTTTCTCATTTCTGGCCTGATTTGGATGAATGGTAGCCCCTTCTGAGAGCATGAAGCCTGCCACGTTTCAAGGAGATAGGTGCAGGGGTTTCAGGGAAACTGCACCTCAAAATCCTGAAAGCAAAAAACTCATGTCATGTGTACGTGTTAAGCTACAGTGGAGTCAAAACTGCAGGGATGCTAGGCCTGGTGAGGTTACGAAGCCTGTCAAGTTTCAAGGAGACCAGTGCAGGGGTTTGTGGGAAACTGCACCTCAAGCTGCGGACAAGCAAAACTCATAACATGGGTGATACGGTGTATGTTAAGGCACTGAAGGGTGAAAACTGCAGGCCTGCTAGCCCCTGCTGAGGCCATGAAGCCTGCCAGTTCTCAAGCAGATCGGTGCAGGGGGAGTCTGGGTTCTGGGGCCCTGCACCTCTAGCTGCTGACAGGAAAAACTCATGGCATGGGTGGGTGACACTGTGTGTGTTAAGGTGCACCCTCACTCAACTGACACCAAGGCAGAAAGCAGGGCAGTTCAAACAATGCTGCCTTCTTTGCAGCTTTTCCATCCCTCCCCCACAGCACTGGGATTGGAAGGGACCTCAGGGAAGGATGACAGTCACTGGCTAACTATACAGTCAATAATGAGAGTGCTCTTTCCCCCCCACAATCCTCCCCATACCCCCTCTTCCCCCTCCCTCTCCTTACTTTAGTTTCTGTTTCCTTGCAGACAAGCCCAGCTTGAGCTTCGAAACTTGAAACATTTCAACTTGCCTCGTTTCGTTTCAAGGCTGTTTCAAAGCTGTTTCATTTCAATTTCGTTATTCCGAGCTTGAAACAAGTCGAAACAGTGTCAAAACGAAACTGCTGGTGAAATTTCACACAGCCCCATTGCTTACACCAATGCAAATACAGCAACACCAGCAACAGGAACCATCCAAGCAGGGCAGAGAATTATGAGAGACATAATAAAAACTTGCCAAAATAGCATATGAAGCTTTTAAGTGCATCAATGTATGTCATTGAATGAAGAAATGAGAAGAGTAAACCCAGCAACCCACAAGCACAACTGATAGCCTCCCACCACGATAGCCCAGTGTACTGGAACAGGGACTTCTATTCACTGTAGGTGCAAATAAGCAGGACGTGTTTTTGCACTGTGGGTTGAGCCTTCACTCCGCACTAGGAAAATTGACAATACTGAGCAGAGCACTATATTCTTGTAACAGCTCTTGGAGATAAAGTTCATAGATTGAGGCAAAGCAGATTTGCCAGGCTCATGCCTATAGACCAACTGAAGTCAATAATTAAATATGTCAAGCCAAAGATTCACCCAGGCCCAATGGTCCATTGGGCTAGCATGGCTAAAGAGCACTAATTTCTGCAGCCAGTGGCACCTAAGGGAATGATGTGGTCAGCAGCACATCCATCCATGCTGCATTCTCCAACCCAAATGACCAGGTGCCCATTTACATCTGGGCCAATTGTAATAATTTTTGCCATGAGCCAAGGAACATGGCACAGATGCAAGTTACCACAGCAAGACACCTTAATTGCTCTGCCACCATATCCATTAATAATTATGTAGCTGGTTTAAACTCAGGTAAGAAAACACAAGTGGTGGCTACCAGGCATGAGAGAAAAGGTACAAATCACTTAGATCTTCCATTTTCAAATCAAGAGGATGGCTACAGTGAGTAAAGGATTTGGCCCAATATATTTTTTTTACTGTCTGTACAATTTCAGTTGAGTTAATCATCTCATACAAATCCTCATCCCCGATTATATTATATGCAAACACATGTAGAAAAAGACTCTAGTTGCATGGTGCAATAAAAATGGAGTGTGCTCATATATATTTAAATAAATCTGCAGCTACTCCCTCAATTTACTTTTCACTCTACTGCTTTCCGCATTTCGATTTAGTATCACCCTTCTCTCCATGCATCACTTCTATTGTATTTCAGTTTTAATTTAAAGTTTCTGTAACTTCATTTTTAAGATTGAGATGTTCTTGGGAGCAGTGGAAGTGAAAAACCACAGTAGGAAATTAATTTTAATAATTAATAATGGGTGAGGATTTCCAAGTGTTTTTGTTAATATTCTAAATTAAGTTTTGCCTAATTAATGCTGCTACCTGACAGTAGATGCCAAGTATTATTGTTTTCACTTTCAGTATTACTCTAAGCAAGAAACATACTTAAACTATTAGACAACCATCTACTTCATTTTGGCACAGGTGGTTGTGTAGCAAGGTAGTTTTATCAGAGTACTGTATGTGGAATAAATATTGGTAATATACTCTGCAACCACTGTATAACAGAATCAAGTGCACGTGGCACTGAGGGAGTAGTGAAGACAAGTCCTCAGCTTGGATTCTTCCTCTGATTATTTTAAAGTTTATTTTAAGGTTAGTTGTGTATTTTGAGGTATGATGAATGGTTTTACAAACAGCTTTTTTCAGCTTGCACATACCAACAAAGGATTTAAAATTAATTCACATCTTCTAACTTCTTCCTTAATGGATTTTTAAGGTTCATTGCAAAGAATCAATCAATACAAGGCTGAAAGCTCTGGCACATAACACATTCTGTAGAGTCAGTAAGGGTTCTGCATAAAGCTGGGTGAATTATGATAGTCTGAATTAATTGGAATTATTTGCAGTTATTAAAACAAGTAAAATGATCATTTACATTAATTTGATTTTTAGGAAATAAATTGTCAGTTCAGTCTGCCTTTAAATAAATGCAGCAGCTGAGGGCTGATTGTCATATTCGTTCTCTAGACAACATAGATTTTCACAGACAAAGGATTCCCTTGCTGGGAGATATTTTATTTTATTTGAAAGTGACATCTGTGTTAATTCTGTACTCATTGCAGTTACATGCAACTCTAAGGTAAATTATGCTAGCAAAAATCTTTTTTCTAGATTTTAAATGATTGTTTGCTGGGTGCAGCGGCCAATTTTTGTTTCTTGGTCTCATGGTTTCTTCAGTAATAACATGGAGGGTGAAATGTTCACAAGTGCATGGCACTGGCCTATCGCTAATCAGATAGAAACCAAGGGGAGCATTGCCATTGATTTCAGAAGGGAGCCGAGGTAGAGCAATGCTGATAGCTTTTTAACTACTACATCCAATTTCTCTCTTATTCAAAAGAATCAACAGAAAGTATTCATCCATGTTTTAAACGAATTTTAAAGGGCAAGATATTCAATTGAAAGGATATTTTTTTTCAGAAACAGGCTTTTTGTTTTTTATTTTCCCCCAAAATTATTTATTAGCAACCCCCACCCCCCAAAAAATACAACCTCCTCCCCACAAATACAAGTTGACAGTGTTCCTTTAAGTAATGCTGCAAGTCTGAAGAATAAATGCTACCTAAATCCACAAAGTCCTGAAAAATATTTAGTTTCTAGGAAAG